>NW_027526445.1:178567545-179089859 GCF_048455015.1 Haemaphysalis longicornis
TTGTAACAAAGAAAACAAGGTGTAGGGGCGTGGTGGTTCTAGGAAGGCCCGGTTCACGCTCTTGGAACGATTGCTGTACAGACGCACGTCATCGTTCGAGCGTGATTGTAGCTTCAGCTGGAAACTTGGAGCGCAGAAATAAGCAGGAATTCAATTACCTGCAACTGGAACCAGATAGCAAAACTCGGTGGCTGGTACGTTCGCCCCCATTTGGAGGAGGGGAAATAGTAGAGCGTTGGTTGACCAGAGCGAAGAACGCAGGCAAGACCGAATGTCTTTATGCTTGTATCTAATTTACTTAGCGCGGGGATGCAGGATGACCGGAGGCGCGAGTGAAATTCTGAATGACGCTGTCTGCATTCCATCCGGTAGGCCCTTTTTTTGGGTGGTACGTGCGATAGAACACGTACGTATTCCCGACGTGAGAAAGCACGCCCATTTCTAAAGAGTTAAGCGGCCTGCTGATCCCCTTCCAGACGGCGGACTGCGGTGATGACGCGCGAATAAACCGCGTCTCGCATGGGCGCGCTAAAAAAGTCATCCGGCGATTGCAGCTGCCCACGTCGCCGATGCATTACTGCAGCGCTACCGGCTCCTCCTGTCAGCGAAGAGCCTTGACGAGAGATGGAAGGTGCGCGCGAGTCATAAGGAGCAAGAAACGAACAGAGTGTCAACCCAGCAATAACAATATCCGGGCCGGCGTGCGCTCGCCGCCTGTGACGTAGGCGTGGTGAAAACGCCAGGCAGTCTGGCCGGGCCGCCAAGCAGCGAGCGTCAAGGTGATCCAAAGCCCCGGAGGAAATGCGCCGCGGCGAAGGAGGGTGAGAGGAAAGAGAGAAAGTCCGGGATAGACAAAGCGCCTTCGTTGTTGTGACCTCCTAATTGCACTTTGTCCACTCCCTTAATAGTACCGGCTACGAGCATACCCCCTCCTCCTATTGCTCTCTTTCCCATTCCACCTTGTCGCTGTGTGACGTCAGAAGGGGTTCCCTTCCATTTCGGTCTCCAGGAGAACGACGATACGCTTCGCTGGAGACCGAGCCCGCCAGGGGAAGGGGGCGGCGAGAAAGAAGACCGGTTATGAAACCGCTTCCTTATTTATAACTGTGCCCCCTCCGCGCCCCAGTCACGCCGACCTTGTGACGGTGGGCGGAACCCTCATTCAACGCCCACCTGGGCGTCATCACCACGACGCCAGGACAGAAGGTCCTCCGCCTCACGTACATCTCTCGCACTACGTTCTCATCGAGCAGGAGATACTTCTGAGTATTTATATGCGACCATTCCCTACAATGGAACAGAGGACTCGGGTTAATCTGCCTTACTTCTTCCATCGATTACATAAATTCCTACCGTGGTCTCGCCCACAAAGGTGGCGTCGGAATAGCCTCTTTGTTTCGCTTTTTTGTGCGATCCCCCTTCTTTCTCTACATATCGTGAGCTAGGCGCAGACATTTCTGTCTAGATTTCCGCCGATCCGCTTGGCAAGTGGCTACATCCTCTCCTTCCCCGCACCCGTTTTCCCTTCACAGCAGGGTTCTGCTACGTATGTGCCTCCGACTTTCTTTCCATGGAGGTTCTTACGCACTGCCCTGTCCCGCCGAGCTGATGATGCAAGCGCGACCGTGGTGCGCGCACAATCCTCGTGATGGCTTTCTTTCGTTGGTGGCAACCCGTTTTCCTGCTTCTTTGAGTTTTTTCTGCCGAATATCCTTGTTTTGATGCTTTCCTTCACGCTTCTTCAAGTATCGCTTCGTCCCGCTCGCCACGTATGCTCATCCCGATCCAATTGTTTCTTTCCGTTTCGCTACTCGGTTCCAATATCCGGTGTGACTACAACAAAACGGACCAAAGAATAAACTATGTGGCAGAAAATATATGCAGAGCTTTCTCATTTTCTCGCTGTGTCAACTAGTCAACAGCAACTACCTGGGCAGCCATTGACTCTGTTTGGAACCTCATGAAACCTGAACGAATCTACAAAAGGACAAAACACGATCCAAGCACCGACGACTCACGAAAATCGCAGTGTGGAGTGTTTTTCTTCATAATCCGAAGGTGTATTCTTTTGATGAATATTTCGAGCATTTACGTATCACTGTCTTCCTACAAAGCAACGGTTATAGCTAAATGAAATGAATTCCGATATACGTTCGATCAAATATTATCCGAAGGAGTTGTCAAGTGTTCGTCACATTCGTCTTATAAGAACCTGTATACACGCTGCAGGTATAATGTTATGCTATACATTCTATGCATGGATTCCCGTGTTATGCACTGCTTGTTAAAAATAAACTGTGAACATAACATAACAAAAAATGAACATAACATTTAAAATATGAAGCGCATGGACCATGTCTAAAATCTTGTGACATTTCTTTCTGATTGTTTTCATCGCATAAATTTTGATCAGTACAACCAAACCCTTCCGAAACTCCTACAAGGGGAGGACGAGGTTTTATTTTTGCGAAGATGAAATCAGCTGGCATTTTGGACGTGCGGCACCGGTACCATAGCTCAGATTGCCATTCTTCTGTGGCGTTAGGCGACGGCCTCCGTATTGAAATTCGGCGCATAGAACACGTTATGTGGTAGCACCATGCACAGTTAATTTTTACCAAACTTCACATAAATTTTTTCTTCGGTAAGGGATAGAATTGCCCCATTGTGGCTCTTCTCTTAGTGCTGGCCAGAAACAACTGAGAATGCAGTATCATGATCCTGGACCTTTTAAGAAACGTGTGAAACTACCTCTGTGCCAACACACATAGAAGATGCAACGGAAGAACTGGCTGCGCCTCAAGGGGGGGGGGCACAAGACAGATGGCGCTACAGGCACCCAATTCGCGAAGCCGCTTGCCGCCGATTCTAGCGCGTGCTGACGCGTTCCACTTAGGGAGATATGTGAAAGCCTGCGCAGAAAACGATCCTGACGTGCCAGTTATGCACAAGGAAGACGATGATATAGATGGACTTGATGATGACTACTACTCACACAGTGCAAAGCGACGACAGAACATGCAAATATACAATTTCAAACTTGTACCAATGCGTGGTGATGTGTCCTTATGTGCTCACGTAAAAATAAATCCTGCAGCTTCGCAATGGTTCAAACTTTGCACCATTTAGTGCAATCTTCGCCAGGTGAGCTGGTGGAAATCTGCAATGCTGAGAATGACTTAGCATCCACCACTAGCCGCTTAGAATAAGACGATATCTTCGATGCATACGACGACGATTACTGTCAAAGGAAACTATGCAAATAAACAATGGTACTGAAACTTATGTCTCCAGGAATGCTCACTTAGCCTTTGAAGTCTTGCGCGTGAGTGCAAGCATCAAATTTGTTTTTAATCTTTCTCGCTCGAGTGGTCGTGCACGCGAAGGCATAAAAGTTGGTTGTCAGTTCCTCCTCGGGCTTAGAGCGAATGTGTATTTTAAAGTCAAGCTTTTTACCTCTACCCCCAAGGGTTCTGCGGCGACCGCTGGTGTCAACAGAAAAATCCCGAAAACAAATAAAAGAATTTACTGGCCCCGCCAGGAATCGAAGCTGGAACGTACAGAGAAACGGAACGAGAGCCCGTTGTCTTATCAGTGAAGCTACGAGCCCGCGCGAAGACGAGGTAGAAAGAGGGTGTACTTACTGAGCACGTCTTCGGGTGTACTCCCTGTGTTCTCGGTGAATGTCGCGTGATAGCGTCATGCAACCTTTCACGCCGCTGTGCGCTTCGCCCACGGCACGTGTAGCGGCCGTGTGACCACCTTGCGCATGCGATAGGAGTTAGTAAAAATTAAAGGAAGCTTACACCAACGCAGGACATCTCACTTCGCCTGCGTCTCTGCTGCCGATCTCGCCGCCCCCATCGGCGGCGGCATAGACGAAGAAGTGAGATCGTCTAACACTGGGTTTGAGCTTCCTTTAGTTTTATGAAAAAAGAATTTCCACTCATGTGCTTCACCAATACAACTCTGATAGCCGAGACTCATGTCTCAGTTCCTAAAAAAAAAACTTTGCAATGCTTTCAGCGCAGTTACCCGCATAATCCTCACGGTTCCTTTGTGTCCTCCTAGTGTTATGCAGTGTTTCTCTTTTCAAGTGTCTTTGAAATGGCGCACAACTTATTCCCAGATAGCTGACTTGGCATCGAGTATTTGCCAAGCATTTTGGGGCAACACGTGAGTAAATAACACGTGAGTAAATAATGATCAGCTGTTGCAGAGCAGGAAAGTACTTTTGAGCCTATCGAGGGCTCCGGTGTAGCGTTCCTTCAGACGCGGAGTGCTATCGCTTCGTCCCAAGGCAGAACGCGGCAAGCTCACGACATCTATCAAGTCTCATCGGTACTCTTGTTGACGCCGAACAGTCGCCGAACAGTTGCTTAGCGCAATTGAAGAAGCGGGGCTTCAGCATGCTTACTTCTCCGAAGGGTTTTGAGGTTTAAAGACTGCTTCATGGGGAAATTTTGGAGCGCAGAGTGTATTAAATGATACATTTCAACACTTCAACAGGGTTCGAGAACATGAACGTTGGATCAAGTTCGCACAGTCCTGATGCAAGTTTATTGTGCTATGTTCAAAATGACGCAACGCCTAAAGGATGTCATTGTTGGCGGCCTTGAGGCTAGCATAGAGCGCGCGTAAGTGCCGTCTTAGAAGAGGGGTGGCTAGGCGTTCACTTGAATGAATCATTACGGCTCATAGCAGGGTACTTTATCGAACGGGTACCGGAATATCCGTTCTCCGTCGGGCCAGTCCACACCACAAAGGGCATGTGCGAACACCATTCGCCATCGGGCCGTGGCACGCGGTGCCCGCTGCCGTGCTCGTGCTGCGTCCTCTGCCTAGACGGGTGCGGTCACCTTGGACGTAGTGGCTGCGGCGGAGAGCGGCGCGTCATTATCTTTGGTAATTAACGGTCGTCGCTTGCCAGTCTTCTCTGTCTTCCTCGCAGACTTCCCTTCCCTCTCTCTCCTTCGCGCCTTCCCCAGCCAGATTCGTTTTTTCGTGCCCCTGCTTTTGTCGCTGTTCTTGGTTCTGCATCGCCGTTTATTTTGTTTCTCCGGTCGCTCCTCCTCTGTCACACTCCATCTGTGGTCGTGAGGCCAGCTTGAAATCGTTGTCGAACGTGGAAGAGCGTGGTATCTCCCGTTACTAATCTTTCCACGCCCATGTTTTTTTTTTCTCCTCGCTTACGAAGTTCATTTTTTACTCACGGATGTTACGACACCGTGAGATAAAGTCCGCTATGCGGGATTCAGCACGCTGTCATTACAGAGGGACTATCCGCTGCACTACCCCTCGTTTCTGCTCTCTCCTACGCTTGCCGTCGCTTCATCGCCAATCCTAGTTCTCTCGCCGGCAAGACATCAACAAAATGACCGAAACGAAACGAAACGTTCGTGCCGTATCGAACATAATACGGCCACGTCGCTGGGGCGTACGGCTTATACTGAGAAACGCGAAAGGTTAAAAATCCCTGTCGTTGAAGGCTGGGCACCGCCATACGTTGCATGAGGGCGATGTGCCGCCAGTAAGTACGTGTCGTCTCCCTCACGTCATCACTGCCAGTCGATAACGGCGTGTCTCGTTACGTGAACCCCATTATTAGGAAGTTATCGCTTTAGGGACGCCGGCGAAAGGGGACGACTGAATTTCGAGCCCGCCGGGTATTAGCCAGTGTGTTACGGACAGACACTGTTCTTGACGTCGCTATCGCGATACGGTTGATGAAAGGTTTCGGGTTCTCGTAATGATTGAGATAAACAAAAAAGGTGTCATGAAAATACTCCTGTGGGGTCCCGTCACGGGAACGGAAATATCAAGCCGATGAGACAGTGTGATACTTTAGAACACTGTAGAAGATGTTGGCGTTCAGAGAAAGAAGTGCAGTAAAACCGAGTAACGTGGTGAAGTGGTGAAGAGTTAAGCATCCAAGTAGCAAAAAGGCAAGCCAGGAACGACGGAAATGGAGGGGTAGGCATAGATGGGAGCTTTAAAGAAGACTCGACCGATCCCATTCCTATTGGACCTAGTAATTATCACCCAATCGGCATAAGAACTCTCATGCACTAATATGAAGGCTTTTATAGACTCATGAAGATGTTCTTAACAGCGTGGTTTGCTTGTTTAGGACAGATATCACTTCTGCACTAAATTAAAAAGTAAGCAAAAAAGATATTTTAGTTGGGATAATTTGCACTCGATAGCGTTCGCTGCCTAACAAGTCAGAATTTTATTTTTTCATAACGAAGTGACAAATTTTCACAGCAAGCAAACCAGGTCGTTAGGAAAATGGTCATGAAACTGCGAAGCATTTCATACTGCATCATGATGGTTTGTGAGCCAGTGGGTAACGACTTACTATGTTCGAAGGAACGTGATCAGGTAAGTACACCTTAATGAAAACAGCAGAAGGCCGCACCACCACTGACGGGGCTCGGTGCTTCAGGTGGGGTAGAGCAAAGTTAAGTGAAAGAGTGAAGGGAAGAAGAAAGAAGGACAAAAGACGCAAGAAACGGGGAGGAAAAGTAAAGCGTACAAACCTGCAGCATACACATTACAATATAGTGAAACACACTGTGAAACAAAACTAAAGCAGCCCTGACTCCTGCACAAGACGAAGTAGAACAAGCATGCCAGATGCTTTCTCTGATATATGCACCTTCAAAAAACGAAAATACAGCATATTAGTGTCGCAGGATCTCATCCAGACCCGAGTGCACAAGGAAAGTCAACAACGTTCCCATCCCTAGCACAGCCCTGTTAGGACTGCTACAGAGTTGAAGGATGTGACGCAGTTCGAGCCCCCATTAACGTCGCACTCGCACAAGTGCTTTATTTCTAGTTGACTAGTATGTCGGGAGACGCGATTTTCGTCCTTATTTCTAGAACCCCTCAGGAACATCACGACTGTATTCAGTCTCGATTAAATAAGAACTTACAGACGTATGCAACTTCGTGTCGTAGTATCTGTAGCGCAATGTTGTACACGTTCCTCTAAAACAGGAACGAAAGCACGTTCCTCGTTCCTTTCCAATTTTGAAACGAGTGCCCGTTACAAGTTCCTTTGTTGCAAAAGGAACGCATTCTGGTTCCACTTCGAACATTGGGACGTGTCGTTACATTACGCTACATTTCATTTTTTAATTTAAAATATGGTGTCGGAAACCTGAGGCGAAATGAAATGAGAATTTTAAAACTCACATGGAACTACTTATATTGTAGGAATATGAACAAACGCCGGCACCAGTTCATCTGGAGATAAAAAGAATTAAAACAAACGCTCCTATACGATTTTTTTTCAGGGAGCTACGGACAAACTCCAGACATGTTTAACTCCAATTGTGGTGCTGCTCTGTTATAGGTGCAACACGTATGACACTTTCCTCTTCGGCCTTATAAATGCACAATAAGGTTACTGCGCTTCATATGTGCGAATAGAAAGTTACTCACATGCAGGAACGTAATTAGATGTCTTGCATTGAAAACCCCGTCGAAAAGAACAATATATAGGCCTTTAATGAATGCTGATTACAGTTTATTAAAAATACCTTACAGGCCCCTTTTCAAAGAATTTAGTAAGAGGGTTACAAAAGTGAAGCTTTGCGGATCATACAGCACAAATTTGCGAGTAACAAAACAAGGCAGAAGACGTAATCGCTATGAAACTCGCAGTCCAAGTTTAGGTCGGTAGACGATAACAAGAAAAAAAAAAAAAGCCCACAGCGTAGTCACCCACGAAACCTACGTGCAAGAATCACAAAGTGTGCCGAACGCAATCAGGGTAGTAGATAAAGGAAGCAACCAAAGAAAGCCAATTATGTGGACGCGACGCACGAATCAGTTGCAGTTAGAAATACGCGTAAAGGAAAAGCACCAGAAATACCACGGAGCCTAATCACGAGCGTAAAAAAATATTTACACTATAAAAAATATAGTCGGACTTAAAGTGCGACACTGTAAAGTAAAAGAAACACCACAAATAAATAAAAAGTAATGAGAAAACAAGAAAAACAGTGCCGTGGTACAAAATCTAAGATTCTTTGTTTCTTCAAGCAGAAACAAGTTATGTACATAAGAAAGTTACAGGATACGGCAGAAGAAAAAAAAGTTGAATGAATGAAAAAATGTGAAAACAATTACTGGGAAAAACATGCCCGAATGCAGTGTCGCAACTAAGTACAGTCCCTTGTAACTCAGCAAGAGCCATCTCGATGTTGCTGTCAGACAGACTAACCCATTTTTTCGTGAACACTTCGTTGGCAATGTTGAAGAGCTGTTTTTCGGGAGCTCATGTGGGTGCTGACGCGTTGTAATTGAAAAAAAGTTGGTTCAGCCCCTTAAAGTTTTTCATCTGCGATAGTGGGTAATCAACTGGTACCAGCAAGTACCGTGACAGCTCATCCTGTGCCTCGGCTGGAAGGGTTTGCTGCCCACAGGAAAAGAAATCCTCAGGCGCGGACGAGGTGGCAAGATCTGCGCTGGATGGGTCACCGCAGCCAGCTCTGCCTTTATGTCGTTGGTCGCCTTGTCTCAGATAGAACTGTCTGGGATCTATGATAGTTTAAACCTTGGGATTACGCATCTGGCGACAACGAGCTCGCGCTTTCCTTTGAGGGGTCGAAACCTGCAATCCCGCACAATTCCCGGTGACCCGGTGACCCTGCAATCCCGGTGACCCTTCGAATGACCTCACAGCGAATGCAACTCTCTCGACAACAACACACCCGCGGCTCGCGCGCACTAATGAGGCAATCACCCCAAACAATATACGGTGGTTTCACGAGGTTCCTGCAGCACCACTCACAATAAAAAAACCTTTTCCGGGCAAGGAACAATTTTATCGGCTAGACGCGTATCCTGGCCTCCACAGAGAAACGATGAAAGGTGAAAGAAATTCTCGCGGATGCGCTATTTACCCGTCGAACGTCGCGTAAGCTCAACCGGCATGAAAGGAAGCACAAGCTGCGGACCGCTGCGTGGTTATTCTTCTCCCTTTGACCTTCGAGGAAGCATGTTCTGCGGAAGAGCGGCAAATTGGCCAGCTTATACGAAGAGAAACACAGTAGCGACTTGTGGATTTTTGCACTCGAGCCTTGGCATCAAAAACAGCCAGTTGCGAGCGATGTACCGTTTTCAGAAGGAACGCCGTTCCTGGCGCTCCTTCAAAAACCTAACGAGTTACCGTTACAGTTCCACCGACCCCTAATGGAACGGTGGAGTCCCTCCTTTCCTCCAAAAAGGAACTAGTTCCAGGAACGCCGTTCCATGGAATGTCATTCCGTATAGCACTGGGCTGTAGCATGCTCTCAACCAGTTTGATTAGATTCTGCGAAAGGCGGAATTGGACCTTGAGTATTCCTCATGAAGGCGCGTGCAGCTCACCAGAAGCTGCTGTTAAGCCGGTGTCTAAAATTTCCACCGTGAGTCAATACAGCTGCCCTGCCGCACATTTTTAAAACATTTCGTGCCAACATTTTTTGCGTGGGTTGTGAGCTTCTCTACCAGGCGAATAGCAGATGATGTCACCTGGTATTAACCAATCCCAAATTTAGTGCCCCTCGCTCATCCCACTTGCGTCTACTGCGGTCAACTAGCACACGAGTTGACTATGGCATTACGGTGTTTTTTTTAACGCTTGCAACACTGGCCGAGAATAAAAAAGGATTGCCTACCCCCTATGAGAATTGTTATCTATAAAAAGGAGCGCCGCCTTTATTTATTTATTTATTTATTTATTTATTTATTTATTTATTTATTTATTTATTTATTTATTTATTTATTTATTTATTTATTTATTTGTTTGTTTTGGAGCAGCGGTTGGCGGACTCACGAGTGAGTCCGCTCACTGAGACTCATTTGGACTCAAACTCATGCGTGAGTTTGAGTTTGAGTGAGCGCGAGGCTAGTGTGGCATGGTAAGTTAGAACTTGAGTGAGCTTGAGCCCGACTGAGTTTAAGTACGCCTGAGACCGAGTGAGTTCTGAGTCCATTTTGTGTTCTGAGCACATTTTGAGTTCTGGGTACATTTCGAGTTCTGAGTGCATTTTGAGTTTGAGTACATTCTGAGTTCTGAGTACATTTTTAGTTTGAGTACATTTTGAGTTCTGAGTACATTTTTAGTTTGGGTACATTATGAGTTTTGCTTACATTTTGAGTTTGAGTACATTTTGAGTTTTGAGTCCGAATGAGTTCTGAGTTTTGCGCTCACTGTGAGTTTGAGTTTGAGTGAGCACAGATGTGCTGCTCAGCAATGAGTCTGAGTTTGAGTGAGTAAGGATTCGAAAATAATTTGTGAGTGAGTTTGAGTCAGCCGCGCCAACTTTGCCGAGGTATGTTTGGGAGTGCCCATCGACACAACTAGAGTTTCTTGGGCGGTGCACTACAACTCCAGGGCGACGCACATCCAAATCAAATAATGAACTATGGATACTGGCTGCGAAGTGCAGGGAATCGTGAAATACTGTGTAACCCGACCCAACCGTCCGTGCGCGCGCACATACGCACGCACCACGCACATACGCACGCAAGCACAGTCGCACGCACGCACGCACACACACACACACACACACACACACACACACGCACGCGCGCACGCACGCGCGCGCACGCACACGCGCGCACACACTCCAGCCACACGCACACGCACACACTGCACACACACGCACGCACACGCGCGCACGCGAACGCACACGCGCACACACACGCAGACGCACTCGCACGCGCATGCGCGTGAATGTACGCACGCATGCACACAAACACACATAGACGTATATGTAAAATTACCATCAGACGCATTAGCATGCATGAAGACAGGGTTCATGGTAAAGTGTAGGCATCTGGAAAGACTCGTGTTCTAAACATTCAAATGGTCATATCACACTGGAAAAGAAAGATATCGCGAAACCCGTGTAAAGCAGATTGATTTGTATGCACAGCACATAAGCGCGCATGAACACACGCACAGACACATACAAACAAAAACGGGAACCCAGAAACGCTTATTACCATACTGGAGGACATAAATAGCTTCAGATGATTGCATTTTTAAGAGCAGGTTTGAAATACTTCATGTTTCCAGAAAGGACATACAAGGATACAGGTGTTTCACACGGAAGACTGGAGACAGCATCTCTGTGGTCATTATATCAAATCATATTTGGAGACGGAGTGCTCGCATTGGCGCCCTTAGCCGAACCGAGCTCACTAATTTCGGGTGGTCGAATTTGGATTGGATGCACTTGAACAAAAAGATAAATCACGTTTCGTGCATCTAAAAGGCCATTCTCCCAGGTTAGGCCGCTTGAAGACGACGTTGTAAGCGTATTTTTCATGCGGGGTGTAGGGGCGAGAAAAGATGCCAGTGAACCTTTCTTGCACCCTCTCCAAGTGCAAAGATCACGATGCACTGATGCAGTTCCAGACCACCGATGGAAACTTCACCTTTGGAATAATAGTAATTTTCTTCAATTCATAGGACGCCATCCAGAGTAGACCAGAATTGGTTCTTTACGGCTTGAAGGATTGGAGAGCAATAAAGAACTGCTTGGAAATGTTCATCGGTTTCCATTCTTGCAACATGTGCACGTATACTAGTTATTGCACTCGTTAGCGAGTATATCGAGCCTTCAACACCGTAATCATTTCCCTAATTGTTCGGGTTGATGGTAAGTTCGTTATGATAAAGATGGTTACGATAGAAACTCGGAGCACAAAAGCCGCGTTCGAGTATTCTGGACAGCGTTGTCTGGGGCGCGATCGCGGTTGCGTAGCACAAACCTTCTCATTGTATTTGCATGTTAATAAACAACGCACGCTGCGGATATGCACCTTCTTGTACGCAGCCATAACGAAAGCCAATTTTTGAAGAAGGTACTATATACCTTACAGCCTGAAGAAAATGTCCACACGAAACTTGTGAGCATTCCAAACATCCGTGAGCCTACTAATGAAACGCTTGTGACGGTGCAAAGATATAATGCGCTTGGCACAAAAAAATTTCAACTGTAACAAGTGAACGAAAACGAAAGGGAGAGAAGACAACCAGTTTATTTCCTGCTGAGCAATGCGCGTGTACGGGCCCGCTGCTTGGTAAGTAGCATTAGACTGTTGAGTATGCATAAGAGCATCTCAGAAATACTGCAAGGGAAGTCCACGCATTTTGAATACTTATCGAGGAGCTCTGAGCGCTGAACCTCGCGAATAAGCTAGAGAGGACTAGTTACACGATCTTCTGACCGATGCTCCGAAGAAAGTTGTTCTCTCTGGCCCTGTGTGTTGAAAACTTGTAGAAAATACAGCTTGAAATAATTTAGATGTGTCAGAAGCTGGAAAAAATAACTGAATTACTAGAAATACGCTTTTTAATGCCTTAAAGCATCAAAGAGAGTGGTTTCTAGCCCAGGCATTGCTGCCCCTCACTAGCGGAGCGTAGCAGACGACAGCGGTGCGAGTCCCTAAGCCGACGTCTGAGCCAGGGGGCGCCACTCAAATATCTCACCGCCAATAAGGGGCTAGAAAAGGCCACCCTCTGCAGAAGTTCCTTGTTGCACGAGCGATCGCACCCACAGCCCGAACAGGTGGCAGCTCAATGTCCATGGAAGCCGTTTTGGGCGGAATTTGTCCTTTATACCGAATACAGTTGACAGATTCCACACACGTATAACCCAAGAGTGTTGACAATGTGTGTTACTGGCTCAGCGAGAAATCATGAAGGAGAAATTTACTGCATGCGCGCATCAATGATGTCGCGCCTACACCGGGTAAAGTGGTGTAGACTATATACGGCGCCAACAACCACAGCGGAAGAGCCAGAGAATTGAGCAGAGCTAATATCCAGAGGGAATTGCCACACGCGAGAAACAGATATGTCAGCCAGAGAATTGGCGAAGCAACCGTATACGCAGGGGCGTGAAGGCTTATGCGTGGAAGTCTGGTTAATGGTTAATAGAGCTGGAGTGCAGAGAAGCGTGCCGAATGCTTGCAAAGCATTCGGACTGTGCAGGTGCATATTTCAAGCCCCGAACCGATTTGTAATGCTCGAGCTTGCCGGCTCTTTACAATCTTTAAGGTCGTCTTGGGCAACGCACGCATAGAACAGGAGGCTATTTCACAAAAGGCATAACACAAGCGCTTTATAGAGCCTCAAGGGTGAATACACTGAGTTGTTCATTGCTCTTTCCGTCATCGTGCGCAAAGAAGGTACAAACGGAATACAACGTCTATTATACTCCGTATGGACTGATAGCGAACAACTAATTATACCCCGTATGGACGCCTAGCCAAGGATAGCGAATTGTCGAAAGTCATGCCTATATTGGTGTTTACAGGAGTAGTGCGTCTTGCGGCGCCTGTCCCTAGTAAATACCCGGAGGCATCAGGTTCACGGCATGAGATTTCAGTAAAATATTGATTATATGGTCGTGCCCTGCTTTTTTAGAGCAGAAAAACGGCTGACCAACCTCGGACTATTTTTGGTCTGTAGAAAGTAGCAGTCACGGTGAACCCCCACGTATTTTCCAATTTTAAACTCGCCTGCGAGAAGGTTGATGCTCAGTACAGGAAAGTAAGAAGCATGCGTCGGGCCGACATGAGGCCTAATGCCAGCTTTGAGGTGAGATGTTAAGCGTAGCTCAACTTGCAATGAGTAAGACGTTGCTTGGCACGCCTAAAGGATCAATGAAGAGGCTACATAACGTTACGCCTGATGTGGGACTTCAGGCCTAGCGTCATGGTTTAAGCTACAACGTTTTCAACCCTTACCTATTAGAAAGTTCGCTCCCAACAAAAGAGTTCGTGTGATATGGAGCTGCCCTTCAATTATACTTAAGCACCTTTAGGAAGGAACCTCCAGCTTTCAATCTGTCGTACGACTTTCAACCACAAAAATTCAGACAGGGGACAAACGGGACAACGACAAGCGCTTATCTTTGTCCCGTTCGTCCCTTGACTGAATTTTCGAGCTTGAAATTCGTAGAATGGATTACCAACTCGCTCGAACCCACACGTTATTCAATCTGTCGGCCAGTAAACAGGAAACGGTTCCCTCTACCCTCGACTCCATGGGTGCGTATCTTCGAGATGTATGCTGCTACAGTGTGGTAAGAGGTTCGCCGCCCAGACCTGGCGAATGTTAGAATACAGTACTACATATGAACACTGCCCCAATCTACATTGCAGTGTCGAGGGTCGGCATACACTGCTGAGATGGCGGGTGCGTTCTGGTGTTTAATCACAAAAGTGATCGGAATTATTTCTCTAAGAAGACCGGGGAAATTTACAGAGGCCTCCGATACCGCACGGTCGGGAAACGCGTGCAGGAACACGCAGTAGATAGCGTTGTCCACAGAAGTAGTGCATTACTTGAGTGGTGTGAAGTCGACATATCCTACTTTGCGAAAGCCATGACACGTGGACGTGGCATTCGTTGCTTCTTTCGTTGTTTCTGTCTGTCTTTCTTCCTTTCTTTCTTTCGTTCTCTCTTTCGTTCGTTCTTTCTTTCATTCTTTCTGTCTTTCTGTCCTTCCTTCTTTTGGATATTTCGTTCCCACTATTTTCTTTCGCAATCTCTACTGATATCGTCGGGGGTAAAACAGGCTCATTTTTTAACACGCAATCAGACGGAATCGAACGAGTCATTTGGGTTCGTTTTCGTTTTCGTCCGCGTACCCCGCTGCGCGATTGCGGTGAACCATAAAAGCGATAAAATCTTTGGTTAAAATATAAGCCTACTTCAGAGTTATTACGCAATTAGCAAACGTGAGGCATTTTGAGGTTTTTCGTTTTTTCAATGCAATGCCTGTGCTCATTTCAAATGCTGGCGCCCTGCTCCCAGAGCAAGCACCTGAGCACAAGTAGCTCGTGCAGGAAAAAAATGACGGCCGGTGAGTTATCTTCACCGAGGCCGCTTACGAGCAACCGACACAGGGGCTGTCCAACGGAATGGCACCATCGCTCTTCCGGAGTGGAGTTAACGGGGCCACTTACGCACACGTGGGCCACTCCGGGTAAAAGACTATACTCGGTTACAACTTAAGAACGGCACCGAAGTTGCTGCTGTGCCTTATCACCGCAGCCGGATGTCACTCCGCGCAGCACAAGTAGCGCGTTACTGGGAATATTTTGAACATGGCACGAGCCGCTTTTGTACCTTGTTGGACCTAATATGCTTATAAACTACTGCAGCGACGGCAAACAAACTACGTGAGAAAAGGCAGACGATGTCACGCATTCGTGGCAGTCTCCTTTCAAAACGCGCGCGCCCGTTGACATCCGGGTCCGTCGCTTAGGCGGAGTGATACCGTGCATGAGCTGGTGCCGTTCTTAACTTGTTCCCGAGTATAGTGCGTCGTCGGAAGGCTTAGCTGCGCCATGGCATGCGCCATGGGTGGCAGCTGTGAGGCTGCAGAAACCACCGGGCACTTGTTTCAGTGAAATTCGCGAACAACCGTGATGGCGAGCGGTGGTGGTGAACTGACCGGAGGCACAGCTTTCGTCTGAAAGAAATTACGGCAGCTGTCAATAAGCTGGTCGCCCTGCCGAGTTTGCTTGCGGCTGTGACAAGACGGTGTCGAGAAGAAAATTTTGTAAAGGCGAAATCCTTGAGTGCCCCGTTCCGCGAAAGGCCATCGTTGTTACGTACTTTCTCGGTAAAGAAAATAGCCACAGCTGTTAAGAGTAAATCAAACACACATTTCGCTTCGCATGGAATTTGAAACATTATTACTTAGCGCACATAGGAAGAACACAGGAACCCACGTCCTCGGTGTACGAGCCAAATGTGTCTTCTGATTATTTTCCCGCGCTTGGATACAGAGCTATCAAGCTGTGAAGGCCCGCCTTTGCTTCTATGTTACCGTCACCAAATGGTAGCTATCGCAACTGTGGCATGCCAGCTGTACATTTGCTACATGAGCGTTTGAAAGGACATTTCAGTCGAATGGCCTTCGAACTTTCAATTGCCATTTGATCTGGAAGTAGTCCCGCCGATCCACGCGACAATTCTCAAAGGAATTTGGAAGTTGCCACATTCGCCCGCTACGTAATGTTGGCGTCGCCACTGCTTCCAAGTCTCGTTCTTGAGAAAAAAAATTAATATTGGAGTGAAACTAGGCAATAAAATTTTTAGTGATCAAATTGAGAACAATCTACAAGGGCGCACTAAATATGCACAAAACAGCCAGTTCTTGTTTTTGCTCATGCAGGTGCTGATAGTACTAAGTTACCTTGTAATCGTAGAGCGACCGAAAGAGAACAAAACAAATGAAGAATTAGGAAGAACGTGCACTTAAAACACCAGCTTCACTCGAACCTAATTCTTTTTTAAGTGTGAATACACTTTATAAGCGACCCCAAACCACCCACCGCCGGCGGCGGCGTCGGCGTCCGCAGTGCTCCTCTATAAAGAAACAGCATCCGGCGCCAGGTTTCGATCCGCGGACTTTGCGGCCGCAGCGCGACGCTCTACCGATCAAGCCACGGACTTTTTTTTTTTTTTTTATTTATTGAATAAATATCAAGCCACGGACGCGACGGTGATATCAGTGTTGACGCGCCTTATATCTTTAACGCATTCAAACTACGTCGTCAGCGGCGTGCGTTGGCGACTCAGCGGCGTTATAGCGGCTTGATAACTGCGTGGTGTACACGTGATACTACAAACCCGATGGAAGAGATGGAAGAGAAGGCGGCGAGGCGGTGGGCTGCGGGGGCCGAGCGCAAGCGCCGCAAGCGGGCCGACAACCGTGCATTCGCACTTTCACATTCTCCCCCTCGGGGAAATGCGGGGGAATTTTTTTGTAATTACGGCATGGAAAAACGCACTCGAAAGTACTACCGTTCGCCTTTCAAAGGCATTTGAGAACTTCGAAGTCATTAGTGATGCTCCTTTGACTCAAATGGCATCTCAACCAAAGGCCTTTGAAAAACGTCGTATAGCCTATGAAAGGTGTAATTTGAGTCAAATGACATTCGCCTTAAAGGCCTTCGAAACGCTCACGCAGCAAGGGTATTTCATATTTTACTTACTGCTTCTGAGATCCTGCAGACACTTTCAGACTAGAATTTCGGATTGAACGGACGAAAAAACCCCTTGTTTCTGTTTTTCACCGCTGTGGGAAGTAGGCATTCATTTCTTCAATTTGGACTTTTTCCGCCGTGTCTCACCATATCGAGTTCTCACGAGTGCTTTATCTGTAGCGTTGAAAAGGCGATCTTGCCACGCCGAGTTGCGTCAACGCGGGGTTTTCCAAATGTGTCGAACTATCGGCAACATTGTGACGGTGTCGCCCGACTCAGTACTTCGCGCTCGCCACTCCTCTTGATACCAACGCGACGCGCTGGTGTTTGTGAGGTCTCTATTTCGGGGGTGCCGAAAGGCGGCATTCAGCCACGATGCCTGCGCCCTCATTGCACGTTCTCCTGGTTCCGGCGAACTTAGTTCGACTGCTTTGAGCTCCGGGTGCAGTGTATATCTTCGCCGGGAATGACCTCGCTTCCTTACTCGTGGTGGAAGAATACCGGAGGAGACCTCCAACCTCTTCCCTTTACCTCGACTCCATGCCGGGCACCCAGTGAAGTTCTTCTCTTCACCCTTTCTCTTCCCCCCCCCCTCCATCTGCCTTCGAATGCGAGGAATGTGCTCACGCACTTGAACCGGCGGACGTTTATAAGCGGGGTTTCCTATCCTCCACAGCTCTCGGAATGCGCACGCGCAGAGAACCCCAAGTTGAGGTGTATTTAAAGTAGCGGTCACGCCACTGAAAATGAGCCCAGAGCGGAGCACGGTGCAGGGTGCACCTGAGCGGAGCGGAGCACGGTGTACGGAGCACCTGCCCCAAACAGTCGATTCAGCCTTAAAATATTCCAGAGCGGTGTGGTTACACACTGGGTTGCAGCCAAACCGGTTTTTATCCTCACGTGGGACATTTAGACGAACAACGGCTATTCGCGTTACCAGAAGCGCACAATAATTCTTTATCTCCATTCAGGCGCGTGTATTTACAGTGCCAGCATTTCCCAATATATATATCTTCTCACAGGTGAACGGCGATTCTTGTGCTCTAAACATAAATTTTGAAACAATGGTAGTGGACCTATAGGTATGACATCACCTCTAAAGGCATAGCCCAAACTATTTTTATTCAACACGGTTTTCACGCGTAGGTTTTCACGCGTAGCAATTTTTTAGCCGAAATGCTCCCTCTATTTTTATATCTTAATTTCTTTCTGTTAAGCTCACCTAACCAAAGCGAAAATAACTAGCTGCATTGCCATATATTGTGGTTTTAAAGATGATGCCTCGACCGCATGTATCCCCTCTTCAATGAATCAAAACCTGATAGGTTAATTACTGAAAGCGTGTTTTAGAAGCTACATCTCACTGCATTTTTTCAGCGTTGACTACAAAAAATTAGGTTGCATTCTACTCGGTTGAGGTTGGCAACCAGTAGTAGAAATGTTCGTGGGTTGTTGGTAGGCCACAAATTATCCCGCGTTGCCCCGCGTAGGCCGTTGCCCCGCGAAGGAGTACAGCGGGATCGTATATAACCACGATCGACGTCTTGCGTTTTCCGCCTCGCGGTATTCGGGGTGTCGCTGGGCTTCGCGCTTACGCTCTTTGCCCCCGCGGCCCGATCATCGTCGGTTGCCTCCTTCCCCTCTGTTCGCGGGGAGTCAGCGTAGTTTTTCCTTACAAGTATAACTCGCAGAGCAACTCATAATGTGGGAACGCCAGCTTACAGAGGTAATCGTACACCGACCAGCCAAAAGTCGGCTTAGCTTCCAAAACTGCTTTCCTGGGAAGACATTTTTTCGGGGGCAAAGGTGGCGACTGTACTTCAAAATATTAATAGCCGGAAGCGAATAGCTGGGGGAAGGGAAATGGTGTGCTAGAGTAAAGAGGGAGGGTCTGGCCTGGTTGTGCGAATGCAAAAAATACGGACGAGTTAACCTAAAACAGTTCTGCTGTAAGAACTGCACGAACAGTCAAGGTTTTTCGCAGTCAAGTTAAGCCGTTAACCACCTTCCCTCCATTACATTGCACCTTACGTCCACACCATTAGTCAGCATCTCCACGCAGCCTTACAGCTAGCTTTCTATACGACAGCAACCTCTAACACTCAACTGTGAGAGCAAAGCGCTAATGTATCTTTTTTATCTTGTGCGGGGAATTCCGAGGGGTAGGTGTTAACCAGCACTGAAGAGCGTCTTGCATCGTTATTTATAGACTCTGCGGGCGAATAACTTTCCAAGGTGCTTAGGGCTCGTGCAGTGCCATGTCCTGGTGCAACAGGAAGCTGTTAACGGACGCAAAATGGTCTCATTACGCAGCAGTAATAAAAAACTGGAGAGAATTGTAATTTAGCTGAGCGTTGCGCAACGTTTCACCGGAAGGTCTTGGGGGCTATGCACGCCGAGTGAAGACGAAAGTTTTATGGCTGTGCAATGGTCACTACTGGAGAGTCGTAAATTTCGAGCTTGCAGGTGCAGGAAAGGCTCTTTTTAAGCGCTATGCAGATTGCTTTTGTAGTTTCGAAGGATAGTGTTAAAGCCAAGTAGCGGCTACTGCAGGCCGAATCAGCAAAGGAAATATGTGAAAGAAACACCCTCCCTCTCGCATAAAACTAAACAGCAAAAAACTCGCACTATCAAGCAAGTGTATGTGGGCTCTGTAGTGCGGTAGTCATAAAGTTAGTTGCAGCGAAGATATCATAAATGGCAATGACCTTATTTTCCACTATCCATTCAGATCGCCGCTTCAGTCGCTAATTCAGTTGCGTTAATTCTTCAGAGAACGTCGGTCTATTACAGTGAAACCAGTTGGCAAGTACCACTAAAGCTCGTTCTTCAGGACAAGCCTCTCGACAAAATGAAGGTGGTACAAACTAATCTAGATAGATATGGTGTTTCAAAGGAATTTAAAAAGGCGTTGGAGCCAGTTCTATATGTTAAGCGTCTCTTCTTTACCCGGGAAAAGTTTTCTCTGGTGAAGATTTTTGACGGTATTTTGATGCCGTTTCCACATTAGGGTGACTAAACCGATGCACAGGTAAACAACAACAACAAATTTCTTGTGCCAGAGCAAACGTGCATGAAGTTCATGAAGTGCATGAAGTGCCCCAACTAGGAGCTACAGTGACACGGTTCATATAGGTCAACATTATTCAGCCGAAATGGAACGTTTTGTCAGATTTAACTGAAACCTCCATAGAAGTTGAACTTTATTTCGATTCATGTGCAATTTTGAAGAGGCGGGAAAAAAGCCCCAGCGCTCGGGACTTGATAGTGCTTCCGGCCCCAACGACACAAACTCCAGGGCTTGGCAGCACAAAAAAAGTCCGGAAATCAAACTAAGCGGAGCAAAATTACAAACATCAAAGAACCGGAGAACAGCGCTAAGCTCAAGGTACTGCTGAGTTTCTTTCTTGCCTGACAAGAACAGAGATATCTCGAAATAAGTCTAGAGCGGGGAGGCCTACATTAGATGTTTTTGGACACTAACTCTACGCAATTAAAATGAAGGCACAGTATGTAGTCGGTAACGTTTTATACACGAACTTTGTTGCAAACGCAGATGAAAGGTAAAATCTAAGTGATCACAGGAGAACGAGTGGTCGCACTCAGTTTCAAGTGGAGGTTTTGTTGAATTGAAACCCCCTAGAACACCGGAAAAACATTTTGCGAAGCGAACATAAGTTTTTTTTTAACTAGTGGGGCTGTTTATAAAGCGTCCGCGTTCCTATAGGAAGTCATTCGTGCCTTACTATAAAACATGAGCGAGCAGACCTCATCAATGAAATTGAGATGCGCTAGTGAGGCATACAATCCACATTTTAACAGCCTAAATAAACTCAATGTACAAGGCTGGAAGCACGGTGTTCCAACTCAAAAAGGAATAATTAAAATATAAATTGCCGATGGTTGCCGAGGTCTCAATGAGGAGGCCCAATATTTTGGACCAGCGAGTCAATATTGCGGACCGAGGGAATAAGCCTGCTACCTAGGGCATATTTTCTCATCTTTGCGTTCACTAATGCCTCGGTAAGGCTGACCCTAATAAAACAAATTAGGGTAAATCTCATGTGCGTATGACAGCTTAAGTTGCTTGTATCTTCTCGATGCGCGTATTCGGCTCCTACAGAAAACCCGCTTGCGCGGAGCAGCAAGTCAGTAGCGTTGTACAATGGAGGGGACAGTGAGAAGTTTCCGACTAATAGAACACATTTCAGAAAAAAACAGAACCGGGAGAAGTATGAAGGGAAACTTAGAGGTATATACTGCTGCTACATTTTTTTATTGCATTTATTACCTTCACACATCAGAAGACGCAAAAGGGATCGACTTCTAGGCATGGCCAGGCGTCCCTAGTGTTCCAACCAGTATACTCTCGTCATCTGGCGGTTGATCAGCACGCAACGGCATGAGCCGAGTTACGGTGAACACCCGTGTGACACTCGTGTGAAAAGCGTAAAGTTTCAATATCAAACCTTGGGAAGGCTGGGCGGGCTGTAGACACGCAACGATAATGCCGCTCGTACGGCCTCAAAACTAGCCGGACTCATTTACGCGAGTTCAGCGAAACCCGATTTTGGAGCCCAGCTGCCAAGTGGCGGCGGCTTCATGTCCGTGCAAGGTGCTCAACGAATATCGTTTGTCGGAAAAAAGGATGCATGAAATGATGAAGTTAAATCAGGTGCATATTTGCGGGAACTATAGTCGATTTGAATGCTAATGTAGAAAGGAAATGGACACGGAATATTATCTCATTGCGACTAAATGTGCCGACGCGCGCGCTTTAATCTAATTGTTGGTGTAGAAAGATCAAAATCGGGCCCGAAAGCATCCAAACGCAGTTTTTTTCTGCTTGAAGTTGACGACACCCCGATTACGTCTGCACTGCAGTTTTGTCACTTCCGGTTCCAAACACGTCGACCCTTTCACATTCGTGTCAACACACAAACGTCATTTCACTGCCAGTCACCGATCAACATAATAAGCTACATTGATAGCTACCACAAAACGATGTTGAACCAGCGAGGATACTTGGCTTTGAATTGGTATTAAGGCCATTCAGGTGTGGTTATGACCGCCTGAATCTGACGCTTGCCTGAAAACATCTAAACACATTATCAAAAGAACACATCGCGCGCTTTGCCGAGCATTAAGATACAGTGTTTCTCTTCTTCGAAAATAATTCTACAAATTAGTTATTGCTTAACACATTCGCGAAGTAGACAGCTTGAAATCTTTAGTTATTATTGAAAATGTTAGCTCTGTAACGGCATGACTTTCTACATCAAATGGTACAATCCCTTACAGTAATCTTATAAGATAGTCACAACAGTTTCAAACCAAAAAGGGCAAGAAACGTAGACAGAGCCCGCTGTCTCATAGACGCACCGACCGAAACTCTCTTCGCACTGGTCCTGGCACAGGCATTTAAATTTTCTTGCTTAAGGCTTGATTTTGCAGGATTTGAATCAGGGAAATTGTGAATATGTCATTCCAATGGTCAATACTCCGTTGCGCGAGGAAATTTTGCCTGATGAGGTCTTGGGATGCAACCGCGACCACGTCGCTGCTCCCGCAGATATTAATTTCGTGCAAATATACTGGCCAAGTTACCAAGTCATCAATAGTCAATAGCTGAAGATACTTATCACTAACGAAAAAAATTGCACAGCGATTGCGAGAATAAGCACGCATTCGTTCCTGGCTTTTCTTTATTTTAATTTGTTGCATAGGCAGATTTGGCTTTGAATCGCAACGTTGGGCTAGTTCTCGTCGTTTGTGTTCCGCGTGGGCTATATTTCGCAGCTTCTTGTTTCGTTTTAGCTTTTTTCTTTGTATTTGTTTTTTTACAAACTATCTCCATTTACGCTAAGATGCAGAATAAATGGCTTAGCTTCGCCAATTATGCATTTTGAGTAGATATAAAGTATTACAGGGTTAGTGACGGGGCATTGGTATAGAATGCGCGCGAATTTAAAATCCACTGGCATACCCCTCCCAAACGAGCTTCATGCGACTGCACGTGCCAAGGGAATATACGTGTGTTGATCAAACACCATATAGTGGCAAACGGCGTTGGGCTATAGGCTGAGGATGGTCATGCATATCGTCTCCACTACCAACCAGATGGTGAAGCATGCGGCCAAAGCCACTATTTCCGTTGTTTTTTTGCATTATTGTTTGGAAGGAAATACTTTGCGCTTCGGTGCAGCGTGAACCATGTCTTGTTCTCTAATGGAACATATCAACGGAGCAGACCTATGTGCTTTAGGGTTATATTTGAGCTCTCCATTACACAGAAGCGTCTTGCCGCAAGCGTTTAATAGATGGTGCAAGCCATAAAATGTAGTGTTACAGCTTCAGGTAGCTGTTTCAATCTTGCAGCGGCATCCAACGTATGGCTGTAGTGTTTAAAGTGCAGTGGAAACTTCGCTGTGGGAAATTAAACTTCTCAACTTTCTTATTTACAAGAACACTGTCCTATCTGGGCGGGGAAATACGGCCGCTGCAAGCCGTACTCGAACTAGTGACCTTGCACGTTGCTGCTGGCAAATGTCCGATACCATTTGAGGCAGCACTTGCGCACTGAGACGTGGCAGAGTGTTTTCCGAATTCTGTCTTATTCAAGAGAGGCACTGAAGTGGGACCTACGTCAACGTCACAGAAAACGGCACCCTGCCGTTGCCTCACTTCGAATAACCAGGACCTGCCACAAGTATTTCAGCAAGTTCTTCTGACGTTGAGGGTGAAGCGTACCCTGGGTAAAAAGAGCGGCAGCGAAAAAGTTAAGCAGAAGGCAAATAAAAACAAAATTGCGAGCAAAGAAATAATGGTTCCGAGAAACACGTGTTCCTCAGATCGCGTTAGGAAAAAGCTGAGGACGCACAGCATAAATCAGGAAATACAAAGGTACGCTGCTTCATACGAGATTTCAAAGCCGTGTTTTGCTGGTGACCCCGTCTTCGTGTCAGCTAGAAGCTGGCATGGCTTGACTTCGCCAAATCTTGAAAACTAGGACCTGTTGCACATGTGTTCTCTCGGGGCTCTTGAAAGAAGCTCAAAGCCCCCTTCCGGCACTTCAGAAAATCTGTCTTGCCAATAGCGGCGGCTGGCGTCACAGGGATGTGGGTGGTTAATGAAAGCAGGAACTAAAACAATGTGACCGTGGTAGATGTGGTGGCACTTTGTTTGCATTAAGGATAGCGAAAAAAAAACTGGCTTTTGGCAAAATACAATAATAGGAGTTAACTTGTTCACACGTTAAACGTTTCCGAGCACGGGAGAATGATCACTCCGTCCAAGAAGCTGCAAAATTGCCGCTAGGCCTTAGTGTAGGTACGTGAAACGTATGCAACAACTGACCAATCATGATAGCAGCTGTGGGACTTCCAGTTTGTGACATCAGACCACCTGCGGCATCTATTCAATCGACTTTCACAAGAAAGTTTCGCGCTCGCCTCAAAGCAGATAGTGCATTTGACTGCTCAAACGGCTCCGTAGCCGTGAATACATTTATCTCCTTCTTATCGTAGATAATTAGCTGTTACAGCTTTCATAAAAAAAACAAGAAGCAGCCATTTTGTGAACTCCTTTCAAGAGTCTCACCTGGTTGGGCGAAACATATTTGAAGTAATTTGAACTATGCATATTGTGTACTGGTATAATCAAGGAATATTCCTACTGTTTTTTAAAGTTTATTTACTGGGAAGTATACTAAATGGCCAACTTTAATCTATAGTGTGTAGATTTTCAGTCGTTTTCACAGCTCCCATGTAGAGATTAAAAAACGACAAAGTAGGAAAAAAACTACACTATCTTGCCGTAGGGGAACCCTGAGTACTATGCGAAGCAGGCATGGGGTCGATTCAAGTGCCCATTAGTTTTCAGCTCGTCGTTTCTGTGAGGTTGAGGTACGTAGCTGCCGTTATATTTACCCTTTGGTTTCTATGGTAACTATCACACTTTTTACTTCCTTGAACTACGAAATGGGAAATTGCGTTGACCCCATGGCTGTTTCGCATACCACTCAGGGTTCCCCTACGGGAAGATGGTGTAATTTTATTGGAGGGGGTGAGGGGTGTTAGATTGGAGAAGCATTAGAGAGAGAGAGAGTGAGTGAGAAAGAGAGAGGCGTTGTACGTGGTATGAGTTTGTCTTTATTTAATCATTATCATCATCATTTTCGTGAGGGTGAAGTACGAAGATACCGGTATATTTACCGTTTGGTTTCTATGGTAACTACCACACTTTTCACTTACCGGAACTACGAAATGGGAATTGCGTTGACCCCATGGCTGTTTCGCATACTACCCAGGGATCCCCTACGGGAAGATGGTGTAACTTTATTGGAGGAGGGGGTGTTAGATTGGAGAGGCATTAAAAAGAGAGAGATAGAGAGACGTTGTACGTGGTATGAGTTTGTCTTTATATAATCATTATCATCGTCATGTTCAACGTAGGTGACTTCGAGCTGTGGTTGGCGTTCCGCTTAGATCATTACCGCCTTATGGTCTGTAAAATGTAAAGTCAAGGGCTGTTGTAGTGGATGAACCCTACAGTTGATGAAGATGAGGTCGATGCACGTTCCCCGGATGGTTGTGGGCTGCTTGTAATCACGGCCCACCGAGACTCGCCGACGCACGCCGCTGCCGACGACGATGAAACGTCGAAGGCGCGTGAAGCGTGCTCGTCTCGTGCCAGCCCAGGAAGACACCGGCAACACTGTCGCTCCAGGAGCCCTTAAACGGGAAGTGTGCTCGTCTCGTGCCGGCCCAGGAAGACACTGGCAGCACTGTCGCTCCAGGAGCCATAGAAGGGACCGGGCGTTCAGCAAGCCGAGCATGCGCAGTGGGGTGTGGACGGCGCAACAGCAACGACAACTACAAGGGAGGGACATAGCCCCGACCATGAGATGCTTCGCATCTAAAAAAATAACTTTTATTGGTTGGAGTGGGAAGAGTCTAGGTAATGCCATATATTCTTCACTCTACGCAGACCCCCTCCCCCCCCCCCCCTTTTTTTTGTTGCTTGCACCCATGGCCTGCAACTGAAGCGGAGAGCTTTACTCGTAATAAAATGTGCCATTGTTGCTGCGACACCGTCTCCGACACTTGCTGCGACACCGCCAAGAGTGCTTGGGTTCTGCACTGCTCGGACTCTGAAAAGGGTTGGCCCCATTTTTGTTGACATAGTGATAGGAAGAGGAGATTTACAGCTTGGTCAATGTTGTCGCTTTTTTAGGGCTACATCACTTGTCCTGAACTGTTCAATCGATAATGTCAAGACTACACAGAAGGCGCTAATACAAAACGCTGCAAGCGGGCGCGTAAGGCGGGGATGAGAATAAAGAAAGAATACTCAATTTTTCACCTCATCGCGCGTTTCGCCTTCTTCAGAAAAAAACACGCACCTGTCATTTCATTATGCCCGTGCTGCAACGACAGCAGCCCTACGATTTTTCACCGCCATAATTATCGTCCCAATCGTAAAGCATCCGTTCTTCCTCTGGGGTCTGTCTCTTTATTTCGTTTTATGTGCATACGCACCAACGTTCCACGGTTCAATAAAACAAACCCAATAATGATGATATCGGCGTAAAACATATAAGTAGGTAGGAACAAAAACGCACTCGGCTTAAGAGAAACTGCACGAAATAGCCCCCCAACCTAGTGCCGATCATTGCCCAAATGACGACGTTATCACCCGGGATTAACATACAAAGAGGTGTTAAATGGGATGACGAAAACAAGACACGCCATTTACATGAAAGCCTCGCAGATTTCTATACGTTGGATGTTTTAACGTCAAGCAACTGTTCTAAGGAGACGTTACGCTGTTTTTCTCGATAATCCTATAAACGGCTTCACAAAACGACTAGACTTGCAAGCTGAAAAGTAATTCGCAGAGATAATATATAAGCCTTGTGCATACGTCTGCCGTTTGAAAAGGCGCCTAGAGTAAATGGAAGCAAGCACTTCTCTCTTGTGTTTCCAGGTTTCCACCCCCTTATTTATGACGTACTCTCCGAAAAGAAGTGATAAGAAAACAGACAATATAGAAATAACTCTCAAGCGGGAGGCCCTGTAACGAGCTGGAGGAATTAAATAGCGCTCGCCAGTATTTTCTCCTGACCATAGTCTATCGTCGAATGCGCCTGTTCCTGACAGGCTGAGAAATTTCCGCTCGAACAACGAGATAATTGTGACGGAGTAGAGGGGAAAACATATACACGTATCATATCGCGCAGAAGGCCACGGGCGCTCAATCAGGGACGCATTTCGAAAACATGTTTCTAGGCGTAAACGTAGATTGACGCCCCCGTGCCTCTACGTTAGAACCGAGGGGCGTGTCCTCCGTAACTCCACAAATTCACCGCGTTACCGGCACAACGCTGAGAGCGAAATAAAACGAAAACAGTGAGCACGAGCCCGCGCGTTGCGAATCACTCTGATTGAGTGCCATCTGCTGTCGCTGCCGCTCTTCGTCGCGGACGTGGCACACACCTATGAATTCTCGCTAATTAGCCCGATGCTTGCAGTTGGGGCTGTCCGTGTCGCCCATCCGTGCGACAGTGAGTAACGCCTATCCTGCCTGAGGCGCACGTGTCCACAGACGTAGTACAAACCAGAAGAAGAGGAAATACCAAGCGGGAACTATGCGGTATGCAGCCGTCTACAGCTGCGCGAACCTATTATCTACAGCTCAAGAAGGCGTCAGTCCTCGATGGTGTGCGCTTAGCTCTCTGCGCTTGAAAGACAAGTGTCTTGTGGAAGCCTAGAGAAAATTACGAGAGATAGTGTGGAAAATTTTCCATCCCTTCCTAACGAAAGAACGTTTGCTGAAAGTGGGTCCAATTGATTGTCAAGCGTTCAAAAACGCAAATAAGTAAAAGTATCTAAGAACAATATAAATGTATACCGATGCGTAATTCGGGAGATAAAGGTACACTACTGTACTCCTTGATCATCATAGATGCATGTATTGTCTTATCTGGAAAAGTTACTTTTTCGCTATTTGCAAGCGAACGTTTTGACACATTGGAAGCCTGATTTCACGCAAGCGGCGTGTCTCAAGAGATCTTATCAAAACTTTTCGGTCGACCAACCGGTCTATCGGGAAATGCATTAGTTTACTGGCAGGCCGCCATCGGTTCCACTAAAAAAGCTTTCGCTTTAAAATAATTGTTGGCCTCTCCACTTTTCTTCTAATACCACTATGAGTATTGCCGAAGAACCCGAGGCTAGAACTATGAGGTGTACTGCAGTCTATATGGCCTTGCCCGCCTTTTACCTAAACGTTTTCTATGCCATAAACTTCATCAGGCTGCTGAGCAATCTGTGCTTGATAGTCAAGCTCTGCGGGGCAGCTTAGAAAAAATTACGGGGTAACGTGTGGAGAAAACACTGTTGCCTCATCCATACTCGTGCTTATACCAATAAGCTTAATTCTAGAGATCCTCGTGCCAAACTATTCGGTATAGGAGAGCCTATAGCTGTGTCTGCCGTTTATCTACAGGTCTTTAATGAGATAGCAGCCAATGCTTGGTAATCAACTGTCATACCTGACTTTCAAGCGCAGTCTGCGTGCCTCGCCTTCGGGCGCTCGATGGTCCTGAGCCCCTATCAATACACTGTGAAATAAGGTTTTAACAGGATGGAAAGTTGGACGCGTTGGTGTTTATTCATCTTGAAAACAGGCACGGAAAGACGTTGACTGTCGTTGAAGTGCGTCGTTGAAGCGCGTCGTTGAAGCACGTCGTCCTGTGTATTTCTTTTCTCAGTCAACGTCTTTCCGCGCCTGTTTTCAAGATGAATAAGGCTTTGTCACATTGTAATTCCAAGGCCGTTTGTTATTCCTTTTGTATAGCATTATTATTAGCACTTTATAGCTGCGTTGCCTGATGAAGTGAGCAGAATTGAGTGCCAATCTTTGTTTTCTGTGAGTGCATCAGGGAAACTAGGCTACCTTGAGCGCCTTTCTATAGGTTGCATGATTTGCATAGACGCAGTGTTCGCTAGAGGCTGATTGCTGTCTGCAGATTGTTGTTAGCAGCTTCGTTTCATGTAACAGAGTTTCGCTTAGTGTATATCCCCGGAATTATTGAACTGGCCGAGTATCCGGTCACTTCACTGCAAATGTCGTCGAAAGACGATAGCCTTCTGCCACGTAAATACCCCCCTTCTTTACCCTCTCCTCTGTCCCGCCATTTCCCTTCCGTTTAGCTCCTCGCACGACAATCCAGCAGATTTGATGAAGTTGATTCAATTGTCGTACGGTCGACTACTCAGGCGCCATCTACTAGCAACTTTCGATAGTATTAAATCTGTAACGCCCCCACATGGTCCCGGGTCGTCACCTGCTCTCTTTCTATTTTCTGGGTCAAAGCATTGTTTTCAACGCGTCTTGTTGTGTTTCTTATTGCAAAACTTAAGCAGGCATGTATATTCAATTATAAGAACACTGGAATTACCCTTATGAATTGAAGTTCGCAAGTATGAAGTGAGTTTGCAGATTTAGTGGTTTCTCGCTCAAGTATTCTTGTACGTTTTGCCTGAAGGCTGAATCCAAGGACAGAGAGGGCGACATACCGACATGATGATGATAATTTTTTATTAGGAAGGGGAGGACCGAAGGAAATTAAATGGATTTTTCCCCCTATCACATAGCTAACGTGATTGTGCTGACCATTGTCAGTTTCTGTAAATGCTTGTAAACATTATTCATGAATGTTGTGTGCCCTGTGTTTCGACTGTAAGGCTTTGTGTCTATTGTCAAATGAACTTTTTTTTTCTCGGAGACGTACATTCAAACAAACCGTAGTTTTTGCGTGTAAGTAGCCCACAAAAGACAGTCGTCGTTAAAACTTGTTTGTAAGTAGATCCTTGTTGTCCTTCGGGGCAATTTTACTCCTAAAGTCCTGCAACCGGAATGCGTACTCGAGGAGAAACTTCTCCGTAACTGCGCGCTGGCAACCACTAAACATTTTTATGTTCATTCCATCAGGGGAGCACAAGAAAAATCCTAAGGGGGTTCACTGCGAGCTACAACGCAGTTGTTCATTATAAGCTCTCAATATGTCGTGCTCGGGTGACAGTAAATTTTATTGGTCTAGTTAAAGGGTGGAAAAAAAAGGAAGCTGAAAATATTTCGAAAAGTGTACGTGATCGCACTTAACAATCAGATGACGCTGAAGTCTTGCATTTAAAGAGAGGAGGCGCAACAGCGTACCAGGGCTAATAAGTCAAGCGCTCGTGGCTGTGCGCTTAGCCGGATTTCGTGACCCACGCCTCTTGCTATTTGAGTCACGTATACGCACGAGGAGGAATCAAAACGCCGTCTTCTTTAGAGACGCTTCCTCGTCATCCGTCATCTGGTGCGGTTAATTACGGCCGTGCAAGGTCCCTGGTGGCTCAAGCCTAGCTCTTCCAGAGCACATACAACACCCTCAAGAATGGAAAGGCTGTGGCTAACTTTGTTGCTCTTCAGACAAGTTACGGCCCTTTGTTGATGAGTAGTGAGTAGGGCAAGCTACTGTTTGTGTAATCCATGCTACCTGCCGTCGGTCGATGAAAGCTCCAACGAAGATACCTTCCCGCATCATCCTGTAGATTCTCAGCGGGATGCCGTGCCACTGCGACCTACATGACCGCAGGATGGACATAGCACGTCGTTGCTTCCTTCTTTGATACGCTCCCAGGGCGGTGGCTGATGTTGCATTGGGCGGGCCCGTGAGCCGGGTCCGATAGCGTGTTTCTTAGCTCTAGGTATGCAAAACGGCATCTGCCGGCTGCTTTCGGTGGCGCTTCAAGCTTCGTTCTAGACCGCCAGAATTTTTGTGCCTATGAAGTCGATAAAAGTAGTGGTAAGAGCCAGGCGCACAAATCGAGACCTGAACAGTCGGCCGCGGCAACCAAGCGCAAGGAGTTTTCAAAGCTGTTTTCACGGTGCTTTCTCATGAAGCGTTTTCGGAATTCAAGGTGTGTTCATCTGCCTAAATAATGGCTACCGTAACTTACCTTATTTCATGCATTAAATTGCTGCATAAAAGTATCTGCATTGCAAAACAACTCCTCTTTGCATTAAAACTGACCTTTTACGCTAAACCAGTGTGTTGTTATAAAAAACGCTAGTATTTTTGGTAATACGGCATACCAAAGGAACGCCCGTAATCGCTTGAACTGAGTACTTAGGTATATGTTCACCAAGATGTCGTACGAAGATGTCTTGCTCTATGGGGATGCAACGTCCAGCTATAAGTGTTAGACATTCGGTGTCACCACAAGCCCCAAAATGAAAGAAGTTCTACGAGAGAAACATTTGCCGCCCACCTGAACCATGGTGAATTTTTTTGCATTCCGCGGATGTCCTAAGAGAGCTGTGTAGCTTTTCTTTCTATCCTTACGGCCGAATTTCAGGTGGCTGTCAACTTTTGAAAGCGGAAGCCCAATATCTCTTATGCTTCGTAAAAATAGGGAGACACAGCAAATGGCTGTGAGGCACAGAGATTCGCACATAAAAGCAAGGAGCACCGCGAAAAGCAGGCAGAACTGCAGTAGTAGGGTACACCGCTGCTGAATGTACAATACCAGCTGCCTTGAGAAGCTGGAGGTGAAGAAGGAGGCTCATTACGATGGCGACTGAGCGGAACTAGCTTTCGAAGGTGCTGTCTATGTCAGACGGGGATTGGAGCGGCCGCACCGATAAAAAAACGTTCAACAGCAGATCAACGCAAAGACCGACTAGCCTTTCACCTTCTCATTTAAAGGAAGGTCTAAGCACCTCCCATGATCTCTTCGTTTGCTGTAATAAAACAGTAAATTGCGACATCGACCCTATTCAGCGAAACTAAAAATTAAGGTTTCACAATCAAAAAGTGTAAGTCACATTGAAGAACATTTTACGATCCCCAGAGGAAACTTCCCATCACTGAAGGAGTATTTGATGCTTTTAATTATCCGCTATTGAAAATATGTAGGGAAAGTCTGGGGACACTATTCGGCTTTGTGACTAAAGCTACGCGCTACTGATCATAACGTCGCAGGTTTCATCCCGCTCCGCGGCAGCGGTTGTTGTGTTCGGTGAGTAAAACAACGGCCCTAGCGTGAAGAACATTTTCCCGCATATTAAAACAATTACCGCGAACACTGGGTTTGTTTTTGGCCCAATGTTGATCAAATCTCCCTAAGTGGGTTTGCTTGGCTCGACAATCATGCGCTAAAGACGCTGGGCGGTAGCAGCGAGGGACGCGCACACGAGGGCTCGGCATTTTCTTGCTATTTTGAACTTCGGGCACGAGAAATAACGATTTGCTAAGCAGCTTCTATGTTAAAAAACCCATGAGGCTGAACATTACTCCAGTTGCTAACAACGGGTTCCTTATAGCTTATGCGAACCTGTTGTGTTGCGGCAGAACCGGTGCGGAAGAAATGTTCCTTTGGCCAATTTATTTCTTTAAAAGTGCCTTTTGCAGCGAGGCTGCGCAAACTAACCTTCGAAAGGGAAACTCTAAAACAACCTTACTATGCGAATATTCTGCAAAGGTCCTACGCTTTTTTCCCAGTCCTGATAAAACCTGCTTCTTGGAGATGCGAAGGTGCACTGTGCGAATCTCTATTTCCAGAAGTGTATATCGATTGTCTTGTTGATGTCTAAGGCCTCACGAGGACATAAGCCAGTTTTTGAGGCGGTAGTTTAAAAGCTGGTTAACACAAAATACTTGAACAAATGCTGCAAGAAATGAGACGTGAGTACATCCTTCTGGCATGCTTAGAAAGCATGCTCCATCGCTTTGTAAAATTTTACTCAACAGAACTAAGCTACGCCACTGTGGGGAGAGTATCTTTCAATAATGTATCACGCGCATACAAAGATTTCGTTCTTTGCAAGCGGGGACAATCTGTTGCGACGGTAGTTTTTATTCATGTCATCGTTCATCTGTACCACAGAGTTTTTGAGGAGTATGTTTTGAAGCAAACTCAGTGTCCACTAGTGTCTTGAAGTCAAGTCCTCAAGCAAACACGATTTATCCCATTAACAAAGACGTAAATTCTTCCTTTAAACTAATCGTATTAAAGTGGTCCGCCGGACGGGAACATTGACTTGAGCCCTATGCTCCTACAGCATATCATGACAGCGAACTTCACGCAAGGTGCGTACACGTGTCGTCATAAGTAATTGGAACAAGGATTTGTGAATGACACAAGGATTTGTCTTACTGGCTTTAAGATGGCCATTACCACTTTACAGGAAGCCTTTCTATTAGGGATAACTCCCTTAAACGCACACCAATGAAGCCAGACAGTTTCCGAAAGAAAACAAATTCATGTTAATTTACACGACCACATTCCAATTACTTTTGAAGGCACCTGTACAAAGACAATCCGAAGCCTTGCTTTTAGCAATGCATATTTGTGTTGAGCAATGCTGCGTACCAGAATTGGCAAAGTAGTTACCAATAAGCGGGGAGTTACGGAGATCATAAAGCCGTTCCGCAATTGCAGAAAAATAGGAGCCAGATTCGGAGCAACACAAGAGGCCCATGCAAATCAGTTCTCACGCCGCACGTTCGGCGGTTCCAGATTACTCTGTCAAACTTGAATTTTTTTTATGCGCAGTGAGGCTTCCTCTGCGTTGCGAAGCGAATATTTCTTTCGCGCTCAGTCTGAAAACAAATCATTAGGGCGAGACAGATGCACACCCACCACTATCGCCCCCGTGAGTCGCGAAGTAACGCTTAAACCCTAGCATAAAGTAAACAAAAAACTGTCTTCTTCTTCTCGAGAGAAGAGGGGCTGATACATTGAGAACAAACACATGGGCCTCGCTTGAGGGATTAAATTGAGGATAACAAAAAAGAGAAGCAACGCAGAAGCCATGGTAGCTTGAGTTGCAAGCATGTGCGATGGGCCCGTGCTTCGCAGCGCTAATGTGGCTCGTTTTTCATAGTGAGCGCGTGGAGTATAAGCAGCGTTCCGTTACGGGATTGTTGTGAATTAATAATGAGGAGTCGGCTAGGCATCCTGCTGGAGGATGCTCTTTTTTGCTTGTCCCCCCTTTAAAGCTCGCGTTTTTTCGCGCCACGTGAAACCTCTAAGCTTAAACGAGCCAGGAATGGAAACAAAACCACAGAAAACCGAGTAAAACATCCCCTCCCCACCTCGATCTTCTTTAATCTGGAGACGCACGCAAGAGAAATGAAAGATGAGCAAACCCGCGAAGATTGTTACAGCTGGCACGCTCCGCGAGGACCATTAAGAGTGTGCAAAAGAGATGCAAGGTAGAAACGTTTGTGGTGGTGCACAAGGCGCTAAGGGCCCCAAGCGTTTCCTAAGTTGCGACTCTGAGGCAGTTTCCCACTTGCCATTTAGGAACTGCCTTAGACGTTGCCTACCGCAAGAAAATTACTTGCTAGGAGAGAAAAAAACCGTCTCGTTTTCAAAGGCCAATCTTTTATGAGCTACTTCAAAGCGAAAATGTTTGACTTGTACCTGCAGTGCTCTTTTTATTAAAAAATAGACATCAGCGCAACTCAAAACGAATGTGTTAAAAAGTATATTTTAGCTTAAAAACAAAAAGGACTCCTGCGAGATCCTCGAGCCCGTTGCGCGAGCGACATGCCCAACAATAACAACAGGTCACAACAGATGGCGCGCCAGCAGTGCGAACGCGGGAAAATTGAATTGCATTCAGCAAACCCACTTTGCCTTTATTACAAGAGTGCCTACACAGAAGACGAACCCCTTGAAAGGTGGGCGGGCAAGTCAGGAGAAGCAGTTAAGCGGCAACGACGCCATGAGGCTATAATCTTTAGGCGAAATTTGTAGTGAAGCAAACAGATACGGGGTCAATTTTCTCGTTGAGGAGGTTACACATTCTTAAGAATGCAAGTTCAAAATTAAGGTCACTCCAAGTGTTCAGCACAATTTCAAGCGTTTTGCAAAGTGAGCATACACTTAACGCTTCAAAACTAATTATTAGTACAGAAGATCAGCTACCGGTGCCTCGATTCCGATGCACCTTTTGAATGCTAAGATGAAGTGGGCGTGTTTAGTCTTGAAGGTCAGAACAGTAAATGTTCACAGTAATCTCGGCTCGCAAGTCTGAGGCGCTGTTAGGACTTAGATTTGGAAAATTTTTCAATAAAAACTTTTCATGGAGCCGTGGCTGCTAGTTGGCTACAACGTAATAGTGAAAATTCATAAAAACATAAAAAACGTTGTAGCCAGCTAATGTTAAGATTCGAATCTATTGCGTTCGACGGTATATAAACTGACAACTTTGTGTGAAGTCGGAGCGAAATATTGTTTTAGGGTGGTAATTCATTATTTTAATGACGAGAAACCAAGTTTTTAGTTTTTAGACGCGTGTTTTGAAAGAAATCACCAGAATAAATTGAACCGTGTGAACGAATATTCGTGAGTAAGCAGTGCAAGCACAACAGAAAAAATACTTTGTTGAGAATCTAGAAAGCTGCCTGGAGAAGGTATTTATGTAATGTAGCGAAGCAAAAATGTTTGATGCCGTCAAACTCCACAGTCTATACAGGTCAGGCGTAAGTCCTAATGGTATGCACAGAAGTAAAATGGGCGATGTTCGTTGCTTTCATTTTACGCGCGCAAAAAAACTCTTCAACCAGGTAAAAGTCGGGGACAAGCAAAAACACTTGCCATCCAGGAAATGAGAACGGTGAGGGTAAATGTGCTGCCAGAAGATTGTAGCCCACGACTTTGATGACGTATGGGAAGTAGAAGTGTTTACGCCCAGACGTGTAAAACGTTCGTTAACGGACTAGAATCGGGAAAGCTTGAGTACCAGCCTATATCAAAGATGAGTAATAAATGGTAGTGCAAGTATTAAACATGTTCAAAGCAGCCAAAAGATACGGCCTATCCATTAGTCCTATCAACATCGGACGCGATATTGCACAATGGGCAGGAGCACAAAATTGCACACCAAAAGGGCAATTCATGACAAATCCACTAAAAGGCGACCTAAAACACCTGAGTAGCTACGACCCGCGAAACCTACGATTTACCGTCGCAATTTCCTTACACAATACCAACATAGCGAATCAGCGATTTTTTATGCATTAAGCAGTTTTGAATTACGATGGCAACTCGCCCCTCCCTCTGTAAATATTGTAATCAAGCCTTCTGCGAATGTTCGTAAAAGCCTCCAGTGATTACGATGACGCGTCTAACACAGAGGGGACTGTTGCTGCCGTAAATGCTAATCTGTCATTTCAAGGAATTTCCTTGGTTGAAGTTGCAGAAAATATCGCATAGATTGCAATGGCGCCGAAATACTGCACAAGAAGAGCAATCAGTTTCTGATTAGGAAGGGCGTTGGATTAGAAGGCACATTTTCTCGAAAGTTCACCCACAGGTTTCTTGCACTCTTGAAAACTTAAGACAGACTTCGTAAGCATTCACATTTGGTAGCGTTGGAAACATGGGTTAATAGACTTTCCCCGGGGATGTCTTACTATTGGATTATGTAGTTTAACTACGAGAAAAATCTCACAACTTACCTTAATAAAGCTCAGCAGGAGGTTGAAGGGCAAATTTCAAAACAAAACATTGTTATTTCAGGCTTCCGTGCTACGAAAAAAATGTTTATAGCTCGTGCTCAGTCTTTTATACTGACACAGTTGAAGCCGGAGAGGTGACAAAGAAAGCAGCAAAAGAATTGCAATTGGCGAGACTGCATATGACGCAACTGACTGCAAACCCCGGACCAACGTGACTACCAAAAAAATTGCACAACCAATTCATAATTATACACTTCAGCAGAACAAGCGAAACGTCTTACTAATACGTCAAAAGAAAGCTTCAATTGCACTCATTGAGCAGAGGGAAGCAATGGCTTGGTTATTACGCAGTTAAAATGAAGGCTTGACTCTTCAATTTGAGAGCGATTTGGAGGTGATGATTGTATGGCTAGAATTACGGTAATGATAACGACCCTAATCAGGTGTATCACAGAAGTAGCAGTGTAGCAATCGAGAATTAAGAAGAGCCGCTTACGGGGGATTCCAAGTAAAGAGATGCGATGAAGAAGTTACGGGCCAACAAATAGGTTGGCCGGGGTAGGCAAAGGTGCGGAAAAGTCACTTGAGACCACCTACATTTTTTAATGGCAACAAACAAGTGAGGATGTTCCCATAAATGACAATAACCCGGTGTTTTCACAAATGGAGACTATATTTTAATATACAAAACTATTGGTGTCTCTGTCGTGTGGTGATAACTCTCGCCATTAAAATAACAAAGTTTGTATTAGCGTAATCTTTTGGGGTAATTACTTAATGCTATCACAGCTGGTGTTATATGATTAAGTGCCTTAAAAACTTCGTCTTGAAAGAAACACACACAGCGCGCAAAAAAACAGGACGAAAGACGGAGGGATGTACAACACAAGCACAAGTTGGCACACGGGCTCAAAAATGTCGGGTCAAGATAAGTTGTAGAGGTTATCTTCTCGGCAAAGAACAAAATAGGCAGGCTTTGTTCCATGGTGAACAAGACACGTCCACTTGGTACTAGCCAGAACACGTGCAGTGTCAATCACAAGCGAGCCGTTGTGCCTTGCAAATTAGGGGTTGTGTACCGCATTCCGCTGTCCTGCAAAAGATTGTATGTGGGGCAGACGGGGCGGTGCCTGAATATAAGACTAGAAGAGCACGCAGGGACTATGAAAAAATGTAAGTATGCAAATCTGCCCACGCATTGTAAAAAGTGTGAAACGCGTGGATGTGAGCCTCTTTTCGCTGATACCGTAGTGCTCTTCGAGCACAGAAATCAGAAGGTTGGGGAGATAGTAGAGGCCTTTTACATTAACCTCTATCAGGATGACTACGTTAGCCAGACTTCCATCACGCTCCACGAAAAGGTAGCGAAGATAGTTGGGCATACGCTAGCGTTAACTGTCAGTTACTCGGCACGTGCCTCTTTTATGTTGGAGTCAGTACTTGTTATTTAATCGTTTAGTGTATTACGGTGTGATGGGTCGCTTTAATCGTATGTGGTTCTTCTGCGCATGTGCAAACTTGTGTGTATATATTCTTTGGGTGTCTAATAAAAACTAGTTGAGAGCAGCGCTTGTGTTGTACATCCCTCCGTCTTTCGTTCTGTTTTTTTGCGCGCTGTGTGTGTTTCTTTCAAGATGATTTACCAACTCGCCCAACTTTCGGTGTTACTTCACTTAAAAACTTCGATACGTTCTATTTAAACAATCTAGTATTCGTTGTGGTTAGTAAGAGAAAGTATTACAGACCTGCAGTGAAAAAATAGAATGCCGCTTAGCTCAGCTGACCTGGGATATGCGAAGCAAAAGCTTGGCTTAGTCTGGTTGAGTCTTGGTTTCATTTGGTTAACCTTTGATGTAGCTGTACTGCCGACCCCGGATCAAACGCTCGCAGAAGGAGGCCCGATCTCGCTTTCATTCTCGGCGAACGCGGCGTTGGTCTTTCACGGCGAACGCGGCGCAAGATGAGTCACATAGCCCGAGACTACCCAGCGGCGCATGCGTGGGAGGCTGCGGTTTCGTCGCTGCCGATCAGCTGAGCGGCCGCCGCTACGTGAGCCGACCGAGTTAAAGGGACACTGAAGTGATTTGTAAACATTGCGGGATTACTAGGGCAGATTGTAATCTGGAGTCCCTAGGCAATGTTTCAACCACTCTGGCCGCGTTTACGAGAATTTATTTAGTAGAAAAAGCAATTCGAAAATGCTGTCCCCCTCTCTGCATCCTCGCCCATTTTCCAGGGCCTTGTCGTGTGATGTCAGGAAAAAATGACTTGGCTTGACTGCGCTACTGCAGGGCTCGCCGACCTTACGACAGAGTCAGTCGGCCCAGCGTTTAGTCCGCTGGCAGCTAAGGGGTCGTCGGAATTCGTTGGCTCAGTTGGAACGAAGCCACGACACGTTTGTGAAGGGAAGAATGTGCCTTTCTTTACTTTGTTAGTTTGTACACTGTATCTAGCTCCAAGTCAAGGCCGCTCCACACAAGCGCACAAGTAACGCTTCACTATGGTACGCTAGTAGAAAAATCCGAGGCCACTTTAAGGCGGGAGAAGAGTCAGCGAAGTCAATATAGGTACTAAAGAAATAAAATCAAGTGAAACGTTTACCGTACAGCGTAAAACTAGGGAGCACAAAGCACTTTTTTTCCGCTGAGAGAACGAGCACCGCGGTCAGCAGCACGATCCAACACCTGCGAACGCTTTTCCGTCTAAGAAATACAATTGCTAGACGTGAGATATTGTGGAAATTTGGGGGGCGCTTACTGCCCGAGCGCTATAAAACAAATAGTCACCTGAGCTGCTTGAAATGCTAAAACTAAATAAAAGTGTGAAGTGGTTATACATTATAAACCTTATATTTCCAACGCTGATAGCGCTGGTCCTTGGCCGAGTGCTCTGGAGCGCTAGATGGGCTATTTTTCCGTTTTTGCCGGATGTGTGCTATACTGAGTTCACCACTTTTGGGCCATAACGTTCACTGTTCTACGAACTAGTTCACAGAACGCGCACAGGCTCACATTGACGCGGTAGCGAGTTCTCGTTGGCGTGCTGTCGCCATAAGCACCGACTGCTTGCGGGCTTTGGGCACAGACCAGAACCAACAGACCCTTGGCCTGGTGCGAACACGCTTTTTACGATACAGGCATGAGTGAGGCTAGAGTTCCTGTATATGCTCCCTACGGGAGCCCCGTGGGGAGCATATACAGGAACTCTAAGTGAGGCAAGCACCAAATATGGGGGAAAAGCCAGTGCCATTGGACGTCTGCGGTGACGCGGAGGGCGTTCATCCACTGTGTATGCTCGGCTAGTGATTGCTACGATTCCAAGCCGCATTGGTAGGCTTATGTGACGCATTTTACAGCCGACGACATGGAAGAAGCGCGGTATGCCGATTATTGAGATCTCAAGCATGCCCATCCAATGATAACGTCGGATGTCAAGAATGTTGTTTTACAGAACCAAAACCGAAACTCCTTTGAATGCTAACCTTGAACTTTGTCCAATCAAGGTGCATCTCCTCCCGCCTTCACAGCCTTTAGTTGGTGCGGCCGCCGCATACCGCGCATGGTAGTTTTTCCTATTTCGCACTTTATAAAATATTTACCGTCTTGTCAACCGGATCAACGATGAAAAGTGTGGTAATTTGAGCCAGTCTACGCAGTGCAAGCAAAACCGGCAGCTTGACAAATTCACTTCAGTGTCCCCTTAAAACGGGGACTTGTGCTGAGCGCAGAGTCGCAGACACAGCGGGCCCGGCGAATCACGTTATGCGCTTCAAGGGGTGCTTCGCCGGGAGAGGGGGCGGGGAGGGGCGTGTCCGGTCAAAAGGTTAACTTGCGCATCTTCTGCGACTCCGCTGGACGAAAGTACTAAAGCGGTGCTTTAAAAGCATGCATTCTTCCGTCTACCGACGACGATGGTTGAACGCGAAGCTTTCTCGTAGCAAATTCTTTGACTGTCGTTTGAGTTCGGATGGAGTTCTGACCAAGTCGAAATGGAGCAATCGGATAGCGACGGCTTCATGACGCGAGGGACCCAGGTTCGATTCCGGCCACTGAAGCGTTTTTTTTTTTTTCACTTTGCCCACGATCATTCATTATCATCGCCAGAGAAGGTTGGCTTTCCTGCAGGGTGTTTTCTCATTACAGACGCCGTCAGTGAGAACACGAAAGCTTCGCTTTAAAATATATCTTGACGACTTCGGACTTGAATAAAGGAACACCGTGGATTATTCACCTCAATAACACGTGCTTCTCTGAATTTAACAGTCTGTTTAAAGCGAACGTAGTATGCTTACTTTGTGCTGCTGTTTATTTCATATGGTGTAAACGCTAACACAGCGCTAAAAGAAAACTATAACAAAAAAAGCGTTAGCGGCCAGCGTGTGACCTATGGTGTTGTTTCAAACCTGCTACTTTATCTTTTATATCTCAAATACGCACTTCATACAGTCCCTAACTGAGGGCGCCTGTAGATGTGTAATAGGTCTATATCACTGCACAGAGAGAGAACTGTAGGCGTTCTCCGTGCCAGCCGATGATATCACGCGGAAAGCAGTAAGAAGCAGCAACTATCCCTCAAAACTGCACTCATCCTCCTATTTAAGCAGGCGTTGTTTCGTGAGTGTTTCCGAAGAAGTGTCCCCATTCCCTGCCACACATGCGCCACACCCACTGCGCGGTAGGGACGAGAAGGGTGAGCTCGCATCCATGAAGTCTTGCGCGAAGATAGTGTCGCCAAAAGGCCGCAAGTCTCGGCCACAAAGGCCTCACTCCTTCCTGCCAATGCACCCATAGGAGTAGAGAAAAAGCAGAGTTCCCCCGGCACGTCGATGATTGATTACGATGCGCGCAGGGGATCGGAAAGAGGGTACGTCTTCGCTTCCCTTCACGAGTACGGGAACCGCCCACAGCCGGGTGCAGTCGCTCTTAGCCACGGCTCGATCCTGGCCCCATCGCCTTTCGCCAACCATCTCTCACACCCCTCGTACTTCGTTGACTTCATCCGTCCGTGCCGCCATGCGTGAGCCGCGGTCTCTTCTTGCCGTGTGGTAACGGCAGTAGCACAGACTTGGTTGCGCTTTCTATGCATTCGCTTTCATCCATTAATGCCAGCGGATATTTCCCTTCGCTCTTCGGCTCGTCTTGCCTAGCCTCCTTCGCGAGAAAGGGCGATACTGTGTTTAGCCCTCAGGGGTTAGCTGACAGGGAAGTTTCTTTTCGCGAGCGTTATATCCACGACTTCCTCGGGCCATTAGGAACGGCTTGTCGTAGATGAAATACAGTGTATTTACGTAGCTACGCCATCAGAACTGACATTACATTGAGATGTTGGCTTTCGTGTATCGCCTTTTCTTGGTGTTTTTTGTGGTTTAGCAGGGTATTTTGCCCGGCCGAAGAGCATTTCCTACCGTGCCGAGCCCTTCCATTTTGTGTGACTGGATCCCACGAAAAAACGTCGGACATTATTACAGATACATTCTTCTTTTTTACTTGCTTGGAATATAGTTGCTTGGAATTCGACAGCTACAGGGAATTCGAACATGTGACCGTTAAGAAGAAAATTTATCTAAGCCCATTGTCGTAAAAACACTACACGTTAAGATATTTTATGGTAAAGATGGCCTACAAAATATAAACCGGCGAATGGCATGTTTTGAAACCATACGGGAAAACTTTTGGGTCTGTTGGTCTAAAATTTTCAGTATAAAGCAATTTATGAAACTAATGTCAGAATTTGAGACGATTGGAGTTTGGGGCCGTGGTGCAGAAACCAATGACTTTATTTTTATACCACAAATATAAAACCCTCATTTCAGTAAACACCTCCTCAAATAAAGTGGGTCAACGTAAATCAGTTAATTGAGAGCCCAGCTCGTTGGTTGAAGCGCAATATAAAAACAAAAGCGTGACATAGAAACACGTACAAGCGTTGACGCTGTTCCGTGCTCAGCCTGTGTTCGTACGTTGCGGTTCAGTTTTTTTACTGAAATAGTTTTGAAAATACAGATCATTTCCGCCAGCAAAGCTTCAAAGGGGCTGCAGTTGGCTTATTGATATTAGCCGAGTGTCCGCAGTGACTTACCACTTCAGCAAAAACTTGGCGTCATTACTGTGTTGTTGAAGTTTTCTAGTAAAAACATTCGGATTTGCAGAACCTTGCAAGGTACCCTGCAACACTTTTTCAACTTTCTCCTAAACCGTAAATACTTTCAGAATGTAGTCAACCAACATGTCCAGTACTTAGATTAGGAGGGCGCATAGTACCTCAGCCAAAAAATGATGCTCTATGCCCATCAGCTAACTTAGAAACTGGCTCAAACGATTTGTCTCTTTCCAGGTGTTGGCCTTCTTCGGTCGCGGAAATGGCGTCATTACAACGGCGTTGCGGCTATTGGTCGGCTCTCCTTCAGTTAATGAAATAAAGGCATTCGATGTCTACTGTAAAATAAAACCGCAAAACAACAGCGGAAACGGAAGGCCTGTCTGCTGCGACGAGCAAATCACGCAGTGCCGCTCCGTGCTGGCGGTAGCAATAGCTTTCGCAGTGCTGCCAGACGCGAAGGCAAGAGTGAAAGCGCTTGTCGGAAGTCGGCTCGTGAAAAAATCTACGACCAATGAATGTAGCATTACGCTGATTAGTTTAGTATACTGACACATCATTTTGCCAGAACTGTGAGTTTTGAAATCGTGCAAAAGAAGTTCCCGATTGGTCATTCGTACCATATTGGTAATTCAAATGGAACCCATTGCCATTACTGGCAGCAGAACTTATGTGAAACGTTGACCTTGAACTTATTCGGGCGTTATGGTCTGACGTATGTGGTCTTTACTGTGCAATATCCGTCTTTTAAGTGAGTGATCTTGGCCCGAAATCTCAACAGCTTCTTTTCGAGAAAAAAGCTGCTGTGTTTGTGCTGCATTTTTCTCCTTATTCCATCGTCGCTCATCAAAACTTTGCATTTTGTATATCCGAACTTTTCGCTACTCCTTAAAAGCCAAACAGCGCAAAAAACTGGAGTAGCCGAAGTAAATTGAAGTAAAAAACGTGTTGTTTTGCCCCAGACTTTAAAAAATCGTGAACATAACGTACGTGGGCGCGTGTTGTTTCCCAGGCAGGTATGCAGCGGGCCATAGCTACATCCCTTCCCGATAATGGAACGTGTACGGTCTTCGTTCTTTCACGTGCCAAATGGGTGGCAGAGTTCACATTTTAATTGCCGACAATGCCGCAGTGACTTGGAAGCCACTTAAATGTGACATGACCCGCCTGGGAAACACGGTCATTCATCCCTCTTATTTCTGTCAGTAGCTGCTCGTGAGGTGCACCGCACACAGGAGGGTGGAGCGACTAAAGTGCAAGCTTTGGCTTACAGAAGATCGCCCATGTTTGGCATGAACGTTTCTCTAGGGTGTGGAGAGCGCTGCGGATGGAAGAATTCACGTGAGCGCGTGTCGGGGCCCTTGACGCGTACCTACGACGTCCCGTTCCACTAAGCCTCCATCGGTCTGACGCAACTCTTCTTTGCCTTCTCTGGCTGGGGCTGGAATTCACAAATGCTTACTGGTACTTCATAGGTACGGCAGAATGTGTTGAGTGTGAAACTTGCTTAACGCCAGAGACGATACGCGACATTTTATGCCAGTGACCACGTTACTCGTCTGAAATAAAGAATCTGCCGTCAGCCCTGAGCAACCTGGACTCTCGGTGGCTATTTCCTTGGTTCTCAGCTCACAAGCCGACTAAGGATGTCACACACTTCCGGCGGGGGACTAACTTACACACCAGACTATAGACTGAAAGACTACAGTGACAATCACTGAACCTGAGCGTTTAATTCTCGAATGCTGGGCATACTTGTTTACTCTCTGTTCCAAAGTTTCTCATTTCCCTTCTTTTTTTGCCCATTTTCCCTTTAACACGGGCAGGATAGTAACCTAGGCTCTAGCCAGGTTACTCCAACCTCCATCCCTCTCTCACCCCCTACCTCGCTCCCTCGCTCCCTCCCTTCCTTCCTTCCTTCCTTCCTTCCTTCCTTCCTTCCTTCCTTCCTTCCTTCCTTCCTTCCTTCCTTCCTTCCTTCATTCATTCATTCATTCATTGATTCATTCATTCATTAACGTGTGGTGCCAATTCGAAAAAAAAACAATAACGGTTACGTGTGCGGCCAATTGAAAAAAAAAATGCTTCCCGCGGTCAGAATATAACCTGGGTCCCTCGCGTTATGAAACCGGCGCCTATCTGATGGAGCTGGCATCGGTTTTTTTCTTTATGTCCAAACAGCAGCGCTGTTGCAAACAAGCATCAGTGTCAAAAGAAATCCGTACTAAAACATGAAATCACCGTACCCACTTCGGGATACAGCGCTGGGGGCTAAAATATTTTCGTATTTGTTCGCCTTTCCACTTGTGACAGCCATTGTGGAAGACATTTTTGGGCCGTTTTCCAGTTCAAAGAAAAAGAGTACGGGCTCCTCGCAATACCCTCTGAACGCGCATCAATGTCCGAGTGACAGACCGCGAACCGACAGCTCCATATGCTGTGCAGGCCCAATAACATTAGTAGATTTAGGGGAACACCATCCTCAATATTTTCAACGGACAAGTAGCGGATACCATCGGCCTGGATTGGCAGATATTTTGCAACGTACGTTGTAACCCATCCCAGAAGAAAACACCGTCCCAACAGTCAATGAAGACATGAATAATGGTTTCCGGTTTCTTGCACAGCCAACACTGCTCCCCTCACGGCATAAAGAGGTCCTTTTCTTGCATCCATGTATTCGCAAGGAGTGTTCCGGTATGTAATTAAAGAAGATTTAATCCCAGGTGCAATTGGCATTTCCTTGACCCGCTTTAATACATCTCGACCTGGGCCTGTTGAGTACAGTAATTTGTACATCAGACCTGGAAGAACAGTATCACAAAGATCCGCATACAGTCGTTTTCCAGAAACTGCGAGCAAATAATCCAATGAAAAACACACAGCTAGAAACGGAAATGACTGGACAACTTACTTTAGGTAGCCACAGATACCTAACGGGAAACCTAACATTGTAACTGCAAACTCAGACAGAAGCCTACCTAATCAAATTTGGGAAACAGTGCACAAAAACGGACCTTTAACACCCCGCAAAAAAAGAAAAAAATTTCCCAATCGACGCAAAAAGAAATGCCTTAACCTTAAACCCCCATCATGAACGGGTCCAGAGATGTTTGTGCGACTCGTCCGCTCCCAGTACAAACCTCAAATAAATACTGCCGGAGCACTGTGCAGCTTTTGAACGGTTTCCGCGAACACTGGAGTACTTGTAAAACGTACCAAACTTTGCTCACCATCAATAGGTTCGAACCGTCGCGCAAGAAAAGATGAACAAATTAGGGAACCTTTCATTTCTCAGCCTTGTCTCGTAGCTCCACCGCTTGTTCCCGGTAACAAGGTTCATTGTCGGAATTATACTCTAGGGGCACACCTAAGTACTTGAGTCGTTACACCTTTGATATTTTAAATACCGCCGGTGTTGCACTCCACTTATAATGCCAGATTCCCCCACACTTGTCCCAGTTCACGGCATATCCATTCACACGGCAAAACCATTTCACTATGTTAAACACTTAAGCTACGCTTTCTTGATCTAAGCAGAAAATAACAATATTCACCCCGGAAGCTAAAACTGAAACCTCAGTTGCATTAGGTTGAAATCTCTTCACAGTTTCTCATTAAGGTTAAGCACATGGATTTATTGTATTTGTAGAAGAGAATAGGTGACAGAGGACACCCTGCCTCACCAAACTCTGCACTCCTATACGCATTCCCAACACCTTGTTTATAATTATTCTAGTTCTACACTTGTTGTAGGCCATGCGAACCAGAGTTGCTCAATATATACCACTTGTGAAACTACCCATCAGCACTATGTATCAAAAGTAGGTCTTTCGTTGGCCCCCTGCGCTGGGGCAAGCATGGCGCAACTTGACTAGCTTGCCGTCTGTCGGCAGAAAGTGGAAGCAGTACTCAAGTACTTGCGGCTGCTGCTGTAAAAACAAAAGTGAGTTTTACCTAAATAATGTCGCCTAATTTGAAAAGCCAGCTTTATTTACATGAATTTTGTTATTAAGGAATAGTTTAGCGCAATTCAGGTTTTCTCCGCTAGGGGCGTGCCAGTACACTTGCCCCTCATCTTCAACAGAGCAGGGGGGCCCACGTCGGCCGAATTCTAAAGCGGACGGAGATTCGCAACTGGTATGTATTGAACTGGTATATACTCTGGTGCAAACAGCTTCTAGGATAACAGACCCGATGCTAATGTACTCTAAACTGCCATAAGCCCATCATTAGGCACGCGATAGAATTTTTAATCGAGGTCCACTTGTAGCATCGCTACGCCGGTATGCATCACATTGCAGCCCTCGAGTACACACCGAGCATTGAGCTAGCATCTTATCCAGGGCACGCAGCATTTCCTTCGGGTTCGTAGCACGGGCGTTGTCTTTGGAAATGGCCGCCGGTTCAAGCGCGTGCTGACGCGCTCCACTTTGGGAGAGATGTGAAAGTCTGGAACGAAACGACCCGGGCTTGCCAGTCATGGAGAATTCCAACGGCAAGTTCAGAAATAACTGTGAGGTGATGACACATCGAGCACAAACTTGGCGCCTTACTAAACAACTAGAAAGCAAACTTAGGTGGGCTCAACGGGCCATGAAATGAATATTGATTGGAGCAACACTTATAGACAGGGAACAAGGTTCCTGGGCCAGAGAATAAGCTAGAGTGGAAGATATCATATTTCAAATAAAGAAACACAAATGGACTTGGGCTGGCTACATCGTTAGGTTAAAGGACAACCGGCGAACTACAAGGGTAACATAGCGGACACCGAGTAACGGGTATAGAAAATAGAAAGGCTAATTACTTGCTGGAGGAGCGAAGCAAGAAAAATAGGCGGCAATGAGTCGACTCGAGCGGCGCGGAACAGGAGCGGTTGGAGTTGGATGGGAGAGGCCTCCATTCTGCAGCGGACCTAGTGGGCTGCTGCGGCTGATGATGATGACAAAATAGCCGTGTCTCCTACGAAGGGAGAGAGGCTGCCCGTTCTGCGGTTTCTCCAGCGTTGCACCACTAGTGGAAGAGGCGCAAATTTTTTTATCGTGCAAAACCTCCTAGCGCTTGAAATTCGTGATGAGTTACCCCAAACTAAACGACAGTTTTTGCGCTTTCATCAAACCGTGTCCTATCGTACAGTCCGTGGGCGAGTGCTTGTTTAATGATATTTTTTTCAGTGTGAATATTCCCTGGGCAAAACTAAAAGCGCGCAAATAGAAAGTACAGAATATATCCCGAATGCTGCAATGAAGGCACTGGCTGGCACTACTTAGAAAGAAGGACATTGAACTTTAGTGTCTTGAGAGCTGTGTGCAGCAAAGTATAAATATTGCCGAAGCAGGCAATGAATATTATTCCTTTGAAGGCCACCAAAATGGCCGAAGCGCGAAGAAAAAGGAGACTGTTTGAGGAGGCTGGAAACTGAGAAGCCATGCTGCGAAAGTTATTTTTAATGTAATCGGACCTGCACTACACTATGTCAATTGCTACGCATTGCAGGAAGCATAGCCATCGGTACGTTCCACAGGTAACGTTGCCTTCCCGAGCATTATCAGCCTCCTTATCCACGTTTCGTGAAACTCACTGGAGAATTCGGCCTAACAGAGATGATTTTGAAATATCTATGACGATATTCAGATTATAAAAAACCCATTATGGTGTTAACGCACCGAACCTACGTCTCGGCCATGAGGTGGGACGAAGTGAAGGGCTAATGATTTATTTTGACCTGATGAAATGTTTTACCTGCGCTGAAATCTCTAAATACGGCTGCTTTCGCTTTTGTCCTCCATCTGTAATCCAGCTACTATAAAACGGGACCGAACCCAAGTCCTTTTTCTCAGCAGCACAGCACCTCAGCCATCGCGCCACCACGGCGGAGCTATGCAGATTTTAGCATTGTTAAGCAGAGCCCGTAATTTTTGTTGGCAAAGTTGTAATATTTTAGCGCGCAAGCACTCTGGCGGCCGCTGCTGTAGCTTGGCGGAGGCGTTGTAACCGAGTGAAGGAAGACAGAAAGAAAACGGCGGAGGAAAGCGTGGTGAAATTGGGGGGTGAGGGCAGTATACTGAGACCACATGAGACGTTCGTCGGGGCGACTGGCGAAAGTGTGAGGTGGAGGGCGGCTCGCACTGCTCTGGCATCAACTCTCTCACTGCCTCCTCTTCTCGCTCTCCCCAGATGCTGCTCCTCCGTGCGTGGCGCATGCGAACCACGTCACATTTGCGTGGGAGATTCAAACACAATTTGCTGCAACAATGTCGCCAGCGGCGGCGATGCGCTAAGAGATAACCCACAGTAGCGCGCACCGTCTTGCGTTCGCTGATCACGCAGTCACTGCGTAAGACGCAGCAGGTACGCGCCGTGACCGAGAAGACGTGCGAATTCGCGCTGCACACAAATTTCGCATTAAAGAGTATAGTTACCGTCAATACTTTTTTTAATGCATCTTAAAAACTGCCGTAAAAATGATGAAGTCCAACTTCCCCCTTCAAATTTTTGAAAAATCGAAATACTGAACAAGCCCAATTTCTATAATAAAGAATACCAAACTCAGAAAAAAAACATTTTGTGTGTGGTAGAGCACACGACCAAAGGGAGGCACACTGCACAGAAAGCGTGATCAAAGAAGGTTTTACAGCAGCTAATTCCTCGACTAATTACCCCATATAGGGGCGGGGGCGTAGCGGACGTCTGGTGAATAGTTTAAACACCGTAAGTCCGCTAACAATAACCGAAACGCAGCAGACGGAAACAGCTTCTTGTGGCCCGCCTGCCAGCATAGCCGGCAATAAACCTACCCTGCCACAAATCGACCACACATTAACGCCTGAACAGGCTGGCGGAAGTTTCCCAGCTATCGAACTCGTGAAGGATTCCTCTATGCTACGTAAATTAGGGATAATTAGAAAAATGAAGGGGAGCAGACGCGCAGTAGACGGCATGTTTAATTGCACAGTTGCTCGCACCTTACAAACTTCCTGCATGAATGCTTGATTCCGACTTCTTTAGAGAGCCACTAAACGCGGTGTTACGAAGAAGAACTACTTTACCGTGCTTTTATTAGATATTCTTATCCCTTCACTTCTGCCAGATGAATTTTACCGTGGCAGGAAAAATAAGTGGCTAGCGAAACAGCGCAAAACACAAGAACGTACGCGAGTTCCTACGACGAGAGGCCGCCGCCTCAGCTCAAAGACAATGTTCCCTAACCTCCCTCGTGGGAACGCTAATGGCCTGTGGTGTAATTAAGGGAAATTTCTGTTTCCCCGCATGAGCGAATAGGTCGCTAATGTAGGTAAATAAGAGCGATAAAACGGAACGAAAGCAGCACAATGTAAAGGACCTCGATACAAAGCGATGTTACCGTCATCATCCGGTTTCAGAATTACAGCCCATTCAAGCGACGTTTTCGGGGAAGAAGGAATATCCTCCGCTTTAATTTCGTGGGACCATTATCATAGTTCATCCCGGAAAAGCGAAAAAAATAACAATGCAGTCCGACAGAACCGACGTTATGAGCGTAAGTGGATCTAAAGGAAAATAAGCGACGCGGACAGGCTACATTAATTTTGGCAAGAATTCTCTAGAAATTTTTTTATCGCGCGCCTGCACGCCTACCTTTGTTAGCCTGAATTCTCTTGAAAGGGCATTAGAGGCAATATTTGTTTTAGTATTACAACTTGCAGTCTAATTTTATACTTTGCCAGTGTTTCCTGAGGGTATCTGAGGAGCTTATACTTGTTCGTTCTATTGGTAAATGCAAATAGAGTTGGGGACACATTTATACCCACACGCACGCACAATAAGTTTCACTGATTTATCGACCAAGAATGAGGCAATCCCGCGATAAGTATACACGAGCCAAGTGTATATTAGCCCTAGCCGATGTTTTATTTAGGTAAGATTTACCACTTTCAGCGATCAAAAAGGCTAACTTTTTCTCAGTTGTCGCGGATGACCGCAATTAAAATTGAGCGAATTAAATACTTGAATAAACTACCTTATACAGGATTCATTCAAAGCAGCTAACTAAGCACATATCTAGAATTTAAATTTAGCACTAAGATATTTCGTTCTTTCGTCAAGAAGTAGATAATTGAAATTTACTGCCTGATGACATTCTCACCTGCCCATCTGTAGAAAACGTAATATAACGTTTAAAATTTATCAACCTCCGTCTCACTTTTGATGTTTCGAAATGTTTTGCTTTTCCGTACTTCGACTGTCCAGATATTGTTTGTGACTCGGGTAGCGAAAAAGGTTCTGCTAAATTGATAGGCGTCTGCATTGCAAGCGTGAAACACTTATAATGAGCAATGCTATTAGCAATGCTATTAATGACATTCTTTGGGGTCGAAATAAAGATAATTTGTATAAATGTCAGTTCTGATACACGTTGAGTGTAGGGGTTAGATGCTCCAGCTTTTCGGCGTGCTTGGCGTTGAGATCACTGAAAAATAGCTTTGAGGCTATCGGTAAACCAGCCAATAGGGTTTCAAGGCTGTTGCTGGAGAGAACGCACAGCCCAGCTCACGAAAGTAGGAGAGTCGACAAAGAGCATTACATGGGAAAAGCTTCATGGTACCATGACATCATGTTTCTGAAGCACGTAACGCCACCGTATGAGGAGTCATTTTCTCCTACTTTTTATTCAAACCCTCGGTAAGTCCTGAGCTGCTATTGCCTAATTTTTGCGTGGTCCTCCTATGTGAGCCATCGGACATTAATGTTCATTCATAGATAAGCTGCATCTTGCAAGCAGCCGAACTAACGCGGTTGCCTTGCAGCAGCTTGAACTGTGCGTACCGATATAGCGTTTAGTACCGCATGTGATGTTCAAAATTGACGGCAGGAGGTTGTCATGTCCAGTTAATTCAGGTAAGATCTCGGCATATTGCGAAGGCCATGGAAAGAATTGGACGTCGTTTCCTATACGTATACATTATACACTGGCTGCTAGGGCTAGTTAGCAGAGATTGTATGCTTTGCTTATTAGACATTCTGTCGTTTGGAGGGAAGCAACAAAGCAACGAAGATGAACTATCGCTGTCGAGCAGCTTTGATGGATAAAGAAGGCCCAAGCGATTCTGCTTACAGAGCTTCGAGCAATCAGCACCGAATTTGCGGAAGGACTCACTTTCTACGACTCATGGTGTACTTTGCAATCGAACTTGCAGCAACCAAGCTTCACCTGACTCTCACGTAACAGCAGTGAAGGCGGCCACCCCTCTTATTACCTCCAGGGGTACCAATACATCGCCATCATCTCGCGTTCGCAAAACTGTTTGCAGCATTTTTCCTGCTGGCCGCATCTCCCAACCTGCACTCCACATTCTACAGCCCATCCACCCACTGTACGAATTCCACATCGTATGAACGCCTGGTCAGGCGTACTTTGAAGAGAAGCCGGTAGCCCATGTCAGTGCACGCCCACTCGTGCACCGGACATTGCCTAAAATGAATCTCATTTATCTCACCTGGCCTCCCAGGGCGATGCACCGACATTGTGCACCACTGCAAACACCCGCTACACTGTACATTGTCGATTTGATACACCGAGCCATTGCCGACGGTGGCCAATGTCTACCCCCTCAAGATAAACCCCACCCACTGAGCGGCTACACAGAGATTCTCTGACATTGCAAGCAAACTCGCCGCAGCCTCCCACCACTACACTGGCGCCTCTCCAGAGAGGAAGCTACAACTTGGCGGCGTCTCCAGACAAATACCTACCCACACCCCACCCGCCTCCACCTCATATTCCCCACCCAACAACCTTCCCTCTGCGCTTACTGTCCCCAGCCTGGCACCCTCTACCACATCAAATGGGAGTGCCAACAAACTCCAGACTTGCCCCCCCTTTCCAACCCGACCTTCGAGCAGTGGAGGGCTTCGCTGGCCAGCCCGGACCGGGATATCCAGCTTAAGTTGGTGACCCGAGCACGGAAGGCCAGCCGAAGTCAAGGCATCCCGGACTAGGGACGCCTTCCACGGAGCGAGGCCCGCACATCAGCCTCTGCTGGAGAGATAAAAATATTTCTTCTCTCTCTCTCTCTCTCTCTCTCTCTCTCTCTCTCTCTCTCTCTCTCTCTCTCTCTCTCTCTCTCTCTCTCTCTCTCCACAGGCGAACACATTGACATTGTTCTCTCCACAGGCCAAGATATTGAGGATGAAGAGACCAGGGTGCGCTGCCTGCGGACAAACACCCATTACCACGGCACCCTACTATACACCATGTACAGCACACAGTACTCCTCCTCTTGCAAGCGCCGCTCATCCCCGCGCCCATGTTACTTCGTGGCATCGGAGTGGCCCCAAATTCCAACAATTACTTCATTTCCCAACCCGGTTCCACAACAGCGAGAGGACCAGCTGGACAAATCGTGTCCTGAATGCCAGGACCGCCTGATCGAAACGTTCATTCGGACAACCGGAGAACAGTGCTTCCTGGACTGAGAAAACCTCCCGTAAGAGTGACGATCGTGCTGTTCTCCGCCTGCGCACAACAGAAATTTTTCCTTCCCCTTCTTTGCACAAGACGTATAAGGTAAACCAACAAACTTGTTCACACAAGCTCTAAGCTTCAGTGCTCTGTGTCGTACGACGCATACGTATACGCTATGTATGTAGGACGGATTTATCGAATTATAACGCGTAGTAGCTTCGGAAGCCTTTCGACTGATGGCCGGATTTCTAAGTGGTGACTTGAGTAGCGCGGTAACAATACTACACAATAATATTCGCAGTAACAGGTTGATAGAGATATTTGCGGTTACACCGCGTTAACAAACAAAACAACCTCGTGCTCCCCAACAACAAATAAAGGTAGCAGTTGGGTAAATCAGCGATTCCACGACTATACCAGAAAATGTCAGGCGGTCGATATTGGTGTTCCAGCCTCGTTGCGATGCCGGTATTGCTATGATGACTACTATCCACCAGAAACCACGTGGGTTTTGGCTTCTTTGTTGGTATGCACGAGAATAGTTTAGGCCTCTTCCGAGCTCTTTTATCTTTTCATCTAAAACATAACCAATCACCATGCTGCAGAATTGAGCGGGCATTCCATACACTCTTTATTAGGTATAAGCCACAGACGGGTTCGTTCAGATTTGAGCGGGGTTCTCTAGCAAGTTTAGAAAGGCGCGCTTTCGGTCACGAGACAGCGGAAAGAAAACGGGAGTGAGAAAGGTCCAGCTTAATCATTGATCTCTAAACAGAAGGTACATTGTCGCGTAAAAAAGAGCTTTCATCCCTTGCGCTTAGAAAACATAACCTCGTTTTGGCCAAGCTATCATCAGCAATGCTTACAGCAGTCGCACCTACAACACAGTGTCACATGTCCCTATAACGTTGCCATATTCTGAACATAGGACGTCTTCAAAGCTGCTTAGAGCAGGTGTAACCGTGCTGAAAATTCCAGCATGAGAAAATAAGGCATTGTGTGGAGGCGATAGTAGCGAGATGTCCCTGTGATGTATACCGGTTAATATATCCGCGAAACGTCTTCCTGGAATGCTTCTACTAGGCTGGGTTTCTCATGCACTCTGTGTGCTTAGGAATGACGGCATAAATTGCACTGCTCAGACTCCTGTGGAATTTTCTCCCCGAAAAAAATTCTAAAAAATAAAGTGATATTTATTTATTTATTAAATACTGCGGACCATTGAAGGTCCATGCAGGGTGGGTGGTTACATAGTATCAAAGCAGGAACAACAATGCGAACATGAATACAAAGAAACAAAACAACAAACATAATGTTGCATAATGTATCCCGACAGGCTCCGGAATCGGCCGTTAAACTCCAATTTCTTTTTTTCCTTTTTGGGAAGCCAGGGGATGTTTGACTTCACTTCTGGTGACTTCAATTTCGAAGGCAGTTCCGCAGTTTTGTAATCCCGAGGCCCTATTTGACACATCGTATCTGGAAGTCTCATCTCCCCGCCAGTTCGATCGGTCGCGACACATACGTATATATATCTAGTGCATACATATACAGGCGCCCAAATTTTACCTGTTACTACTAGCGAGAGGCCTTAATGTTGCAAATATTTTTATCTTTCCTAATGACGCTTTTAAGCGTTTTTCAATCAAACGGTACATGTAAGCGGCTTCCCGAATTACGAGGGACGCCTCGTCGCGCAACGTTTAAAAATAAATAGGCGCTTCCTCTAATCGTGAGTGCATTTTAAATGCGAATGCACTTCTTAGTCGGGGGTTGTAGTGCTCCGTCGGCGTGCGCCTGCATTCCTCCAGCGCGAGCGCACGTGAGCGCGCGCCTCGTAGTTCTGCCTTCGTCGTCGTCGTCGTCGTCTCGGCGCGGCGGACCCGCGCCGCTACAGTCTTTTTAAATGCGAATGCATTTCTTAGCGGGTGGTAGCTCGGGCGGGAGTAGCGGAGGGCAAGGGGAGAGGAGGAGCGCACTCGGGCGTGTGAGAGCGCTCGCATCGCGGAGCTCGGGAGGAGTAGCGGAGAGTGAGTGGAGAGGAGGAGCGCGCTCGGGCGTGTGAGGGCACTCGCATCGCGGAGCTCGGCGGGAGAGAGAGCTCGCGCGCGCGGCGGGCGTGTTGCGCGGGTCTCTCTCTCCTCTCCGCGTACCCTCTCTCCGCTCGCTGCGCTCGGAAAATGTATATAAATGCAGAGGAGCGCACGCCTCTCTCCGTTACTGCTTGCCGCAGCGCACTCATCGGTGCACCCAATGCATTCGCATTTCCGCACGATCCCCTTCGGGGAGGTGGGGGAAGTTTTTTCCCACTCCTGCAGGAAAGCTGTTCGGTGTTGGTACCAGATATGCCACTAAATTAAAGAGAACGACTTTACGAAAACATTCATTCTACATAAAGTCTTCCCAGTACGAATACCATGATATACGAGAGAAATCACGGAATTGAAGATGGGGAATGCTTAGATAGCTTCATTGGTCAGTTCTTATCTGCAACAGTATACTTGAACACAATCTTTTTGTCTTGTATATTGCGCACTCCGTGCTACAGCGAGCGACGCCCTATATCCGGTTTCCAATTACTTGGTTGCAAGGTGACCCTGCCGCGTGTTTGCTTTCTTTATCCGGTGCGGTACGCTTTCGTTCATTGAATACCTTTGTTTTGATTCACGAATAACTTTTCGTTCTATTTCCGCGAAGAGGCCGCGGAAAGCTGGTACTGAAAAAGCCAACGAATGAAATTCAAAGGTGGGGTGCATTACTAATTGTAAATTCAAATTGCTGCACCATAATTGAGAAAAGTAAAGGGAATGGGAAACAGCAAAGGGGAAATACGAATAGGGAGGGTGGGGGTTAGGTCAAGAATGGGAGCGACAGATGACGAACGAGAAGAATAGAAAAAATCAGGAGTGGCTTATCTCGGCTATGCCTGGATATACGTAGCGTGAGCTAAGGTTCAGCTCGTTATTCTTAGGTTTCCTGGTTGTCTATGGTTAGCTGATTATCATGATTACTGCTGCTAAAACGACTTCCAATCCAATCCAATCTAATCCAGTTCAGTCCAATCTAGTCTAGTCCAGTCCAGTCCAGTCCAGTCACTGCTTCCCGCGCATGTGCAGCACGGCTCTCCAGAAGCCACGCGAAACGGCTATCAAGCGGCTGCTGAGCAGCCTCAGACTTGGCTACTGCGCAACCGAAGCCCACAGCTCGGCACGCGCAGGCACCAGTGCTTCTGCCGTGGCTATGACGTCACTCTTCTGGAATGCGCAGACCGGCGAATGTGCAAACCCAATTCTCTACACACTCGTACTCAAATTGGGTTGGATTTCCAATCCACTCCAATACAAACCAATTTAATTCAATCCAATCCAATAAAATCCAATCCAATAAAATAAAATCCAATCTAATCCAATCCTATACTATCCAATGCAATCTAAATCCAATCCAATGCGATCCAATCCAATCCAATGTTCCTGTGTGGTTGGTATGCAAAATCTGGGACTTGTCTCGTTTGCAGAATAGCTTGGTGTTCTATTAACTGCACCACAAAGCAATTTCTCATCCTGCGTGATCACCCGTGGCGTTATTTTTTGATGCCGTGGGTGGCCAAGCTCGCAGTGTTGGTGAGGGGGTGGTAACGCGTATGCGTATGCTCGCTCGCTTTACAGCGCAAGTCCACGTACGCGCTGGGTTTGCCCACCGCAGATGCTCCAGCCATACCTGTTCGAAATGCAAAAAGCCACTGATGTAAGATTAATGGCAGAAGGGCCCTCTGCTTTTGTTTTTAATATTTGACTTCTTGCGTTATAGCTGCCACCTCCCAGTACAGCGTCTGGACAGGACGTCAACATTCTATATTTTTCCAAAGATTAATTATTTTCGTTGTCTTCTTTACAGACGCAGCGTACCGGGACCTATGAAGTGGATTTTTGCCACTTTGGCCGCCTTCCTTGTCTGCGCTTTTTTCAGTGTTTTCGGGATCTTCTCAGCTGCTGACGCTTGGGTGAAGACACAGTTATCTCCATGGCGTGATACGGACAATTTTATGGCCTTTTTTGTAATAAAAAATCGTGTCACCTGAAGTTCTCGGAATCCAATGAGTTCGCTTACCCTCGGGCAAAGACTGCTGTCGTTTCTTGTCTTTTATTTCTACTCACACCCGCTGACTCAGCAACCCGCCGCGGTGGATCACTTGCCAACGCGATGTGTTGTTGAGCACGAGGACGCAGGTTAGATTCTCGGCCTAGGCGACCACTTTTTTGGCAGAAGCGAAAAGCAAAAACGTCTGTGTGTTCGAGATTTCACCGCAGGTTACATAACCCGAAGTTGTCAAGCTTAATCCAGAGTCCTCTGCTAGGGCCGGCTCATCACCAGTGCAGCCTCGGCGCATTAAAACCTCGTAATCATCAACGTAATCACTGACTCAGCAGCCGCAAAACAGTCCCCGTGTTTCTTTTGTTCATGCGTGTGAGGCAATAATCGATTCGATTTCTGGGCTATCTAGTTGCTTCCACATTTGCGCATATAGTGCGGGTGTGGCGTGAACCTTACAGTGGGACCGCCACCGTAACGTAAATTCCAAGCGGCTTGTCGTTTTGACCCCAATAAGGACCGCGGACCATGCGTGCCATTAGCGCTCATACCTGCTTTGATGAAGATTGAGAGAGTTAAACATTTTTTAACAGGTTCACGAAGGGAAATCTAGTTTCTGGATTCCAGTTTCAATTTTCATAAGTGTCGCAATGCAGGAAAATTTCACTTACAGCTTTCTCTGTATGTATTATGCCTAATTGATCGTGATTATAGGACGCCATTGAGGGTGATAAAACAAAGCCGTTAAACAACGCTGGGCGGGTCTATTAGAGGTGCCATAAAGACAAAGGTTCAAACAGAAAATGGGGATATTATTAAATAAAACATGCGAAGCAGTGCTGATTGCCTAGCCCCTTTCTAACATCTTTTCTATGACGTCACAGAATCTTGTTTGTGCGATTGGTGGCCGGCGAACTAACCCATCGCTAAGACACATGACTTGACGGTTGTAGTGGGGTCTTCAATTCCGTTTGACCACATCCCTACACTGAAAATTATGTTTTTAGCGTTGTCCCAAATGATGTCGCTTGTGCCCATAACACGTCACTTTACGCGCCATTTCACAGTCTTCAAGTACTCCTTGCACTTTATTGGTTAAGAAACCTCTTTCGTGACAGCAATGGAGAAGAGTGAGGTACTGAAGCTTAGTTCTTTCAAATTGAATAAAGATGTATTTTGTCTTCATGGCTGATTAGCCATCTCTATTGTGTCCTATTGCTACGCAAATATCAGTTTAAGGCACCGAAAAGCATGTGTGTTTTGCTGAGGTGGGAACCGCTTTAAGCGGCCGCCCTGGGGCCTTTTCTAACTTTCCCAAATACAACGCCTGTAGGCGCGTTGAATAGGCTATCGAATTTGTTGAAACGAAAAACGTGCATTGACAAATTGTTCAAACGATGTAGTTTTGTTTTATCCTCAGTTGATTAAAAGCCTACGACCTACCTGTGGGTTTGAGGGCCTCTAAACTACGCTCCTTTAACGTGCAATGATTTTTTAACACGGTGAAATAAACACGTCCGCACCTTAGGATATGGGGCCACGCGGCATTCGAACGAAATGTTGCTTCTCTACTAACACCAGATACCGTAGCAACGTGTTCCATTTGTGTTACTTCCTTTTCCGCGGCACTCAAAGGCCAAGATTGCCTGTTGTCTCAAGTGACATAAGAGCGGCCGTAAGTATTGCCACTGTTGGCTGGCTTTCTTTTGATTACAGTAATAGCCGCCAAGAAGGCCGTGTAACAGAATTGCGCTTCAGACACAACGCCCAAGTATAAAATATACATCTTCTGTGGTGAGCGGATGAAGGGGGCATGGTATTATGTGCTGGCTACAGTTGCAGATTCTATGGCAGGAAGAGGACGTTAAATAAAGCTCCCCTCTTCCTTGAATGCTATAAACGGCGCCACAGTCAAGTCATTGGTTCAGCCAGACTGGTGCCAGTCTGCTACCATCTCACCGGTCTGATATTGTGTCAACCCTTTGCCCCGTTTTATCTTTAGACCTGTGCTCGCACGGGGCCGAATTCTTCAAAAAAAGTGGTTACGTTCTGAACCAACGTGGTAGCGTCATGCAAATACCAATGTTCTTAGGCTGGGCCGCTACTTTGATGGTTGAAGGAAGGACGAAAATGGCACAGAGGAGCACCGCAGCCCTGTCGCAAAGCGACAATTAAAATCGACGGGGGGCAGTGCGCGCCGCCTGGCGCCCTTGCTACAGGGCTCCTCTGAGCCATTTTGGCCCTTCCTCCAACCCTCAAAGTAACGGCCCAGCCCAAGAAAGCATGCATTTGCTTGGCGCTATTGCCTTGCTTCAAATTGAAACCCCTTTTTTGGAGGATTCGGCCCCTGCTGTCACTTTCAGTCTTCAATATATTCTTGGCAGTGTAATTGACGTGAAACCGTTTTGTCGTCCGGGCATGCGCAGTGCTCGTGTAGATTGTGAATAAAATATCATTGAGCCAGAAATACAGCCTTGACTGAACGATGAGGGGCGTGCAACAGATGTGCATCCGGGTGTGAGTGTCAAGTAGGAAAGTTGCTCTGCACCGATCACGTCTGCACATCGCAAAAGAAACGAAGCCTACCAGCTACGTGTCCGTCAGCTCGCTTTCACAAGTACGCAGTGCACGCAGCGAACCTGCATCAATCGTTTTCGCGATCGTCACCGTTATACTGGAGACTGGCTCGGGCGACCTGGAGAGAACAGACAGCGACACGTTGCGCATCTTTTGAAACTGCCAGCGCCGTATGCAGACGATTTCGAGTCATCGTTGAACGCGCGACAGATGGATCGAGTGGATGGCTCGAGGGGAAAAGAGACGAGAACTGTGTTCAAACTGCTGTTGCCGTGCCTGCTTCGTCTCCGGGCTTCGGTAGAAGTCACGATATCGTAACGTGCCTTTCGTTTTTTATTGCGTCTTCGAGCAGGTGCCGCATGTGATAATACGCTTCCTTCGCCCTTTGTGAAGGTAAACAAGCCAGTAGACATCCTCGTGAAGGTGACCCCTGCGGATTACGCCCTGTCAGGAATCCCCAAGACAGAGTTGTAACTTCTTAGGCACTGGATCTTAGGAAGAAAGAGCAAAACTGGTAAGCGGAAGCAAGAAATCGCTTCTTGGAGGAAACTTGAGAAAAGCGGGAGGGACGGTTTCAAGCTTTCTCGCCTAGCCGGCGTTGACGTCTGTCCGCCGTGACACCGTAGGCGGCAAATATACGTTTCAAGCCCGTAATGTATATGGCGGCGCTGCTAGCGAAGCAATGGTGAGAGCTACACAGAAAGAGAAAAGCTAACTGAACACGGTCCTTCAGATCACGTGTCGAGATCGTTCCTCGTCAACATCACCTCGTCCATTTCAATTTCTGCCAGCACAAACCGGTAAATGTCTCGGTTCGCGCGTGTAATCGACACGTGGCTTCGTAAAAGAAGTTTCAGCCCCCAAGAGAACGACGCCTTGGCTCCCCTAGAACTTTTATTTGAAATAAGACATCAATGTTGAAGGGACGTGTGAGACCGAAATCGGGAGACGTAGGCCCTCAACAGAAAGTAAACAAATAAAGAAAGATATTAAATGGAGCGCCGAGCTTAGAACTTAAATTGAAAGCGAGAGTCCACCATCTTATAGGTTAGGAAGAGCAAGTCCTAGTCCAGGTCTTCGAAACAGCGATAGAAACGTGGCCTGGGGATATATCTATTATATTGTAAATAGGCGACGACGCAAGAGCCGTGGACGTTAAAATGGGAGTGCCTGAAGGTGTCAAGCCCTTTTTCAAAGCAGGAGTTACTGGTTAAAAGGAAGTAACTTCGGAGTGATGCACGTATAACAGCCACGCCGCTCCAGAAGAATGATTGAGGTACCGGCTGAAGGTGATCTAGAAGCATTCCCAACGTACAATGCCACATCCTTTTCACAGGCATGAACAGCGGCATGAGCTTCCCCGGTTAATTCGTAGATTGGTGATGTAACGTCCCCGAAAAGTTAAGGCCTCTAAATTACGTCCTGTGGATACATCCAACGAACCAATTGGAACTTCTTCAGAGCTGTTGTCTTCATTAATATAGCATGGCTAAGGGCTTGAAATAAGCAATCGTTCCTTGAAGGAAACATTACATGGAATTAGGTCGTACGCTTACTCACCTATTTGGTGATGATAAGTCGACGTTTCTTCACGGAGGGACGTCTTCCCACCGTAGAATTGGGCGTATGGCACACCTAGCGAATTAAAAAGCACACGACAACTAGGAAGCGTATAATTGTAAGATAAGATTGTTAAGAACACAATGCGCGGGAGAAACGGATGGGTATGAATGGTTATAAAATTGTCACCTAGGTGAGCGATGTCGCTCGAAAATGCCGATGAGGTCGAAAGACACGAAGCCGCAAAACACGACCACGTCAACGTCATCAGTAGATCATGAAGACGCGGGGAAATACGTAGACGACGGCGTTAAAACATTGACAACGCGTTTTTTTTGTTCCCAATACGTCCCCCTTTTGTAACCCGCCCGCTGGAATAAATTTGTACTTTTCCTGCTGTAGTTTCCCTTGAGCCGAATGGGTTTCTAACTAGATATTTTATGTTTGAGAGTTATTTGGTAAACGAAAATGGATGCCATTGCGAATGAATTTCCAGACGGCTCCATCTGGGATGGTTTGCGTGCCTCCTTGCTAATGATTCTCACTCGTCTTTTCTCTGTCCTTTCTTAACAGCAAAAGGCATATGGCTTTGCGGCAAAAGTCTTCCCGGGTCCCCATACATTACAAATAACGATAAACACTGACGTGAAACAAGGCCACTCCCGAACATCCGCTGCATGACGTGAGCCTGCGGGAGTGTGACAGTGTGCACGTGTAGTCAAGATTTATGAGTTTCATACCAAACAAGACTGCAAGTTACCCACTCAGGGCGTCCATAACCAAGACTGCCATGTAGGACGCGTTTAATCTTCGGTACAGTAGAGCAAAAAGCCGCCAGTAGGGAAAGCGCAAGGACACTCTGACATTACCGGCGCAAGCAGTGTGTCACGAGCAAGATGACTGGGAACAGACTTTCATGATGGCAGAGATGCTCACTCCACCCGTCATTCTCTTCACCAAGTTCACCAAGCTCCGTTTATATTTGTAACGTACGCACCTTTCGACGTGATTCTTTACGAAATTATTTTACAGCGAAATTGGGCTTGTACAACATCTCCCCAACCCCAAACCACAGTTCTCATTCCGGTGAAGCCGCATTATATCGGCCCCGCTTCTCCACTCCTCCACGGCACCACCGATGCCTCTTTCACAAGTTCCGCAATCAGCCTATGACGGTGGTAGCGCCGTTATTAGAAGTTGCGCATTTAACTTGCTGTGGGACGGACTCGTTTCGATTGCTCGTATGAAGAAGAGCGGGAATCGAAGGAGTCATAGTGGTGAAAGAGTGCGCAAAAAACCAGGACAGAAAGAAGAGGACAACAATACGAGCGCTGACTAACAACTGAAGTGTTTATTACACAAGGGAAATATATAAGAACGTGTGTGACCATAACAATCGTGACATTATCTCACAAGTGCACAGATCAACCAGTCATACAACATCTGTCCAGAAAGCCTACTTCGCAGTCCAGTAGCGATATGGACGGGCAACTAACACAATCTTTTGAATTCTTTTTCATATAAAAGGCTTCCGCTATCTCCCTTGCTCTCCTGTCTTTGTGAGTCATCAAGACTGTAGTTTTATTAAGCAAAGGATAGCAGCCGCAACTTTTACAGTGAGATGACAAATGTGACGTAGGCGTGCCCATGAGGGTGTTTCGATGTTCGCGCAAGCGCTCATTGAGGCATCACCCCGTTTGCCCGATGTACTTCCTTTTGCATTTCAAAGGAATGCTGTACACGACATTCGGCATTCGGATCGGCATTCAACAAACTGAGCCTTGTGCTTAATACCACATCCCTTCCTTTGGGAAACACCTTTCCTGAATAGCTTATTGTCGATTCTGGGTATAAGCCTCTCCAATTTATTCTTCGCCGAGAATACCACGTCAACATCAAACCTGCCTGCTATCTTTTTCATTCCATGCGAAATTGCATGAAGATAGGGTATAACAGCACACCGCTTCCGCGATTCCTTTTCAATAGCATATCTTCCGCGCTGCCTTAACTTTGTTAACACCTTTTTTGCATGCCTTTTGCGCAAACATCCAAACACCCTCAAGGGCACGCCTACGTCACATTTATCATCTCACTGTAAAAGTTGCGGCTGCTATCCTTTATTTAATAAAACTATAGTCGTGATGACCCACAAAGTTCGGAGAACAAGGGAGATAGCGGAAGCCTTTTATATGATAAAGAATTCAAAAGATTGTGTTAGTTGCCCGTCCATATCGCTACTGGACTGCGAAGTAGACTTTCTGGACAGACGTTGTATGACTGGTTGATCTGTGCACTTTTGAAAGAATGTCAAGATTGTTATGGTCACACACGTTCTTATATATTTCCCTTGTGTAATAAACACTTCAGTTGTTAGTCAGCGCTCCTGTTGTTGTCCTCTTCCTTCTGTCCTGGTTTTTTGCGCGCTTTTTCACCACTATGAATCTGTACCAACTGGCCGAGTTCGCGACACTTTTGAATCGAAGGAGTGTCGGCGGGCACAGAAGCGCGAATGGGCGCCGATGACAGCGGAAAGTCGCTGCAGCAGAACGCGCACCCGCCGCCTGATGGTGCTGCCAAACCACTACTCCTGAATGAAAAGCGAATTGCGTGTTTGATAAGCCAACGTGAGCATAAAACCCTTGTTCAACTTGAAGCGCTTTCAGAGGGATGTTTTCGCAGGTGTCTTTTTGCGTCTAAGCATGCGCGCACCACCGGTTGCCGGTTTATGCATGCACGGGTGGGACGTGGAGGGAAGGTCGCGTGCACGAGCGCCTAGCCTTCATGCCCTCACCGGTGGCATGCCTGTTGCGCCGGTGGGTGATTTAGACGTGGACGTTTCACGGCCCAATGCGACCTATCGGCTGTCCTTCATGGTCGAGCGGTTTCGGTCGGTGAGTTGCACATACAGTAGGAAGCCTCCGAGGCGGGAGGGAGTTTTGGTTCGACGTGACACCATAGTATACCATAGTGATCGTAAGGCCGTTTTGGCCAAGATTTGTAAGAAACCCTGATTTGTAAGAAGCACTGATGCTCATTGATGGTTGGGTCCTTCTACAGGTACGACCACCAGTTGATCCCCCACAAGTAGAAGAACAACAACAGCTAGAGAAGGACTTCGATGGCGAGGGAGCACGCGATGAAGACTTTGCGTTGGCGGACGATAAAGTATACGAGGACTGAAGTGGTACTCTTCAAATGAAGCACTTATATACTTCACTTGTGCGTTTGATTTGGTCTTCTGCTGACGAGCGAGACATATATACACAGGGTAATGGGTTCTCAGTGGCTTATATGGCGCCGGTCGAGTTTACCTCAGGGAGACGAACACAGCTCTGCTGTGACACCATGTTTGCACCGATGTGCAAGCTGGCCTAGATGTGTCTTGAGTGAAGAACCAATCGCAATAGTACAGCTACGAAGCAATCATTCATATCTTCACAAACTCGTTTCTTCTCGTGTTGTTTATTCATCTTTTATTTAACAGGGCAACGGTAAAAACAAACATAACAAGAAAGCCTCGGCTTCTTTCATGGTGGTATACCGCTCCACTTGTCCTGCCTTTAAGGACACTTATAATCTTGCCAGGCGTATTTTTGCGCCTTCACAGCCATTTAGCCCGAGGCTACATGGCTGTGAAGGACAGCTCACGTTATTGACACAGCAGCTTTTATTAAAATTTTCAAGGGAGAACCCTCACGCTGAGTTTGGAACTGGCTTAGAGTAGCCGCACACGACATGACCTTGGAAACAATACGGCGGCTTAGTCAGTGAAGGTTCAGAAGGAAGCTGTTTTTTATCACAAGAAAGAACGGAGAAACAAAATTCGCTTTGTTTTCTTAGTTTCATCAACTTTGACTTTCACGTCTTTTAATTTTTTATTTTTATAAGCAGTGAGCTTATAAGCCTCGGTGACACCTACAGCACGCAAATAAAAACAAATAGTAACAATTAATAATAAGCTTCTATAAGGAGCAAAATAAATAAATAAACAAGGCGTTTTACACATAGTCACCCACTTGTAGTCCCGTCTTGTGGGTAGTGGGTGTCACCCCAATAGTTTTCCATCGTTGCTTCTGGGGAAGAGTAAACGGTGACACGCTTGTAGCAGCAGGAAACGAAAGGACCACAGCAAGATGCGTAGAGAGATAAACAAAGACCAACAAAACAGGAGAGATGAAGCTGATGCGGAAGCGGAATGAAGAGAAAGGAGGGGTGTCCTAAATGACACTACCGGATATTGGGTCCCCAAACCAATACTTCCGTTCCTGAGCCGAGCTCAGCTGTTCGAAGAGAATTAAATTGGGAGTCATGACATTTCATCCATCCCTCTTCTTGCGCCGAACACGCGGAAACTCAGGAAAGAAGTCAGAAAATGAAGCATCCATAAAAAAGAAAGACAACGTTGTACATTTTTTAGAGGAAAAATAAATTTACCGAGTGAACGCGTCCTACCTTTCTAATCAAGTTTAATTTAACAGTACGGAAACGGATCTAAGGAGGCAATGTCGTTGCGTAAGCGACTGGGAAAGGGATAAAATACTTTTTGCCCAAGATTAAAATTTCAAACTTATTCGTATGATCAGTTTAGGCTAAAGCAAGCAACGGGAGGTGAACGCCAGTGTTTTTTTTTGTCCTGTTGCTTTTGTTTTCAAGCTTGCTTCAATTCTGTTTCTCTACCGGACCCGAGCCTTCAGTGTTTTAATCGTTTAGTTAAGACTGACTATAGTCACCGTGAAAATTATTTGACTGACAACAGTCGAAAGCACAAGCGAAATATTGGCATTACCGGAGCGATGGGTGGTAAAGGCTTCCCTAGAAAAACAATGTGTGATTTACCTGGATAATACTTATGCGTGGACGGAAGTTAGGTTGTATTGTGATATCTCCAAGCGAGGCATTGTTTTATTTCACTCGTCATTACGCAGTTCTATTCTAAAAATGTTTTATGGTGCATTCAACAATATAATACCGGTCCCTCAGCACGTGACACTGAAAATGTAATCGACAAGCACGTGTTTTAGACCCCGTTTCATTTGATGTCCTGCGCTGGAGAGCATTTGCAGGACATTGTTGTGCAGTCTTTGATAATAGCAAGTGGCAAGTAATCCAGGAATCACTTCAATTTGTTCCCTTGTGAACGGCAAGCCAGCTGTACCCTGCCATTGTTGAAAGGTTAGGCATGTGTAACATGTGCACTCAACTTCCTAACGCTGCGGTAAGGCAGACTTAAGACCAATATCTGAAACTTGTTTCCGTTCCTGCATCTTTTCCTGCTTGCTGTCTGGCTGCCCGTTCGCCCAGTTGGCTCGCTCGATCTTTTAGGCAGATGTAATACATTGCAAATAATTTGAATGTATTTGGAATGACTTGCCGTTATAAGTTGTCCGAATCAAAGGGCGATACGCGTTACTTCGTGAATATCCATCCTTGAAAATTCAGCGCAAACGAACACAGAAGAAAGAGATAAAGAAACCATTCAGCCACGTGGTGTCCCTAGCACGTCCAACCACTACAAAAATTAAACATGGATGAAAAGATGCGGCCCCCTTGAAAACTGTCAAAGACAAGAAAAACAAAAACAGAAAAAGATGTACAAGGGAGTGTAAGTCCCCCGGTTTTGATCAGGGTGTGCAAGCGGAACCGGAACCGATCCGAAAGCGTATTTTTTCCCACCATTTTGGAACTGAATCCGAACTGAAACAAATTAAATGAAGCGTCCCGAATCGGTTCCGGGAACAGTTAGCATGAACGGAAAAATATCGAGTCGTTCAGACCAATCTTGATATTTTTGGCGCTCTTGGCATTTGGCAATTTCGCAGCGCTCACCCTCTAAAACAATCAAGAAATGTTTGGCGCTCAAAAGAGCCGGAAGGTTGCTGATCGGCCACAACCGAAATGCAACAAAATGTCCTTCTTTGGGCACGTATTGCGCGGTATGTTGTTTCTAGAGGAGGAGTGACGTATTACACTGAAGTTAATGCATAGTTTCCTAATGCATATTTTGTATTTATTCATGTGTTCAGGAAAGAAGTATTTGTGTGAGGAAGCGTGAGAGAAGCATCCAAGCTGAAAAAAAAATACACCATCTTCACGCAAGGGGAACCATGGGGTAGATGCGACGCATCGGGGGTTGCCGTTGCGTTATTCAAATCATCGGGCGATGTCATCGGAGTGCCGGCGGCGGAACGACTGAGCGGAGCGGCGCACTTACCGCGTTTCTATGCAATGGAATGAGAGAGAGCAGCGCATAGCAGCGCATAGCAGCGCATAGCAGCGCATGCGCATGTGTTAACCGAGCGCAAGCTGCGCGCTAACGCACAGCTGGCATGGCGATGGGAGCGAGCTGACCGCGCTGACGCACAGATGGCGCTGCGGTGAGAGCGGCGGAGCGCACAGCTGCCGCGCAGAGGATGCGGACTACGCCGCGACAACGACGCGGGACAAGGCGAGTTAAAGAGATGCGTTGCATCTAAAATAGCGATCAACAGGGTGGAAGTGAAGGAAATGCGATAGCGTTTTTTTTTGCGTCCTTTGTACTACTGTTCTGCCGCATTTGAGTACCAGCGACCACTACCGCTTTTTGTAAATTGTATAAGCTACTATCTCGTTGTCACATGTCGCTGAAGTGTCATTAGTAAATCGCCGGTGTTTCCCTGTAGCCAGGAAAACATTATAGCCGTGCGTGATGATGCAGAGGAGTGCAGATGTGGGTGAGTTTCGAGAAGCTCGGTTGACGAGTAAGATTTATACAAAGCTGGACAATCGTCTCTGTGGGTATGTGCAAGCACGATGACGCCAGAAGGGAACCGCAAAGTAGCCCAAGGCACAGTAGTGACGGGAGAAGAAGAACTGGGATCGTGACTGGCTTACGTAGCAGAGTGTAATCGGGAGAGCCGTGGTTCTGAGGGCTGCCTGCAAGATGCAGTAGCCGTGGTCTTCCGAGGCCGTCGTTGAGAGCGCCCAGAGACCCAGCCAGGCAGCAGTGCTAGCCGTGATAACCGCTGTTCGTTGACCACGCATTAAATCGCCGGCTTCGACTGGGCAACGTTGTGTACCTCGTATTCACCACCAAATTATCGCCGACAACCGGGAATTGACAAGAATGGATTTCATCGACTGACCCAGACCACGGGAGCCAGACCACGGGTGTATTTTCTACACTGAGCTGTGAACTGTTGCTAGTTTTTTCTGTCATTGCAGATCAGGGTGTCTCTAGGATTAACTTAATTGTCGCGCTCAATTTGTGACTGTAGCAGACGTTTCATTACCTCATCCTGTCTCCATAAATGTTAGTTTCCGACTTATACACCCGTCTCAAGCGCCTGTCTTGTTCGCGAGACAGGCGCTTTCGAGTCTAGAGGACTAGCTACCAGGTGTACCGTCACACCGTTCCTTCCTTCGAGCGTGTATGTTGGCAGTTGGAAAGTGGGGAGAATGAGATCCGATAAACGACACCTGCCACACTAGACTGTTTTAGTATTTTAGCACTGCTAATACTCCCCTAGAAAGCTAAGGCGCCATGGAAACTGTACATGAAAAGCGTAGCAGACCTACCAATTATCTTTTCAATGCGATAACATTACTTGCCTCATTAAGCGAAAATACGTGTCTGTGTATGTTTGTGTGTGTCGGCGTCTATGTCTGTGTGTGCATGTGCCTTTGTGTGCGTTTGTGTGCGTTTGTGCGTCTGCCTGCTTGTGCCTTGGCGCGTTGTGTGCGTCACACTGCGTGAGTGCATGTCTGTGTGTGTGTGTGGGGGGGGGGGCAATTTTTCATCGTACCAAAAAAGATGGAGGAAGAGAAAAGTTGCCTCCCCGCCCAAAAGGCCGCCCAAGGATGCATTATTTTGAGACGTGGTGCGGCCCGCCACTGTCGGCGTTGGGTGTGGAGCCAAGGCAGCAGCATGGCGGTTACGAAGAGCCATTTTTATTTTTCTGAAGAAAACTTCTCCGGCTAGGAAACTGCCTTTTTATGAGCCAAGAATAAAATAAACTTCGGCGGTAATATGGAATTAAAATAAGAAGAATAAGCTTGAATCCAAAAAGAGTAGCGCTTTAACACTCACGTAATCATACCTTAGTGTCCCTGCGAACCTTTCATTTTGCATAAGTTAGTGTGGTAATGGTTTGCCTTCCATGGAAAACATTCTGAAGTGGATTATGCAGTTAAGTTGGCGAAGGAAGCAATTTTAAAAAACGTACATTATGAATTTCTTATACGGACCTGACAAAGAAACTAAGAACGAAAACGCACCACTAAATAAGCAAAAAAAATCGCGCCATCTCCACGAGGTGAATGATGATGAGAGGGGCGAAGCTAAAATGCTTATTGGTAAAACCGTGAAACATTCGCCCACACATCATATAAAGACTCGACACGTCATGCTTTCCAACGCTCCGTTGACAAGCCCGTCGACGACGTCGATGTTTGTGGTGATTATGTAGGGCTTGTTTGAGACGATGAGAATCTCCATGCGTAAGTTGGCTTATTCGGTGTGTGACATTTTAGCAACCTTGACCGTCGCCTTCTGCAGACCGTCTTGTGTCGGTACGTGTCTACCCCCGGTACGTGTCTTCAGCTCGCAGGTGACGAACGACAACCTCTTCTTCTTCCTCTCCTCCTTGTTGGGTAGCAACGAACGCGTTGAACGTTATGACCTCTTCGGCGAATATTTGGTTGGCCAATCCCTAGGGGGATCCTGCCACAATCATAATCAATGTTTTGTGCACGCGCAATTTCTTACGCGTGAAATGTATTTAAATTACTGTATTACTCCCGCAATGTATGTACGTGTACAAATTTGCATGTCTGTAGAAATGTGTTAAGTATTTTGTTCTACATTGCTCGAACAAGCTTGGTAATTGTTTTAAATACCTGCCTGTTTTCATGCTTTCTTCCCCCTTAAACCCACTACCCTCTGTAATGTATTACCCTGAGGGTACCAATAAATAAATAAGTAAATAAATGTGCCATGTACAATGTGCCGTGTACGGCCGGGAAAGGGCCCGAGCAAGAAAAGCTTCGCCCCTAAAACGGCTGAAGATCACTATATTCCCTAGTGGGAAATTTGTGTGCAGCGCAAAGTACAGTCTTCGAAGTCGCGGCGCATAGCTGCTGCGTCTGAGGAAGTGATCGCGAGATCAGCGAGCGCGCCGCGACCTGCGCTACCCTGCCGTTATCTCGCAGCGCGTCGCCGCCACCGAGCATGTTGCAAAACGTGTTTCAATCTCCCGCGCGAATGTCACGTAGTTTGGATGAACCGTGCAACGAGGAAGACACGAATCACATATACCGGTTGCCTCACCCGTTTTTCAGCACACACTACTGAATTTTGTAGTGCGCTGAGGCCATGCTCACTCGTGGGTTCTCTCGAAGGCAGCGATGCTAAGACTCCGCGTCGGTGTCGTGAACTGTGTCGCAGGAAGGGAGCGCAAATTTCGTCTCAGGAAGTGAGCGCGCATCATCGTGGAGCCCACGATGGCATGTGCTGGTATGGCGTCATCTAGCAGCAGCATCGCCACCGCCCAGCATGTCTCACTGCCTCCCCCTTCACACTTTCGCCATGCGTCACCGATGGAGAGCATCTCTTGTAGGCTCAGGATACTGCCCTCTCCCTCACACTTTCACCACGCTTTCCTCCGCCGCTTTCTTGCTGTCTGCGCTCGCTCGGTAACGACACCGACGCCGATGACACCCCCCCCCCCCCAACCCACAGTTGCGCACTAAAGATACTCGGGTTTTTTGTCCCTCCGAACCCATTTTAACGTGTTTGAATGCGTTGGAACCTGGTCCGATCGGACCGGAGTGGTGCTAGGGAACCTAACCCGGAACCGAATCCAAAAGGGTGGAATCGCAACCCGAACTGAACCCGAAAAAATTCCGGTTCGGTACCCTGGTTCCGGTTCGACACCAGCACCAACTACTATCAAACACAAAGAAAAATGTGTTTAGTCCCTGCCTGGCACTGTAGGCTCAAGCGGAGTGTGATAGATTTTGTAGCAGCTACGCGCATCAGAGGCTTTGCAGGCATGACTTAGGGTACGTGATGAGTTCCTTTATCTTGTCGATGCCTCGCATTGAATTAAAGCTTAATAAACATCAAATAAGGGCGAAAGGGCATTTGAAAAGTGTCGCCATGGGTGTTATCTTTTGCTCTTGCTTTATCTATGCCTAAAAAAGGAAGTTCCCCACTGACTGAATGATTAATTCACCTCCAGTTGAACCTTGAATATATATTTGTCTCATGGCGTAAGGGCTCACTAAGGCCGAATTTTCGGAACTTTTGCCTCTGACAGAGGAAAAGAGATGATTTTTGGTTTCTCAAACTCGTGATTATCTCGCGGACCCGTTCAGATATCGTTGTGGTTTTTTCTTATATATGTAGCCAAAAACAACCTCCAAAAAATAGATTTACGAACATGAAATGAACACTAATGGAGCTACTCTGCCTTTCGAAGAGAATTCGGTGTTTTTAAAGATTCACCGGTATATGTTTCAGTGCTCTATGCATTTTATTGATTTTTGCTGATACATTTTACTCATACAAATGCAACAAAAACATTTTGAAGATTAGGCCTAACAGGTCTAATAGGCCTAACAGGTGACCATAACGCGCAGCCAAACTGCTGTCTTAGATGCTTCGAGTCTCAGGAGCGAATGGTTATTATAATGTGGGTTCGCAGTATGGCTTAACATTTTAAAAGTACACCCCTGAGAGAATGGAAAGCGCTAAAAAAGTTTTCACAATTTTGTATATCGCAGGCCCGTTGAAATATCTAACAGTGTTTGGTTGATATTGATAACCCATACCAACATATGAAAACTGTTTCACAATTTTTTTCGATGACAGCCACCCGCTAGCGAGAATCAGGATTTAGAGAAAACTACTTGTCTTTACAGATATTTCGCGAACTGCCCGTTGATATATTCAAGTCGCATTATAAGTGTTGGCCGAACAATTCACGATAACACAATTTTTTTATTGAATCCTAATAAGCAAACAAAAAGGCTAGCGGGATTTTCAAAAGTATACCCCCAGGAATTGGAATTCGCACTGACTCATATAACACTTTCCTTGGTAAGAGTGAGAGAAGTCACTTTTATTGACAAGAAGATAGCTCGGTGAGCGCCGACCTAAGTGTCTCGACGAGTTTAGCCGCTCGTGTAACGAGCTCTATCGGGCGCTGGATTCGAATGTCCCAACGCGTTCATCCACTGGTTAGAAGAATTGACAGGAGACATTAGGTTTTTGCCATGAGCCCACATTTGTGGTTTGACCATAGACATTTCCCCACAGGGCCATAGGTTAAGTAGTCGTTTTAACACAATTTATTGGTACACTTTGTTACAGGATGATTCAAATTAAACAGGAGTTACAGTTCTTTCCCGTAACCACACGCCTCTGGGAGGAGCCCATGCATTGGAAGTACGCGGGAGTATCTAATTGTTTACAACTCCACTGTCAACTACTCAAATATAAACATGAGTACAGCTTGTTGTGGGGTAGTTGGGGCTGCATCTTATAAGTAGACATAATGCGCGCATCCTGTCCACCTGTCTTAGTTTTCTTGCTAGTTAATTGGTTTTCTCGCACTTTTCTTGCTAAATAATTATAACGAGTCACAAATTAGTCAACACGTGCTATACCTATTTGTGTTAACAGTGTAGTGGACCACCCTGGCATAGCCGGGTGCTACCGCTATTTTAGGCGTAAAGAAGTAATCAGTGCCCTCTTCCGACGTTCTCCGTCGGGCGTCTTCCTGTTACGCTCCGGAGTAATTTGTGAAGCACGCTCTACAGGCAGAAAAAATTGCCATGTACAGGAAAAGACAACCTTAACTTGACCGGGCTTCACTTTAGCTTCGAAGTCATTGTTAGAGCGCGCTTTACAGGTAAGAATATTTGGAGGGAAGCTTATGTTTCACGGTACGAACCCTGAAAACACTTTTTAGCCCCCCGCAAAGCTTCAAGCGCCGCCAAGGTCGACCAGGCGCCTCGCGCTGCTGGACGGAATAAAAGCGTCTAAGCATTCATTACTTCGACGGGAGGAAGGGGTAGGCCTGTGGAGATAAGGATAGGTGGCAAGAGCCAGGCCATGTACCATGAGAAAATGTGCGCAATCAGTGCTCACTCTTGGTGCGAGATCTAAGCTATCAGCGCAGTTCTAATCTAAGCTATCGGCGAGATCAGCGCAGTTCACTTCTGGGTTGTGCCGGTGGCACTAAGCATCGCTTGTGTGTTGCCTATAGTAGATGAGGAAGTCGCTGCAACAAAAGCGGCTTCCATGCATCCACTTCGCCAGAATGGAGTTATCACTCGAAAAACTTGGTTTAACCACGTTTACCCTTGGCAAAATTTCTGCCTATGCTTTCATGTATGTATCGTGGCTGAGACGCAAAATACTCCCTGCGGGATGACCACCGTGAGTGCTCGAGAAAAGTAAAATTTTCTAATTCATTTCCCCTGAATTCCGTGCAATCTTTAGGCTGTGTGTTAGAACGCTTCTCTTGGTCATTGACCTCAGCCCAATGGACTGTCAGAATTCTTTATCTGATGAGAGGCAAATGAGCCTCAAGTTTCTCTGGGGGTTCGCCTCAGACGCATATAAGAACTTACACACACCGCAACCATGAAAAACTTCTACGACATTACTCAGGATGGTTGTGGATCACCTCTGGTAGCAACGACCACAGAAGCACTGATCAGAAGTGCGTTCCTTCATAGCAGAATCATTGTGGCATGAGTTTTAGGTTTCTTCCAGATTAATGAATTCTAAGCCTGAAAGATGAGTATACCATCATCGCCATCGCCGATGGAGCATACCAAAAACGCGATTACAGGTTGCGTTGGTCGTACCAGAGCGGTTAGTTGTGAGCGCTTACACGGTGACCTAGTGACAATAGCTGGGAAACAGACACGTCACAAGAGGGATGAGCAGGAACACACCAGCGCGTGTTATTAAACGCTTAAGCCTTTCCGTGTTTACTAAACAAGACAAACCATTTGCTTTTCTGTAATGCTAAAGGTGTTACTCTTTCACGGTATACAAAAAGTTGCTAATAAAAGAAGCTACGGTTTTAATGCTTTTTTTATAGTGAAAGCTTTCTTAGTGAGACCGATATCGTCCTGTCAAAAAACTAATGCTTTTACACTAGACTGGTTGGTCGACCGAAAAGCATTGATGAGGTCCCGGGACACACGGCGTGTGCGTGAAACCGGGCTTCCATTGTTTAAAAATGGTTACTTGAAAATCGCTAAGAAGGAAAGCTTCTAGATAAGACAATACACGCATCGATGATGAAGTAGGAGTATAAAAGTATACCTTATAAATCACGTATATTTATATATTTAGACAGTTTGAATATGTGTTTACTTAGTCGCGGAGCAATCGTCGCACGGGTTCGTTCTTTGTTCACAATTTGGGTCTTTGAAAATTTTACGACTGATTGGACGCACTTTCAGCGAAGTTTGGACGTACTTTTAGCGAGGGTTTTGACGCACTTTTGGCGCAGTTTTGATGTGAGAATGCTTTCGTTCTTCCCTCATCTTTTTTTTGGAAGGGATGGTAATTTTTTTAAAAAACTTTCTCTACTGCCTCTAAAAATGCCTCCCTAGCAACGCACTTCTGCATCGAAGTGAAGCCGACCTGAGAGATCCCAGGGTACAGTTGAAAGTGTTAAATGGAGCATTCTAAATGCACATAGATCAAAGCCCCATTGCGTTTATATTTTCGCATACATTTGTGTTGCCTCTACAACTCTGTTTGAGTTGTAGAGGCAACACAACTCTGTGTTTAAGAAGCCTTTGTTAGGCTTCTTAAACACAGAAATTTTGGTCTGTCTGTCTGTCTGTCTGTCTGTCTGTCTGTCTGTCTGTCTGTCTGTCGGTCTGTCTGTTTGTCTGTCTGTCTGTCTGTGACTCGATTTAGCCACTCGGAAGAAGCGAAACAGCATGAAATCTAAACGTCTAAGTCCGGTGTCAATATTCATCCGTCAACATTGTTGAACACGAACAATACATTACGCAAATATGAGGCAGAAAATCAATACATGAGTTATATTTGCAGTGTTTCTTTATTAAAAAAAATTCCGGATGCTTCGTTTTTGCTATAGCAAATGAACTGCACCCACTGCCAAAAAAAAATCACTTCGTCGCCTGTTGTTGCCCGCGCTACTATAGCTCCTGGCGGCATTTTAAGAAATCAGACTTCAACAGTAACAAAAGGTTCCACTCGATAGGTTCCATATTCCGTTCGGAACGCTCGTCGAGTAGGGCAACGTGGTTCTATGAATGTTCAAGTAGGGTGTTTGGATTCATGCGTGTTTCCGTCGTACGGCAGCGCTTGCATCGAGGCATCCGACCAGGAGAAATAGAACGCGGTAAATTTAAATTGACTTGAGCAAACCGCCACTGTGTTATCTTGGGAGATGCAAGACGGGAGAGGAACGGCGGGAGGTGATAGCGAGAAAGAGAAGGGAGGCATTTACTTGGCAGGAGCGCCAGGTGACTATCGTCTTTTGTCGACATTTGCAACCAAAGGAGCAGCCAATTTTTCAGCAAATCATCCCCGTGCGCAGATGCTGAGCCTAAAGGGCGTGGTTTAATAGATCTTCATATGGATACATGGAATCTTACGGAGCTAATTATTACAGTTCCACAGGCTTCCTACTTTCGTACCGGACTGGTTATATGGCGCCTAAAAAAGGACTTCCCAGCAACGCACAGGCATCGCAGGGAATCAGGCAGTAAACATGCAGGATGTACAGCAGAGTGGCTTGGCATTTCTCAGTCGTTTTTCACTGAAGACGTTTTGCAAAAGTTCTTTTTGATATCAGGTATTTGAACAAGTACTGCGCACTGTGTCACGTTTGCATATGGAAGAGCTCCTGCTGCTTTAAAAGGGGAGTCACTCACTGATTGTGCTAAGTACTTGGTTGCTATGCTGGTCAAGGACAAAACGAGCGGCACACCCGCCTAAAACGGAGACACAGGTCATTCATTTGAAGTCGTTCTAATGAACACTGTCAGAATGATGGCTAACCACCGGGAACTGCTTTGTAATAAGCGCCTGTAAACCTGCTTGTAACTTCACTGGTGAACTTCGGCGAAAACATTTTTTGTTTACTTTGCTCACTATTTCTCGGTGTAAATGTTTCACACGTGCACGCGTACTCACAAGAAATTGTTAACACAATGGTCTGGATTACGGGCAGTGTTTCTGCCAGGGCGTGATGTTAAATTTGCTTTGATCCTGAAGAATATGCTACAGCTTAGTCATCCAAGCATCACACTGTTTTTTCCTTTCCGAATATTCGCAGTAAAAGAGGGTCTAAACCCACGCAACGCCACAACGGGTTCATCCACGCCGCCAACCACTATCTATGCCCTGCAAAAACATGGAGTATAGCGCTACTAAAGTGCCTCATAGAAAGTGGTTAACGTACAAAACCGGAAAATAAAAGAAATTGGGGACGATGAGTGTTCCTAACTCTCGTGAGCGCTCCCGCAAAATCGATTTCCGGATGAAAAGCAGTAAAGAAGAGTCCCCGTAGTACGTGACATGGCGATGGAGCCGCGAGAGGAAACCGCCACCCTTGTGCGAGGTGGCGGTCACAGACACCTTTAGTCCCCTCTGGGATGCCACAGTGCGGATGAGGTAGAGAAAGGGACGGGAGCTCGTTATTTCGCTGTTAAGGGTTACTGAAAATTAGAGGACGCACTCGCCTAAAGGTTCAGTCCTCACTGGCGCGTTCGAGCCTGCTTTAGTCAGGAGCTATAAGCTGATAGGCAAGGTGCCGCGCTTAACACCTTGTTCCTTGAATGCCACCCCCTCTCTACCTACCTTTCTTACCTGTGGCGGCAGCCATTCCGGGCTTAAACAAAGCAATAGTTTCAGTTTGAGGCAATGAAGTGGCGGCAGTGAGATGAGAGGAAAATGCGAAGAATTAAGGCCCAATCTACTTTTCGCGTTCAAGGTTTGTTTGTTTTCGCTTCTTATAAAGCTTGTGAATTTGTGAGTTTTCTGTATTACTCTCTGCTTCCAATAACTCATATCGCGTTTGCACAGTTATTTGTGTGAAACACTATGGCTTCGCGAACTAAGGAGCTAAAAAAGAGAACAGGAAAAAAATCGAAGGCACCAGGAGCAAGCTTAAACGCGATGTGTGGAAAGAACTTTGTGACTTTGAGAAACGCCTCGAATATTTGGTCACTTTGTTTGCATATGTCATAGAAAATAAAGATTTCTTAGGGAAAAGGAAACCAGAAGTTTAAAAAAACCCAATGAAACTCTCATGACCGAATGCACAAAAATGAAAGAGGGGACAAGAGGAGCAAGCGCTGCGAAAATACAGTTGGCGAGGAATACTTCCTGAACAGGTGCGCCCAAATCAAGGGCGTGTGCGGGAGCAGACATGTAGACTTTGTAAAAAGATTCTGTCGAATTGCAACATAGCTTGAGCAGATGGTTGAGCTTGAAGACATTGAAGCCTGTCACAAAGTGAGGACTCGTAGAAACAAGGCGCCTTTCAAGTGCAGACCACTTTAGGCGCTCGCCTTGTCGTCCTAGCTCGCTCGCTCGCTCGACACAAGTAAATAGAGCACCAAGGCGCCACCCCGCGGTAACGCTGTTGTTCGCGGCGCACCCGAGATGCTTCCAAAGCCAAGCGGTTTATATAGTCCTAAGCCTTCGAAACTCGTAAAACGCTGGCGCTTCACTCCCCGTTGTTTAGTGCAAAGAAAACTATAGGTACATTTGAGGAAAGATATACGTAATTAACCGGCAGCGCCCGCGTTCCCTTTTTTAAAGACGCCGGTTGGGTTGGTTTTTACTGAACGCAAAATGTGGCAGTGCAACGCCGGCACGTGCTGGGAGAAAAGCACGAAGAGAACAGAACTCCCACTGGCGCAGTTTCAGGCAGGGGCGCGCGAACACTGCGAAGGCGGAAATGTGAATTGCATGGGGTGGTAGCAGTAAGCGGATAACGACGGTACAGCCCATTATGGCGAATGACTGCTCTGCACTTCCCACAGCTTTCACATTGAGTGGAACGGCTTTAATTTTTTGATGTCGTTCTATGTGGTATCTGGAAGCTTGACGCCCTTCTTCAAAAGGATAAAAGATGGGCTAGCAATTTTGGTTGCTCCTAAAATTTCTCCGTTTAGCGAAGCTTTCAGCGGCTTCCGGGTATGGCCGTCGAAAAAAAGAGCAGCTTTCCTGTCAACGAAAAAGCTGTGAAGTGCGAAGCAGTGATTCGCAAGAGGGGCTGTGGCGCCCTCTCTTGAGTAGTTCCAGTACCAGCCTGGCGGCGATACCGAAAGTGGCCAAGAGAGGGAGCCGCAGCCCGTGAAAAAGCGTATAACGAGACAATGGATTGAGTTTTCCTTATTCTGGTTAAATTATCTGTTATTCCATGATGTTTTCCTTATTTTACAATAATGTATACCTATTTGGGGCATAGCAATGTCAGCCTCCGTGGCAACGGTGCAGCGCAAGCATCATCCCCCAGGGGGGTAAAGCGAGCTCCGAGACCGTACGAATCGTGGGCGCTGACATGATACAATTTCCATGGTTGCCAGATTAATTGTATTCAGTTTTGTAAAAAGTTGTTCGTTAATTATTTAACTAAAACAAAGAACTGAAGCAAAACAGTTGCAAATAATTGCCTCTATAATTAAAACTAGCTCTAAAAAAACTTTTAGTGTAATTAAGCTATAATTTGCGAACAAAAAGTAAGTGCGTAGCTGAGTTTTGGTTTCGATTTCTTTACGTGTGCTAGGAAGTGGCGAGGCCGTTGCGCCTGACTTGCGCAGTGTGTGTGCGTGTGCAGTATCCAGCTCAGATCTGCGTGCGTGCAAAACGCGTACAACTGGTACAACTCGGATGCACGCGCTGAGCAAGTGCCTCCCCGGGCGCTTGCGAGGCTGTCATTCGTTTCTTCACGTTAAACACCCTGTCTATTGCCCCTGAACTGACGCCGGAACAGCGATTCCGATCTGACCTTGACGACCGCAAGTTCACTATAGGCTACGGAGTGGCAGCCAGCGATTGTTCCCGTTGGAAGAGAAATAAAAGGAACTTTTATAATTGTTCGGTTCCAGTTGTTTTATTCACGGAACTTTTTACAGCTCTCCGTGCTTCGAAGTTTCGCGCAAACGTTCGTGAAGGTAGAACGAAAAAATAGGTAACGATTTCTTTTGTAATCAATCCCAATAAGTAAACAAGTCAATGTTCTCTCCTCGCGCGCTCTGTGCGGCACATTACTGCCCATTCAATACTGCCCATTCAGTCCCGCAAGCTTTCCCTTTGAAGTGGTGGAAAGCAGCTAGAACTTCACGAATGCAGACGGAAAGGAAAACGGGACACGTCGCTGACTGTATTTCGCATACTCCCTTGGCATGCATTCTGCCACTCCGTTGGACTCCGATCGACCGCGCTCTTTCGTTCCTGTGCTTCAAAGGGCCGCGACTTACCGGGAATATCAGCGTTGGCCATTGCGATAACGTTTTTCTTTTTTGTGTGTGTGTCAACAAAGGTTTTACATTCAGCTACAAAGCCACAGTTCTTCACTTCACTTCATTTGAAAAGCATTGAGCGACTCGCAAAATGTCACAGAATAGCAAACAAAGCAGCACAGCGCAAAAATGCACGTAGATCATGACGGAGATTCATTTTTTCTGTGCGCCCCAGTACGGATCAGCTGATTCATTGACGTCCTCGCGCATGCGATCAGTCGCATTCGAGCTTGCGCGCAAGTGTTGTGTGAGCATTGCCACATCTTGCTCAAATAGTCTCAGTACATATAAGTCACACGCTAAACCGAAAACACGTCGGTTACCTACCCACAGGAGATAAACTACGCAATGCTGTCGACGCCACCTACACAAAAACCGCCTGGCCAGCGGCCCGCCATGTTACAATTAATCCCGGCATGCTTCGCTAGCCGGACGCGGAAATGCCACAGTAGCCCGTTGCCAGATTACAACCCATCGCTTTCGCCGTTTTTAGTAAGCAAAAACTCAGCTGGCAACCTTCAAATCGTTGTATCATGTGTGCCACTGTGTGTCGTACGGTTCCAATGCATTGGCTCAGCGGCTCGCTTTCCCTCTAGAGTCAGTATATTATCTCTATGTCATCCCCAACCCTCTGCATCTTGGCAACGTGTCCTTTTGGCGCTGTGGGATTGATATCGGCTTGGTGACGGGAGGAGTTCAGTTTGAATCCCGACCAAGGTAATCGGTGATCTTTTCAAAGTCTCTGCTTGGGTGCGTGAAGCCGCGTGACGCGTTACTACGGTGGCTAGACAGAGTAACCCCAGATGCACTACGACGACAACCCGGCCCCCGAAAGTGCCCCGGACTCAAAAGCAAGCGTGCAACTGAACGTTCACTTGGGGGAGAGATTGTGCTCCGAAGCTATGCCTGGCCTTGGAGTCGGGCCATGGCGGACGTTTACCTAATATTTCGGATACTTCCGAGGATGTTCAAGTGGCGTCGGAAATTCGAGAGATTGGTTATTTATATAGCTGATTGCAAGTTGTATTTTTCATCCTGGTGGCTATTTATCTACAGGATGCGAGAGTATGAAATTTTTAGTATTTGTAAGTGATACCTTCGTAATGTGCTTCAGTGGTGTTTCTATAAATGATATAGCTTCATTGTTTAACAGCCTGTGCAGTTTTTAATTGCGTAAATTGTCAAGGGATATAGTGCCATGTTTTATTAAAATTCGAGAGTTATTTCTTGGGCCGGTCACAACCCTTAATACATTTTCTTAAACTAAAACTCGTTTCAGTTCTGTGAAGGTTTGTTCTAATGTTATTTAACATTGTGGTGCCCAAATTTTTAGCTGGGTTCGAATGAGGCGTTACATTACTAGGACGTTTATTGAACACCCCCTTTTCTACTTTGCTCTTTCGCCAATACATCGCATGTTCACACTCGCATGGTTTGAGAGGGATGATTTATTAAGATTGAGTGTGAATTGTATTGACGTATCAATGTTGTTACCTGTCAAGCCACCACAATGCCTTTTGTTCCCCTTAAAGTGATGTACAAACACCTATTCCTACCTAACCTCGTTAACAGGTCTGGCACACGCGTAGTCTGCTTTACAATTGGTTGACGTGATCATCTTCACTCGCTTAAATTAAGACTTCACGTGTCAAAAACATGTCTCTAGGCGATTTTGACTAATTCATAGCGCCAAAAACAAGGACGAGAACGAGGACACACAACAAAGTGCTGTGTTGTGTGCTCTTCGTTGTCCTCGTTCTTCGCGCTATGAATTAGTCAAAATCGCCACACCAACTTGCCCAAGAATCCGTACTCATGATGCCTCTAGGCACCGAATAAGCCCTTCCGCCTTCCCGGCCCATTATGTCGGGCAGGAAATAAAGCTACACTTAGGGCGAAGGGTGACGTATAAACTCGGGTAACTTTCCCATGCCAATACGGCCCCGATCTTTCCGAAGCTCCTCCACTATCCCTATCCCGCGTACGTGCGTACCGAGCCGCAAGAGGAGGATCCCCGTCCCGATCACGTCCTATCACGCGCACGGCTCGGAATCGAGACCGTAAGTGGGAGAACACGCACTACCTAGGAGGCTTCGAACGACACGGCCGCAGGTGACTAACGAGAATTGAAGACCGCCGGGTGCAGAGGAGCAGCTCACTGTCCGCCCAACGAATCATATCTCGCCCGCCGAGGGAGATTCTCACGAGAGTGAAAGACAGTGCTGCGGGTATAAGGTCTCGCAATAAGCAAAGTAACGAAAGGGGGGTTGTTGGAGACCGAGTGAGATTCCTCGCGCACCGCGAGGGACGAGGAATAACGATCTACGGAAAAAAAGGCCAAAGGCCGGTGGAAGTAAAATGAGAAGGGTGAAGACGGTGGACGAGAAACAAAGCCAACAAAAAACAAAAAAGACAAAGCGGAGATGGGTTCATGTAAGAATAGGAAGTGTTCTGGAAGGGGTGGCCGAGGAAACGGGAGAGCGGGGTCCCGCGTTCACACAGTCTGAATGTCACGTTTCGGTATCCCGAACGAGGGGATCTGACCACTCCGTGATGAACAAGCCTCCGATAGTGAGACCACCTTTTTTGCTATCTATAACAAGACGCAAAAATGAAAGCAGCAGAGACGGGCTGTCTCAAGAAAGGAAACTCTTTCCCAGAAAGGAGCAAGTCGCCCCGAGGCCTCTCTCGGGTCACTGATGAGGACCTCTCCTAGCTGGCTTCGTTTCCGCCCCTGGGACATCTTTTCCTTTCTTTTCGTTCGCCGCCGCGAAGGGAAGACGTCAGCGCCTGCGCTAAAGATGGAGCTCGGATCGGGTATTTTAATAACGTTGTTACCGCCTTCTCAGTTTAGCTGCACCTGGAAAGTTCCCGCGGATTGATTGGAGGGCTAGGTAGCTGGAGAAATTTCGCGTGAAGTGTTTGCAGAAGTGCGCTACGAACGTCCCGAAATGTCGAACGTCGTACCTGATTCGGGGAGAAATTTCTAATATCGTGCACGCCAGCCACTGCTTTTTTTTTTCTTTTTACGAAGCGATTTGGGAGTTACTTTGTCGAATTTAGGGGTAATGAGTTTCGGCCATACTTTCAATAAAGTAGAAATGTGACCCCATTTCCTATTTCCCTTGAGGGAGAAAATTCTGGGGTTTATTTCGCACTTCTTTTTCTATGTTTCGCCATTTAAAGAGCGTCAGTTTTGCTTTTTACAGTTTCAGCACTCCGCTCAATCTTCTCAATCTGTTATACGGCGTGAGGTCTTCGTTGAACAAAATTCGAGGGTCGTAAAACTGCCACGAAAGGCGGTTTCACGTAGAAGTCGTTATTTATTTATTTATTTATTTATTTATTTATTTATTTATTTATTTATTTATTTATTTACTTGTTTATTTAATTATTCATCTATTTATTTATGTATATATTTATTTATTGGTGTGCTTGTTTGTTTGTTTATTTATTTATTTATTTATTTATTTATTTATTTATTTATTTGAATTTTACACTCGTGGACTTACTACACATACATTTATTTCCGTAACTGGCGAAAATGGGAATATCCGTCAAATCACGTTTGCTGAAATCGACCTTAAATCTGGCCATAAAAGATGCTATAAAACCTGTACAAGAAAACCAGAATCATTTCGTTGACCGGCGGATGATCACGACGGAGTAGTTATACCTCTCCGCCGGAAGTGTGGAGACTTGGGTTTGATGTCCTGAAATTCCAGACTGGCAAAGACATTTTGTGTCTGCGGTCTGAGCTCGAACAAGCATGTGCCGTAATACCGGCAACAAACGTGCGATCACCGCCACACGCTCCCCGATGATGGCCGCAGAAACGTTCTAACGCAACAGTAGCTGTAAAATATGCTCAATACCCGCCGCTGTGGCTCAGTGGCTACGGCGTTGGGCTGCTGAGCCCAAGGACAAGGGTTCGATTCGCGACCGCGGCTGCCGCTTCTCTGATGGTGGCGAAAAGCGAAAATGCCGTGTGTTCGAGATTTCGGCGCACGTTGAAGATACCCAGGTGGTCAAAATTAATCCGGAGCCCTCCTATACGGCACACCTCATCGCCTGTGCAGCGTCGGCGCTTTAAACTTCGCAATCAGTCAATCAAAATATCATCTGTGTGATCTTTTCACAAAATGGCGCTAAGGTTTAGTGCTGTACAGAATACGTCGGGGAGAACGTATTAGTGTCCGCCGAAGGTGTACACGAGTACTTCGCAGTAACCCAAGTCGAAGTCGATGGCGCTCCTAGGCAACCGACCCCATTCTAAACTATCCGTTGCAGATATTTGCGCATTTCAACACACTTTAAATATTTATTAAAATTTGTAAAGATTTTTCTAGGCAGTATTCGATGTCCAGAGGGCTGGCAAGCATAATGATCCGGACTATTGATACAGGCACGAAGACAGACACACCCAGGTACCCATCTGTATACGCGCATATATGCACATATATCAGGGAACGTCTGTGGCCACAGCTCAGCTAAGTCGAAATTTATGATAACTGCAATGTGTGCTTGAACGCACCCTTGTAATATATGCTGCAGATGTTTTTAGCAGCTCCGCGCCAACGTTTCACGGTGTCGTCCAGATAGTTGGTTATATTGCGTAAAGCTCGCGAGAACGTCTTAACTTCAAAACGTACACAATCATACTGTAATCCCTGTTTGAGTTATAACAGGCGGGGGTGGGGGAGAGAAAGGCAAATAGAACTTAATGTTCAACTGCTACCTTCAGGAGCGGCGAATCTTGTTCTAGATAATAATAAAGAAATGAAGTGTAAGTTTTGCAAAGCTCCCGGATACAAGAAAACTCAAGAAAAAGGGTGTTGACCTCAACACCTTAAAAAAAGGGTGTTGATGATGCTCAACACCCTTAAAAATGGGTGTTGAAGGCGCTCAACACCCTAAATAAAGGGTGTTGAGCATCCTCACACCGTTTTTTAAAGGTGATGGCATGCGCAGTACCATGGTGCTGCGCGTGTCCTCACCAGGGTCTTGGAGGCTTGCGACCTATCACCATGGTGTCCTAATGCAATTCATGGCGACAGGTGTATGTCTGGAGGCTCTGTACATAAATGAAATGCAACAATTTATGACTAATGGCACAATTTTAAGTTATATATACAGTGATCCCTCGTGGCGTCAAACTCGGATATCTTGAAATATCGGTTAACTTGACATGACACACACAAAAAACGTAGTAATCTGAACCAAAAAAGAAGAAATAATAGAACTTCACAATTTCATGCACGTGACGATCACAACATAGGTGCACTAGAGGAATCACTGAAAACCGTTATCAGTGTGCTCACTACACATTAGCCTTCAAGTGATACAACTAGACAGAACTGGACCCCCACTACAATTGCAATCATGTTTTTTGGTGGTACCTTCCAAAAAATGGAAGCTTCACGTATTTTCTGTCGAAATGATGGAGACGCATGGGCCATAATGTCACTCGAGGCTAGCTAGTAGGGGATCCAAGGTGTCCAGAACTTCCATAGCACACGAGGCGGTTGGTGTTTTCAGAGTATTAAGAAGCTTGCGGGTGGCGTTGATGAGAGCCCTCAGCGCTGCATTGACTTGCATACCTTCTTTCTTCGAAGAGGCATTCGGAGTCTGATGAGGCTTAGCATCCTCCCGTCGGGGCTCCGCACGTGACAGAGACGGCAGCCTGGGCCAATCCTCCGCCGGTGGGGACGACTTGCCAGTTTTGGTGACTTTCCCAGTTCAAGCTGTGGCCAAGCAGCTAGTTGGCTCCGCTGGTAGTGGCGATGCAGGTGGAGGTAGCGACTCGGGCGGTGGTGGAGGCAGTGCTTGTGACGCTGAGGGATCCTCCCGTGAGAGGTCATGACCGTCCTTTCTCACGGCAGCGCTCGATGACCTACGCCGCCGCGATCGTCTGCGTCGTCGCACGTTTGCTGATGCGTCTTTATGTGACGAGTGGTCCTTTACCATATGCTTCAGAACCTTCTGTTCCGCTTGTAGGTGAGGGAACGTCTTCTAGGAGACGTCGTGTGCACCTTGACAGTTGGCACATTTAAGGACATCTATGGTGCGAGCTTTGGAATCGTGAGGCCCTGAACATTTGGAGCATACAGTGGCGCGTCGACAAACACTGTTTACATGGGCGATCTTCCGGTATTTTTGGCACTGTAATGGTTTCGGCACGAAAGGTCGAACTGCGTGCCGAAAGTGGCCAACTGTGACGTGTGCTGGGATGCAGTCACCTTGAAAAAAACGCAGGATCGTAAATTTGAGGCAGACTTGTAAAACAGCCCGGTTTGTATTTCGCGCGTTCGTTTTTCGCACTGCCTTGATAGTAGTTCGCGTCTCATCTGACAGATGGCGCCACCAGTCCATGGCGTGCGCGCCGCTCGTGGGACCTTGTTCTCGGCGGTTGCACTCGGTCTCTGCAAGAGGTAGCGTCAACATCCCCCTCGCGAGGGGCATGATGAAATGCAGAGCATTTCCGGGGGCGCACGACGTTAAGTAGTTTGCGTTACGTTAGTGTTGTTGCACTTGTGGCAACTGCTGACGAGAGAGCGCTCGTCAGCAGTAATTTGAATGAGTCAAGGATATAAGGCGCGTCCGTGGCCTCCCAATCTGTGTCGGCTTTGTGGCGCAGTGGGTAGAGCACCGTGTACATTGTGTTCCGCCCGCAGGGTCGGGGGATCGAAACCGAGCGCCGGATAGTATTTTTTTTATATAGTAGGGAGGGGTGCGATGCGGACTACGGACGTCAACGCGGGTGACATCGTGAGTTACTGAAATGCTCTGCATTTAATATGAACCTCCATAACAGCCACAGCGGAGTCCCATTTAAGTTTTAAAGGGTTACTTTTCCCGCGCAACGCAGCTTTTCGAGAAACGAAATTTTGTTAGATGGCGAATAACGTCTTGGGATGTAAGTGACAGCGTGGTTTCAACTCGTCTCACAATAAACGGAATCGAGGAGCTACTTCGCGAGATGATATTGCTAGTCAGACGTTTGACAGGGGCGTTTCATTCCGCGTGTCGCGGAGGAGAATGCCATTGAAAGAAAAATAACCTTTATGTTTGAATTTCAATGACGTGATGCGTGTTCTCCTCCCATCTTCACATCTTGGTTCTCATGTTTGACCTCGAAATTGTGTCACGCTCCGTACATTTTAGTAAAGCGGATGCAGGAGCAGAACTAAGATCACGCTGGCGTTTTAGGCGCAAAACTACGAAACAGTAGCGTGTAGTTTGCCTCAGCGCTAGCCTTATCAGGGGAGTGCGCAGAAGAGCAATTAAAGACTTGCTCTTCATGTGACAGGAGGAGAGGCAATGGGGCGCATGTATGAAATGCTGTATGTAATAAAGTATCGCATATAAACACGCATAGCGGGGCAACGACATAGCATTGCCTTGTAATACAAAATTGAGTGCTCTTCCACTTCGTGAAGAAGGATGACCTGTGAAGGTGTACACCATTACCGAAAGTGCTAAACAAAACACGTTTTTGCGATTCGACTGAGCATACTTCCTAGTCAACTGAATGAAACTTGGAAGGACTCGAGCTTTATTCTAGCGGGCAAACATAGAGCTGTCTCTTTCCCTTGCGCGTCGTAGGAATCTCACTGTCTTTGTACCACAGCAACTCGGTCGTGTCGACCACTGAGGACACCGGAAAGGTCGCATTGGGGCGTTTCACGTCCACGCTTAAACTTCCCGCCAGCACAGTAGACATGTCTTCAGTGAGGGCATGAAACCTGTAATTGCACGTGCTGGTCCCCCTACTCTCCCTCCCCACCCGTGCACACATAAACCGGCAACTGGTTATATGTGCGTGCTTAGACGTGAAACATACCAGCGAAAATGTCGCCCTCAAGGGCCATCGAGCTAAACAAGTAATTGGCAAGTAACAGGCAAATTACTGTTAATTAAGGAGGGATTCGCAGCTACTTGACGAGCTAGAACATGCGCCGACAACGGTGGCGGCAGCTGCTTTTCGTTTTTTAGTGCCCGTTCGCGCTTCCATTCCGACCAACGCTTCTTCGATTCGTAATCTTCTCCCGAGCGAACGACACGTGGCGTCCCATAGCGACTTAAAACCTGTAAGGACTGGAGCTTTAATCAAGCGAACAAGTATGTGCATGCCGTTTTCCGCTAGCGCTGTAGGCATCTTACTGTCTGTGTAACCCACCAACCCAAACACAATATACTCGACCCGGTTCACACCTGACACGTCGCATGGAGCGCTGAGACTTCAAGGTTGAAATCTCCCATCAGCACAACGGAAATGCCATTGGTACCAGCATCACGCATAGCTATGCGTGCACGACTCCCCCTTCCACCCAAAACCAGTGCACGCATTGCTCAGGAACCGGTGACGGGGGCGTTGTTAAGGGCAAAATATAGCGGCGCAAATGTCGCTCAGAAAGCCTAATCCTCTCACGGTGAATAAAAATGTTGGGCATACGTCGGCGTCCCAAGCGTCTGACTTTTCATCCGTGAGGGACTCGCAGCTACTTGACGAGGTCAAATTTGATGCGGCAACAGCTACGGCTACATTTTCGGCGGCAACGGCTCCCCAACGCTTATACGTTCATTGTTAGCCCGTGCACCCGTTGTCAGTCGATTGCACAACTTGTGAAAAAGGCATCGGTGGCGGCCAGGGAAATAACAGTTGTGAGAGAGTGGTCAATGGTGGCGAAGAGGTGCGCCGGAGCCACGCCGAGTAACGCCGCTTCACCGGAATGGCAACTGGGGGAGGAGGGAGGGGGGGAGACAGAGGGGGTTAAGCATTTACATCTTCGAAACGAAACGGCAAGCACCGACCAAAGGAAATGGTTAAAGACTTCGTAGACCGCATGCAAGGCAAGAAAGAGACGGCAAGGGACGTATTTCTGCAACGGGTGCCTGATTTATTGTTTGTGTGTGGCTCGGCCTCTTTCCGCACGCGTGTTTCCAAACGCATCGCTTCAAAGCCCTCCTTCGTGACATGTGTGATGTCACTGCGTGCGCTATTTTATTTAATTCCTCCTGGAAAGAGCCCGTGGTTCGGGTTCTGTGGCCTCGAGGTAGAGTTCTGAGTGCGGATGCTGACTGCCTATTTTCGAGCCCCAGCGGGTCTATCGTTCAATTGTTATTCAATATTTTTCCTCATAGTATCTATTTTACGTGCTCTTTTAATAATAGTGATTTGGCATGTTTTAGGTCGCTATAGGTTCGGGGCGCAGCCTATGACCTCATTAATTTATCGTTCTGCTTCGCGCGGAGACATATGTCACGATGGGTGGCTTTTCAGCGAAGCGTTTGGAAATACGCTTCCCGGACGAATGCGGTAGATAATGGTGGTGAAACGCAGATGATAGAGGGGATGCGGGATGCCGTGTTCATTATGATGATGTCACTACAACTTAAAAATAACAACAGACGTTTCGGCATTCCTATGGAAGCCTTGAGCACGGGGTTGGCTGGCTGTTCACAACTCCGGGCTGTCCAGAAGGCCTGCGTTAGGGCGGAGATCCTAAACCTCCCGCCACCCGCGCAGGTGCGGCCCGCGTCTACTCTAGACGGTCCTCTGGGCCGCTAGGTTTGACCTTCCGGACCTAATAAAGTTCAATGTCTGTCTGTCTGTTCTGTTTTTATTGCAATGTATCATCCCGAACAGGCAGGCATTTAACAAAATTTCGATTACTTCAAGTAGTATCACGAAGCTGAAATTGGCCCTTGTAGCATTCACTTATGAAAATTATTTCCGGCGACTGATGTAGAGTGCAGTGCTTGTGTATCGCTCCTAGATGGCTGCTGCTGCTTGAAAACAAGGTTTTGAAGCTGAAAGGCGGGTGTGCTTTCAGAACTAATTCCTTTGGTCGACATATTTCCCGTTCGATACTTTTTATTAGAAATATTAGGATTCTTGTCATTTCAATAGGAAATTCGCGTTTGTATACATGCAACATATTTGTTTCCAAAGCACGCCCCACGACATCAAGCTAAATCTATGCTTAACGCCAAGCTTTGTTGAGCCAAAATCAGTAGCAATGGCGCCGTAGGCACATCTCAGCTTGAGTTAGGTATTTGGATTAATAATGCCGCCGCAGTTTGTGTCTAATGACATAAAAAACCCCGCGTTGTGAGCAGCGGGTGGTTATGTGAACCCGCTTAACAAACTAATTTGCTGAGACAGGAATTTGCATAGGAACGCGCTGAGAATGGCAAGAGACTTCACCATTACATTATGGCGAGGCCATGGGAATTTAGCTTTTGAAACACATTAAATACCAGAGACAGCATTACCTGAACACACCAAATTCCTCGAGCAACCGAGATCTGTTTACGGGCTCTGAATCCAGAAGAATTATGGTTGCTGCTGGTTTCATGTTTTCGTGAAGTTACTGCCATCGATTTACAACTTGTAAGTGTGAATCTCCAAATAATCTGATGTCTGGTAACCAATGAAGACAAAACCGGAAAGCTAAGACGGAGACGCGCACATGATGTAGAAACAGATGAACCTTTTGTGAGGTGAGCCATGCTGGTTATGCTCTTATAGGAGAAACGCCGAAGAACATCTTCTCCCGCGGACTCTCATTTACGGCGAGATCGTCGCAAGGTGGATTTGGGTCCAAACAAATACGACGTTTAATATATTTGAATTAAATGGCTGGGAACCCGTAGGCACAAGACATGTGTTGATGCGTGTGGATACGTAGTGCGGTTCGAAAGGCGTGGCTTATCCGGCTGTAAAATCTTATATTTCATATGGTCATTTATAGCACACGAATATTTTGAGTACTGGTTGGGAACTTTTAAGGAGCATGCACACAAACACTGGCGAGAACTTGCCATAAATATAAACGGACCACAAAAACACGTCGGGCCGATCAACCAGCACGTAGAATAATACTGCTGCAAAAGCAACCAGCCACTCATGAACTATAAGGCTAATAGCAAATCAACATGAAGCTTTGCCAACTAGGGACCCTTAGGGTGAAGCGAAAAACTTTCCAATCGCAAACAGTACTGGCAATTTGCTTGGTCCAAACGACATCTCATTCCACAAAAGCGACTGCCACTAGTAGCGAGCGGTGCTCCTGGCTCGTATCCTCTGAGGGGCACCAATGGCGGCGGCACTTAACAAAACTGAGCTTCGAAGCACTAAATCCCGACAGAAGAGGAAAATGGCGAACAAAATAAAACCAACTAGAAAAACAAACAAGCGGAGGGGCAACTTGCGTGAGGCCAGTGGGTGTTGCCGATTGCCGAGGGCCTCCATGCCGACACGCTAACTGCGAGACAGGGCCCCAATGGGGCGAACTCCATTCCACCGCGGAACACTACGTCCACGTCCACAGCTCGCAAGTGAGGAGCAAAGGTAATACCCAGCGCCATTAATCAGCCGCACTCAGTCGAGCACGGAACAGCTTCGATCAAGTTCTGTGTACGCGGAACAGACCCACGAGGAGGGCTTCGGAACCGTTCCTTCCGTTTTCCTGACACTGAATCCTTCTCCTCTGAGAACCGCAGAGTTGCGCGCCGTTCTCGCATAACTTTAGGTGCTGCCGCGTGACCTTTTTCTAATGAGAGAAGAAGGACTGCGCTTCACTGAGTGAACGTCAGTTTAATTGGAGAAATGAAGGGGCATGCAGTAGCGGCAGAAAAAGTAGATGAATTGGCTGTGATCAGCATAGTAATGAACTAGCTGAAGCCGCAAGCCTAAATTTTTGAACCATTTAACACCTCTTTGAGGTGGTAGGAGGGATACCGAAGCCGGAAGCTCTTAAGGCAATGTATTGCAACCAGCACACATTTATTCTTCGCGATTTTCATGCAACGTTGCGATACGGTTATTTTATAATTTTTCAATACTGTCGTTACTCTTATCGCTCATTGTTCATTGCGAACCTGAACGCGGAAGTATCGAGAACTCTGCCCGAAATTAGGCAGAGATAGTTTACGTGTTCGCTGTGTTATGTCGGCAACGTCGTCTCTAAGGACAATTCTGTGTAATCTGTATGCATCGTTACACCTGACGACAAACCTTGGAACTACAACTACCCCGATCTTGCCCCACCCGTGGCTCCCGTCATACCGCTACCGCTCCTCCTGGCAGCGGCCGTTGTCAGAATTCCACTTCACAATTCTTTTCTTTTACTGGGATGCTGTTGAGGGCATAATCCACCATAGTTGTTTCCCCGAAGAAGCTACCTTAGCTTCGCGAAAACCTCAGAGCAGACAGCACCGTTTTGCGAAGTAGGTCACGTTTCTGGCATTGTTTCTGTGTAGTTATACTGGTTTGGCGGAGAGTTGATGGAAATTTACACTCCCAAAAAGTATTTAGGGGAGCGCACCAGAGTTCTTGCAGGAACTCTGCTGCACATGACACAAAGAAGCGCAGTTTTGTCGGGAGTCACCTGTTTTAAAATCATAAACAGCTATCCCTTTCTTCATTTTTTTACATATCACCTAAACGCAGTGACCTGAAATTATTCCTTGCGCTCAACTGCCGCACTTAACACCCATTTTATTCTCACCTATAAACTTTTAGAGCGAAAGCTGTACTACGCGATACCTGGCAAGGCATTGACCGTGCCGCAATTACCGTGAGCTACCGGGGCACAGGTGTGGCAGGGGTGATGTCAGGGCGCGCGACCCACCGCGGAGAAGCGGCGCACTTGCGCTCGTTCGCAGTCTCAACGCGCTGGTACCACGTGAATAGGTGAGAGTTTTACGACTGCTCCGCCGGCGCTTTGTCGCTCACTCTCGCCATGAAAGGTGCGCCGCTGCCGCACGTTTGTCAGGTGAGAAATAGATGTCATAAAACACTGTGTGCCCAAACCTCGCAATGCCAAGCATGACAGACCTGTTCCTCGTGATAAGCAGGTTTACAAGTGTTAAAGGTGACCCATTTATCCCTTTCCTGCCCAACAAAAATATTTTAGAAAAAATGGCCACAAGTAATTAAATCTTGTGTATTTACCCCTTACTAATGATGCTTCGACAAGTTAAGATGGAAAGCTCAGAGTATTTCATACAGAAAACAAACCCACACATATGTGTGGGCTGGGCTTCTATTCGTATGATCCGCGCATAGTAAGAATACCTTAAAAACGGCATCAGGCGCAGAAAAACTTCATTTTTACGTATTATTTATAAGTTTCATATTGTTTTCATGAGTACTTGCATTATAAATGGGATTTTGTGAAAATAAATAACAACGATGTTTTAATTAATGTAATTAATAATTGTAAATAATATTATTATCACAAGTAATTACGGAACTATTTCAAGGTTAAGGCGCCAGAAAACATTACCAACGAGCCAGCACAAAACCGCGAATAATTGAGACACGAAAAAAGCAAGAAAAAATTATTTATCGCTAGCGCTGCAGTGCACGAGCCCGCCAGCCTATACCGCTCAGCAAAATTTTCGTAACGACGAAAGCCCAGCCCACACATAGGTGTGGGTTCATTTTTCAAACGTGATGACGGAACGCACACGAAGGGAACGGGTGTATTTTTTAGCCGATCGTGTTTTTCCAAGTCGTGCAAGTCGTGTCTTACGCTTGTTATTCAGAAAATATGAGAATAGCAAGAAGAAATATCAGTTTTCATCTTCAAGGCGGCTAGCGTAATCGTGCCTGCTGGGGTGCCATTTTTAATGTGCGATTTCGCGCCCCCTGGTGGCAAAATGAATGAACTACCGAAACCAATAAAGTCTCGGAAGTGTTCGCAGCGGCTACCCAGGGCTGTGAAACCAAAACCGGAACAGGTGCCACTAAGTATACGAATTTGTTGACCCACACGTTTGTGTGGGCTGGGCCGTAAAGGGTTACAGTCTGCATGACCCGTTCGCATAGACTCCTGTTTTATCAACAAAGTAAAGCTTGTATTCTTGTTTAACAGGTAAGGGCGTTGCGAACGTAGACAATATGTGAATTGGCTATAGGGAATACATGCTGATGAGAGAGAGAGAGCCTGAAGTTCAAGTAACGCAAGAAAACGCTCAGCATTTACCTTCCTCCGAATACTACATGGAATCGTCTTCAACAAAGGCTGCTGCATGCCGCTCAGCGCCACACTCAAAGCTTTCGGCCAGGAAAGCTCCGAGGAGCCCCGTCCGTGGAGCAAGTGCGACATGGTTTTAGCGCTAAAACTCGGCGAACACAATAATGAAGACCGTACAGGTGCTAACTTGCAGCCGGTTTTATTGCCATGATGCGCAACAATATATACAGCAAAATAGAGGAGAAGGATGCGCAGATTAGCTGTGCGTAGCAGTTGGCAACCACGTCAGGGGACTACAGGAGGACGGTGTCAAACCAACTCATTTTGCAGGCGTACAGACATATAGACCTATAGCTAACACAATCGCCTGCATTTTTCTTTATGTGATAGGCCGCAAATACTTCACGGGCTGTTTGGACCCGGCTTCTGCTTAGAATTTTGGCATGGCAAAACATTACCTCACACGCCGTACGACCTCTGCCGTTAGATTAAAGATGGAGTCGCCCCGTCGTCCTTGATTGCACCAATCGATGACAAAAGCGTGCTTGGTGTTCCGGAAACCTTGCCTTAGTTCTGTCTGGTTTCAAATATCTCTTTTGTTTACCAGTACGCTTTTTTTTTCAACTTTACTGATACTAGTTGTTAAAGCACTGTACGAAAAACCCTACAGAGCAATCGGGAAAGCCATCAGTAAATGCAAAGCCTGAGAAGGGCATCAGAGCAGCGATTCATTAATCAAGGAACGACTCGTCATGCCACTCCAGTCCGCCAGTACATACTTTTCTTCCTACTCCCTTTTTCATCCGGCCGTTTAGCTTCTACTCCGTCGTCCAGTTTTTTTCTTGATCGCACTTCAGTCTTTAACAGCACTTGCGTCTCCTGCGCTTTCATTTGTGCTAAGCCGAGCAAGAAAAGAGTTGGAGAGGTCTTTTCTTCTGGTCTCGAAAGAGAAGATTAAAGCAGCTCATGGAAGAAACAGGTAAAAGCAAAAAGGGTGGAGCACACGAGGCACTCTACTCTGCCGAATGCGCTCAGCACTTCCGAAGGCGGGAGAGTTCGATCATCTAGACGAGACACTTCACACGGTGGAAAGCGTTGAAAAGAGTGCAGTGAGATGGAGTGGAACATAGAGACCGTGTAGCCACCTTCCACGAGATGAAAGCAAACATACAGACAGATGAAGTTGTCGAAAATTCTCTACGTTGGCGCGGATTTAGAAGCAGTTGGCCCCAGGAACTGCAAACGCATTTCTGTCTCCGAGTTGGCCGACCGTCAGCTTCTATGTCTTAGCACTCGAGTAAATTTCCAAAGAATTGAAAAAGTTCCCTTTTTTGAAGAACGCTCGCCGCTGTGATTAGAACCAAGTTTTTCTGGCTGGAACTTCTGAGTGCATTTAGAGTAAGTGAATTGCAGCGCAGTAGCGCTAACCTTGCCTACGTTGCACCCTGCGCTTCCGCGATGTGCTTCTACATCAAATCAACGTCACGTAATTTCGCGAAATGAACAGTTTGAGAAACGCTACAAGATGACACGGGAAAGGAGGCGTTTCATATGCCATACTCATTTTTGCCGTGTTGTCTGTCGGGAGAGCCCTTTAGTGCATTTCAACGTTTCATCACAAGTCACCAGCGGCACCTCTCTTTAAAGCCCAGTTAACGTTAGGACAAATAAGGCTGTCTAAACGTAATGATGGAAGGCATTTAGAAAAAGAAGGAATGCATCTTTCCACAAAGCAAACGCCGGTATTACATCACATAGTTTGACCTGGAATGGCGTGACCCGCCGTTAAGGCTCCGTGGCTAAGCGTTGTGCGGCTCAGTACTAGGACTCGGGTTGGATCCCGGCCGCAGTGGCTGCTTTTCTGGTGGCGGCAGAAAGAGAAAACGCTCGCGTGCCTAGATTTCGAAAGGCTTTAAAGATTCCCAGGTGGCCAAAACATTCCTTAGCCTATTGAAAAAGCGCGCCTCATTGGCCAGGTGTAGCTACGGCACGTTAAACCTCCCAATAAATCAACATGGGATGACGTCACCCCGGTTGCTACGTTCAAGTAACGTCTGCTACAGAACAATTTTTTTAGTTTCGCCAGAATAAATACCGTAAGTTAGGCTCACTCCTTTCAGAGCGACGCTGGTTAATTCGAATCCCCGAGGTTAGATTGTGCCTCAAGCCGGGGCCTTTGCAGGCGTGGCTTATACTTGCAGAAAGTAACCTTAGCCGACTCCTTCCCAAACGCCAATAAAGGAAAGACCCTGCCGGTTGGCCGCCCAAAAAGCACCATCCATGCCCGACATTGCACCACCTCGCAAGCGTGGCATGTCCTGGACGAGGACAGCCCGTCCTGGAGCTATGGTTACCTGCTTGGACAATGCATCGTCCTGCATCGTGCGGACGAAGGGATGCCGTCATCCTTCTACTTTTGACTTTCTTCGAAAAGCCAAAATTTTTCTGTGGGCCTCATCATTGTTTTTCATCTTTATCTGCCTGCCATTCTCTTGTTTTTTTTCCTGCGGACAAATAAAGAAAAGTGACGAAAAATGCCACGGCTAGAAAAATACTCCAGAGCTGGCCCCAAGAGCAATGGCTTCGGAAATGAATTCAAATATTCAAGCGAAGCTTGTACTGGCTGTCTCACGTCGCCGTACGTCAAAACCCTTCTCTGCCTCTCCCATCCCTTCTCGACCGCAGCTGCCAGCCACTCCCACAAGTGGCGCGCCGCATCACGTCATGCCCCCAGCCAATAACAGGTGCTCCCTCCATCCGGAGAAAGAAAGGGGAGGTTACCGCACTCTGCGCACACCACGTATTCTCGCCAGGCAGTTCTGGGCCAGCTGCGCCATGGGTAGGGGCGCTGGGTCCACTCCGCCGAAGCTTACACTGAACCTCGCACCGGTCTACTCGAGCCAACCTACAAAACATCAACCCTTTGGGACTGTGTATGAAAGCGCCCCAAGTCACCCTCTAACCTTGTAATGGCAAAACAAATGAAACTTTCGTAACTAAACACAGTTTATCTTTCCTCAAACAAGTCCTTCCCTTTAACCTGTCATGACTTCCGACCCAACCTTCGAATAGGGTTGAACAAGCTTTGCGTGCTGCCTTAATTGTGTACGGTACAGGAGGGATTTGTCAATTTTTTTCAACTTTTCCACTTGCAGCGACTATAGGGGCCTCAGTCGGCAAAATGCTAGGAACGCAATGTTTTCCATGGTACCATAGTAGGACGTTCGGGCAACATTTAGCCATTTAGTGTTCCCTTCGGGGGAAGTAACTGCTCTTTATAGAAGCGAGTGAACTTACGCTATATAGTTATGTTTTTCTAATAAACTTAAGAGGCAGTTATCTGCCCCTTCCTGTTATAGAGAGAGATAACTGTTTCTTTAGAACACAATTCTGCAAAATGGAAACACTCTATCAGACAATTTTTCTTCATTCATACATCTGGAATGAGCATAAGGCTTTGAGTCACTATCGAAGTCGTTGAAAGCGCAGTGAGCGACATACTTGTGAAGAACGTTGTAAACTGGTTGTTTATATTAAGGCCTAAGATGGGTGCTGCACAAGCTCAAGGTGAAGCAAGCATAAACAATGCCAAAAAAGGAAGGAGCCCGAGATGAGTGAGTAGGTTTAGAAAGCCAATGGAATTAAGAAAGATAGAGGGCGTGGAACGAGAGCGCTTCTCGAGCAACATGAAATATGCAGATTAATTTTATAGCTAAACTTTAAAAGCCCCCCGCCTAGATCTCTATTCGGGCACGTGGCATTAAGGAACGGCTTCCCGTCCTCTACGAAGCTGGTTGTTGGTTTTACGTGGGCAGCGAAAACAAATCATCTCCACGGCAGAGGAAGGCACTCCCTTGATCGACCGCAACTTATCACGCAGCCTTCCGAAAAACAAGAAGACAACGGAAATATGGATGGAACAATTTCTTAGAAGCCGTACAGTAGGAAGATTGATACACTATGCACAAACACACTGCCGCCGCCCGCATACTAAGAGCGCCGAAAATTAACATAAAGAAGATTTCCTCTACCCGGAAGCGAGCGTTCACATCACGCACGCCGGTGTTTTGCATCGCGCCACAAAGGGAAGTCGTTTTTCACGGCTACGGTGTTGTGCGGGAGGATGCAGTTGGAGTTTGTTTTGAATTAATGACGAAGCGCTAGCGACACATTCTCGTGCTCTACTCATTTTCTCTCTGATGCCTCTGTTCTGCACGGAAACAAAGTTCAAAGTGTAAATTTGGAGACACAGAAAAAAAAACATCAACAACAACTGGGAACTTGAACTCAGCCTTGCTTAATCCACGGAGGAAGGGAAAGGAAGCTGAAGACGAAGAAACACTGGACAATTTCAGCCGGTCGCTCACTTTCAAAATGAGAAACGGTTCCGGATGTGCAATGCAAGGGAGTTTTTATCCGGAAATATTGTTTGAACGGTCATAAACCTATGAGCTAGCATTTGTAGTCCTTAAGGCGAGAAATACAAAATTCAGCCTTCCAATTTTCTTTTATTGTCAGTAACATGCATCGGAAGAATCAAACGTGCTCTTCCTTGTTCGCTAAGGTAGTACCTTCTTTAGCAGTTTTGCTCGCAGATTATTCAGTCAATGTAGCTGCCATTAGGTATGTTTTGTTGTGTATTAAGAACAGTGCCTGTGGTTTGAATTGATTGGATAAAAGCGGCTTTACCTGCCATTAGGCTGTTGAGCGGCATTAAAGCTTTTTCATGCATTCATCGCAATATACAGATAAATTAGTTGAATATTGTGGTAGCTGTCCTGGTTTTCTCGAAAAACTTTTGTAAAAATGATCTGAATATTTTGTGTGGCTGTCCTAGTTTTCTCGGGACACGTTTGGAAAGTTATGAATTATTAAAGTTTGCTCTGAAGGTCCTAAAAAGTAACGCATTTTTTTCCAAACTAGTATCATGGCTAAAATATCAAAGAAATCGCTTGCGTAATGAAGTTTCTAAATGTTTCCCAATACTAACTATACCACGGCTCGTATGTCATAACGCCACCGCTGTGGTTTGCAGCACGGGCAAGGCAACGTTTGGATTGAGTAGTTTTCGTGCCGCACTGAAACTTTTTGCCAGTTAAACTCTCTTTAAACTGGGGCACCCATTCCAAGATAACAAACTAAGTGGTCAACCGTATATCTAAAGTTTGATTGTGTACACTATTATCACGGCTCAATTACTGATGACATTATTAAGCACCACAATAACTGTCAGCTTTTGTTTACATATATGTGGCAGAAATCTAAAGCATCCTTTCTGAAGGGGTGCCTGAACAAACAGTGGAAAGGCTGCGCCAATTCCAGCGGCCTAGAACAATAGCAATGGCCTAACGCGGGGTTCTAGCGGGGTTTTTTAAATGAAAGCTTTATTAGATGCCAAGCATCTCATTCACCCGCCTTGTCCCTGCATCCGGCGTCGGCGTCGTCGTCGTTGTCGTCGGCGTCCACCCCTCCGCCATTCTCCTCGCCGCGCCAGCTTCGCTCGCCGCCGCTCACCCCCCTCTCCTCTCCGATAGCGAACACTATCTCGCGAGGGGCACTGGATTGGATTCGATTGGATTGGCTTGAATTGGCTTGGATTGGCTTGTCTTGGATTGTATTGGATTTGGCTTGGATTGGATTAAAGTGGATTGTGTTCGATTGTGTTGTGTCATAGCCGCGGCAGACGCACTGGCGCCGGCGCGTCCCCTCACCGTTATGCGCGCTATAAAACGCGGTGCCTGCGCCGCTCCGCTCCATCGTTCCTGTGCCGTTCCTCCACTGTGCAACGTTGCAACGTGAACCCCCTATGCGTCGCATCTACACAGGGGTTCCCGCGAGGGGAGGTGGGAGTTTTAGTGGGACCGATGGCGTTCTGTCAAAATAAAGATTTCGAATCGCGCGCACAGTCCGCGAGCAGTGGCCAGTGCATAGCACTTACGAGTTCGCAAGCGGGCAAGCTCTCGCAGAAACTTGACTCTTCCCCAGCGAGCGAGACACAAAAAGAACTGAAACTAAAGCGTGGCAAACTGTTCGCATGGCGACGCAGTGAAACATCCCCTTCGCGAGGGGCACGATCAAATGCAGAGAATTTCCGGGGGCGCACGACGTTAAGTAGTTTGCGTTACGTTAATGTTGTTGCACTTGTGGCAACTGCTGACGAGAGAGCACTCGTCAGCAGTAATGAGTCAAGGATATAAGGCGCGTCCGTAGCCTCCCATTCTGTGTCGGCTTTGTGGCGCAGCGGGTAGAGCACCATGTACATTGCGTTCCGCCCGCAGGGTCGAGGGATCGAAACCTGGCGCCGGATAGTATTTTCTTTTATATAGTGTAGGGGGAGGGGTGCGGACAACGACGGTGCGGACTACGACGGTACAACGCGGGTGACATCGTGAGTTACTGAAATGCTCTGCATTTAAAATATAATGCATTTACCCACAGACGGATTTATCGACGGTAAATTCCTGATGATATCTCGGCACACATGGCGAGTGTGTGAAACGAGGCTTCCATTGTGTAAATGGTTACTTGAAAATCACGGAGTAGGAATGGTTCTAGGTAAGAAAATACGTGCATCGATTATAAAGAAAGACTACAACAGTATACCGTTATCTCTTAAACCATATTTTGGTATACATTTTAATCGTTAGTAGAGGTCTTTATTTATCGCTCAAAAAATTGTCACATCAGTTTGTTCTTCATTTGCGATTTGGGGCTTTGAAGGATGGACAATCGATTGGACACATTTGCACGGAAGGATGGATACACTTCTAGCTTTCGCGTTTGTCGGCTTACTTTAGGAATGGAAGGTAAGTTTTTTCAATTAATGGTCCTGTCAATGTTTCTGATTGGCGAGCCTTTTGTATTGGCACTACAATTGTTTTACATGGTATTCACCTTCAATGTCTGCCATGTGCCTTTGCACCAAGATAAACGGGAATTAATGGTAAATAGATACGTAGGAAGCACCCTCTTCTGCCTAGCCAAGGTTAAGAAATGCTAAAGTAGATGATAACTACCACTACCGTAAGTAGGTTTCCAGTGCTGGTTCCAACCACAATAAGGAAATTAGGCGAAGAATAGGTGAGGGCTTAGGGGACCTCGGCAAGCACGTTCAACTAATTATTAGTAGGCTACCAGTATTACTAAATATAATGTAGTACAACCAATGTAGTACAACCTACGGGGCAGAAACGTGGAGGCTCACTAAGAGGGTTCAACTTAAATTGAGAGCGACTCAGCGGGCAATGGAGCGGCAGATGATAGGCGTAACATTAAGGGACAAGAAGAGAGCGGAGTTGGTCAGGGAACAAACGCGTGTTAAGGACATATTAGTAGAAATTAAGAAGAAATGGACGTGGGCAGGGCATGTAATGCGAAGGCAAGATGACCGTTGGTCATTAAGGGTAACAGAGCGGATCCCTAGAGAAGGCAAGCGTAGCAGGGGGCAGCAGAAAGTTAGATGGGCAGATGAGATCAAGAAGTTTGCGGGGGTAAATTGGTCGCACTTAGCACAGGACCGGGGTAATTGGAGAATACTGGGAGAGGCCTTTGCCCTGCAGGGGGTGTAGATAGGTTGGTGGTAATGATGATGATGGCAACCAATATGCATTCCTAGTGATAGAGTATAACACAGAGACTTGGTTCCTTATGCTACACACCTGGATATACAAATTAAGTCAGCTCAACTAGCCATGAAACGAAGGGTGATGGGAATAAGAGAAGAAATTCGGTTTGAAGATATAGCTCTAATGAGAAAAACGAAATGTACTTGAGCTGGCCACATAATGCATCAAAATAGCAACAAACGGAGCACCAGTCTAAGTGGCGACAGAATGTATACAGAGAGAAGGCACTGGTGGTGGGTGCAGACTACTAACTGGGTAGAGTGACGCACGAACAATATGCGGGGGCTAAAAAACTAATGTTGGTGCTCGAAGACAGAAGCAGCTAGGAACCAGCGGCGGTGGCTGACTGGCTAAGGCGTTGTGCTTCTGAGCCCATGGACACGGGTTCGATTTCAGCCCGGCCCGGACGTTTTTCAAATGGAGGGGTAAGCGAAAATTCACCTATGTTCGAGATCACGGCGCCCGTTAGAGACCCCCTGGCGGCCAACATTAATGCGGAGCTCTCCACTACGCCGCGCCTCATCGCCTGGGTAGCGTCGGTGCGCCAAACCTCAAAACGAATCAATAAAGAAGCAGCAAGAGACCTATGGCGGAGGCCTTCGTCCTGCAAGGATCCTAGACAGGTTGATAATGCTGATGATGAAGATAAAAGGGAGGAAGGGGCGAGTGGGCAAATAGAGAGATTAGGAGTATACCGGGCTCTGTATACGACCAAGTTGACATTCAACCTAGGTCGTCAGGTTACTACGTGCCAATACATTTATAGAAAGGAATGTTGAGGCCGCGTAATTAACAGCGGAGCTGTTGTACAAGCAGCGAGTTTGGTGTGCTAGGAAAAAATACTAACAAATTTCGGAGCGCTCGTGAGCGCAAGCATCGCGCCAAGTAGTAGTAGTAGTATGAAGCTTTAATGAGCCTTATAAAGTAGGAGTGGTTCCCTAGTCCGGGAATCCAAGTGACGACCGGGCGACCGACGCCCTAGATGCCAGTAGTTGCTGGACGTCCAGGTGGTCGCTGGTGATCAGGTTCTCCCACAGCTCACGGAGGGGGAGGGGGGAAGGAAAGGGTGGGAGGTCTGGGTTATGCGTACACTCTAATAAAATGTGGACGAGTGTGCCAGGCTGAGAGCAAAAAGTGCATTGGGCGGGAAATTGAGTAGGAAACATGTGGTGTAAGCGAATTGGATGGACGAAGGTATTCGTTTGGATGCGACGAATAGTCGTTTCTTCTGATTTGGACAGCTTGGAGTGAGGTTGAGGGAATCGTTGCCTGTCGAGTCGATAGTACTGTGTGATGTCCTGAAACGTAACCAGTGGTGTGGACTCCACTTGTTCTTCTGGGGCCTGGGAGGAGAGTGCGCAGGCTTGATGATGGGCAAAATTATTGCCTGTCAATGTACAGTGGGCGGGTGTCCAGACGAGGGCGACGTTTCTTTGTGGCTGATGTTGCGAGAGGAGGCGGAAAGTTGGTGGGGCCACCCTCCCCGCCAAGAAGCTCCGACAGGCAGCTTGGGAGTCGGTTAAGATGACCGCGCTCTTGGTGTGAATAAGTGCGAGTGCGATGGCCAGTTCCTCAGCAATATGCGTGGATGTCGTAGTAATTGAAGCACAGGTTATAAGGGACGATTTGGTGGTGACGGTTGCAACCTTGTGCTGCCATCGCGCCAACGACCGAGCGTTCCCTTCATGTGCAGTGGATTTAACCACCCCCCCCCCCCAAAAAAAAAAAGAAAACTGCAGTGCTGTCGTCAAGCGCTACCGCAAATGTAAAGCTTGGCATAAAGAACACTTCGATATCGCTGCATCGGACGATGACTAGTACTAGCACAGTGCAAAGCAATGACGGGATAGGCTAATAAACAATTTCTAACTTGTGCAAATGCGCTTTGATTTGTCATTCAGCGCTCACGTATAAAGAAATCCTGCAGCTGCACTATGGTTCAAGCCTTGCGCGAATTAGTGCAAGTTTCTCCAGTTGAGCTGGTGGAAGTCTAAAATGCTGAGGATGACTTCGCATCAACCACTCGCCGCGAAGAAGATGACGACCTCATCAATGCATATGACGACGATTACTAGCACCGCAACTACGCGGCTGGTAGTGCTCGAGTACAGAAGCAGCAAAAAACCTGCGGCGGTGGCTGAGTGGCTAAGACGTTGTGCTGCTGAGTGATACTGAAACTTGATACTGAAACTTAATGGTGTGTCCGGCAATGCTCACCAACAGCTGCGCCATTCAAGTCTTGCACGTGAGCGCAAGCTTCCCAATTAAAAAAAAAATAAAGCCTTCCCTTCAGCAACGTATGCGCAAGCAGCGTAACCGAGGCATATAAGAAAATTGTACAGCACCATAATTTCTCAACAGTCTCAAAAGCTATGTGGCCTCAAGATAGTAGCAAGTTTGGTGCGTTTGTCTCTCTGACAAATGTCTGTGACGTTGCAGGCGCTCCAATACTTTGCTCGCGCTTTATTATCCACGTGATATTGTGCCAGGCATTTTCCTGCACTTTCTCTGTTGTACGCGTATGTTAAAAATGGCGGCACTGTGATAAAGAACAATACACAAGTCCAAAAGAAATAAAGTAAAAAAGAAAGCTGCTGCACTACCGGTTACATTGAAGGATGTGGAAACTACTAGTCCTTATCTAGACAGCGCGTAGACTGGGATGACGTCTTCTTTGCCGGAGGATAGGCCTACATTGCATGAGGAAAGCCTATCTTAACATGGTTACACAATAAGAGTATCTGAAGCCTATAACCCCCATAAATATTCACAGCTAAAAGTGAGCTAGCGTCTATGAAGCGTCACCGAATCCGTGTGCACCGCTTTCCCTATACGTTGTTTCAAACGCCATGAATTTTAATGAGGGGAACGGCAGAAGAAGGTTTACAAACTTCTAATGTTGGAATATAAAGTAACCGCGAAGGCGGTGCATCGCAAATGTTTTGTGTTTGTTCTTTTGCACGAGTAATGCGCATTGACATAGGCTGACGTGGCAATATGGACAGCGGAGTGCTAAGCACTCCAATCGGAATGTTCTGTCTCTTGATCGATAGTTCTTTAGCTCTCTGTGTTTTCTTGCTGGGAATTTGTTTGGCGAATCGCCCGCACTAGTGATTGGTATTGCGTTTTCACAGATAATTCATGGACGCAGCAGATGAGCAGCCGCGAAAGAATTCATAAACGCGAAGAAGAAAAAGCAGTTCCGCTCAAGGGCATATAAGCGCCATAGCTAACACACGTAGCAGCCATATGGATCAAGAATGTAGTAGCGTGGGAGCCCTTTGTGTATTTCTTTACACATTTATGTGCCCTGCAGTAGCAAAGCATTTTGACCCTGAAACAGATGGCCGGTGTCTGCACTCTGTGGAGGTGTCCTACACCTTCCACATGGTGTAGTCATGCTAGAGCAACCCTGCGTTATCCCTCCACCTTTCCCCTACTAGAGAGGCATGTGAGGCAGCCCTGCTCAATTGCTCGGGGCTGTAGTCTCAAAGGGCTCTAGATCAACAGGCGAGAGCGGCGGCCCTGACCAATGGGGTCCCGGAATACGGACTGCACCTGTGTGGAGGTCCACAGGCCCTAACTCTCTTTTATTTTTATCATAAAATAAAGCTTTACTCGTGCTCCTCCTTTCTTTACTGCCCCGGTGTATTTTGGAAGGGCTACTTCAAAGTTATTCATAACGTATTTCATAAGCGATAATTAGAGAATTTTCTTGCGCTCAGGTGACTGGTCCAACACTTGGTCAGTGACCATCATTTAGTAAATCTTCGTGTAGCATTTCAAAAAAAAAATTCTTGTGCCCTCTAGGGTGATACGTGCTCTGAAGGTGCTGCCCTGGCGATACTTATCATCCACTTCACTGCTACATCGTTTCTCCATCCCTGTCTATTTTTTTCATTCGTCTTATCCGCGGCAATCCACTTCGACAGGATGACAGGTGACACACACCACAGCTAACCCAGAAGCGAAATTCTTCACAACTGGTGTACAGTTGCTATGCTCACAAGCCGTCACATGCGCTTTTTCATACGGCACGATACGGTTTTTCTTTTGTGTTACTGCTGGGAACGTACGGAGATGGTGCAATGGGGATGCAGAGGGCTCGTATTGTGGAGACCAGGCTTCAAACCTCCCAAGAACTCAAATATGTTCTCCGTTTGCTCATAAAAGCAGTAGCTATTTTGGGTACCATCGTAATGCGAACCGCAATAATCCGCATAATGTCTTCGCGGTGCGGCCATATGGACGGATCCATTCCTCGTAAGCAAGGACCCAGCCAGGCCGACGTGTCAAGCGTGACCCCATGAGACCTATGCATTTCCATACAAAGTAGTGTAAGGTCGTCTTCAGCGGCTGCCCACATGCATAAGAGACAAATGGTGATGCCGACGCAGGTGAAAGATCGTTGGAAGTTGGTGTAGTGGAATTAACGCCCCGTCGTGTTCTGTTTGATGTGTGCGTCCACCTGGCCACAATGGTATCAGTCAACGTGTATCTAGAACGTGTACAATTGAGGAAGACCTTTGCGGCCCGTGGAATGCCGGGAGGCACTGGTACCATGTTTATGGGCACTGTCAATCGGAGATCGTGACTGCGGTGCTCTTTGCGTCAGCAGTGTTCGCCATCGGTATAAAGCAGAACTCCTCGGTGAATGAGCCACCTAGCTGCGGGCGAAACTTCCGACAAGCATCATGGGAACAGGTTAAGCGCCAGGCACAACTGGAGGAAGTAAGACAGACAGGAAAGGGGCGCATTACTTCCTCCTGTTTTACTTACTGTTTTACTGTTTTACTTCCTCCAGTTGTGCCTGGCGCTTAACCTGTTCCCATGATGAAGTACCAACTAGCTCGCATCGACACATTAATTCCGACAAGCCTCGCTCGTTTACTCAGGGCCCCACTCCCTACCGATGAGTCGTGCGTGCCCGTGTGCTAGGTGTACTGTGACAATATTATGCCAGCGCTCAGTCACAGCGTTGCACAAAAATGCTTGAGATCGTGCAAAGCTTCTGATCTGTGCATAAACATGTGGACGCTTCGGAACGTGTGGTAATCAGCTGCTAGCAGGCGGGCAGACAGCTGGACACCCTTTTTGATGGCGCAAAGCTCCAGCTCCATGGTGGTAGGTGGTATGGCCATTTGAAATGCTTCAGTTGTGTGTTTCCCGTGTACGTCTGTAACGGCCGCCAGTGAAGCCGTTTGTAAATCGCGCCGCCACGAAGAATCCACGAAGACACAAAGTGTTGTTGAGGCTGTTGTGTCCGAGGAAGTTGCGTTAGCCGGAGGAACGCGACTCTACGGCGAGTCGATCCTTTGTGACCATCGAGTGGGTGCTGGCCGTTGCTCATGAATGAGCTCATCCTCCCAGGATGGAATGTGCTTATGTATCGTAGACACAGACATGTCGAAATCCTCACCGGCATGACACAGTAAGCGGCGACCCTAGTCAGTGCCATTGCGACGGTCCTTCGCGACCTCTGCCCTCGGTTTAATGAAGCTTTCGAGAGTGGGAAGACCCGCGTACGGATAGAGCTCCTCGATCCGCGTGTGTCATGGTAGCCCAGTTATAGCTCGAAGTGCTTCCCCGTAAAGGGCGTCCAGCTGGTTAGTCTGGTGTTTGGTGAGTGCGTAGCACATGGGGCCATATGTCGCCTTGGAAACGAGTACACCTAGCACTAATCGCCGGGATACGGATTGATATGCCCCTCCAAAGGTGTTGGAGATGCGGTGAACGAGGTGCAGGAGGCTACCCCACTGTGGGCGAAGCTGCCTGCTCCCTTCTGTAGCGCCACCGTTCTGGTGAACGGGAACACCGAGTACACGCACCCAAGCGTGTGGAGGAAGCTGGAGCAGAATCTCTTCCATGGTAAAATGAATCCTGGAGTGCTCTACAAAATTGCCTCGTAAGGCCAGGAAGCGTGCTTTTGCCAACGATATTTCCATTCCCGTTGGAGCGAGCAGGGCACTGAACGTGTGTAAGGACTTCTGCAATTGACGCATCACGGCGTCGGTTGTGGGGTGGTCACCTACCTCTGTCCAAATGGTGATATAATCGGCATAGGCTGTGACATGAATGCCTTCCACCGCAGATACCTCATGAATCAAGTCCCTCATAGAAAAATTGAATGTAATTGGGTATATGGTTGCTCCCTGGCGCACCCCGCAGCAATTAGAAAAGGAAATGGCGTCGTGGCAGCCAGATAGGATCTCGTATGTGCCGGTAACCAATACGCTCCATACTAAATTGAGCACAGCAACAAAACGCCTCCGCTGATTCACCGCTGTGGTTGCAGGTGATATCCACACGTACGTGGCGCTCCCCAAAGGGTTTTGGCATGCCGCGATTCGTCCGTAGACAACGTGACGTGGATGGTGCCCCGGTTAGATATTAAAGGCAAACGCGCACTCGCGCAGCGCATGCTGGAGGTGTCCGGAGGATGCCCGAAGCCCTTCCCACACATCTGGGAAACTGAGCGCTTCTTCGGCAGTGCAGGGGAGTACATGTCCGTCAAGTATAGGGAAAGATAGCGCCGCAGAGGACCTTGAGGAGTTACGGCAAACTTTCAGATCTGTTCTCGGCAATATCAACAAAGAAACGGCACAGTTCTCGCTGGCACATCGAAGATTGATTGCTCCGCCGTGCCCAGAAAAAAGGGCAGGCCTGCGCGAGCACTGCAAAAACGGCCCGCCACTGAGTCCCCGCTGGGCTCCACACCCATCGTTCTTCCCGAGTCGCATACAACGGCTTCTGTAATTGTGTAACTTCATCTTTGACGTTCGCTATCCGTGACTCGCGGTATCTTCTGTTCTGGACAGCGGCATGGCGTGCCTTTGTGTCTTTTTCCGCTGACTCCTTCACTTTATGACGTCCCCCATTTCCTATATCTACATTTCTCCTCTGCACGGCTCATTTCCCCCTTTGGTCTGTCCGCGAAAAGTTTTCTCTTCCGAGTTTTTTCCGCTGGCAAAGTTTTTGCTCGTGAGTCCGTACATGTAGACATCGTAGTTCAACCATAACGCCTGATTTGTAACTGATTGTAACTGATTTGTAATGTCAGTCAAGCTGGAGCCTTTACTTACTGTTTCTTCACCTTTCAAGGGGAAAGGGTGCATGCACGGCTCAATCATAATCATTCTGGTTGCGTCAAGAACAAAAGTTTTATGACATGTCGAAATAAGAAATGGGTCATTCATTTCCATCCGCCAGCATTCGTAGATGACAAAACAAAGAGTGAGTGATTTAAAAACCCCGCGCCAAAATTAGGCTGTAGTAAAGTACGCACGAGGTCGAGTAGCGGCTCATTATATCACGTGCTTTGACCTCCCGTAAAATTGAAATAACCATAACTAAGTAAATAAAGCGGTCACATGCAAGGTGTTAGCCAAAGGTTCAGGGGTAGTCTTGCGGGGCATTTTCAGAAGCGTGGTAGTGTTATTCGTAATTCGCCAGCCGGAACGTCATGTTTGTGTTAGTGGCGCAAATCGGGGGTGTCGTTTTTTTTTCAAAAAAGAAGAATCCTCACAAATATCTCCAGCAATTTTTAAAATAAAATTTTATCCAATAATGACACTGGACAAAAAAAATAGTCTAAAGTGCATTACAATGACATCCTAAGACTAGTTTCCTGCACGAGGCTTTATCCTGCGGATGTTTTTCGCAAGGTACAACTTACATGTACGAATATTGTTCACATGTACATGTTTAAAGGACGCAATTTCTATTGGTACCTCGTGACTGGAAACCTTAAGACAGCAGAAAGAAGCTTTTGAGACAAGAATGGGCTCGAAATATTAAGGACCTGTACCGACTCCAACAAAATACTTCACTGCAAAACGCCGTAGGCCTACTCTACATCCGAGTCTGCCTGACGTCAAATGATTTTGTTTTCAAATGATTTCAGGAACTAGCGACCATTGTTACCGAGATGCTGCAACATTCTTCAACGAAAAATTTTATTCTAGCGCAGTACGAGGAAAAAATTCTTCAGCTAAGGAAAATTCAATGTATTATGGACTCCGGCCCACTGCGGTCTACCAGGGAATGAACTGGCCTACGCAATCGCTCAAGATCTCGCTTCCTAAACTGTTACCGACGACGCCACCACAACCACCATTACCCCCATACCAGACAGCACAGGAAGGCCAGGAACAAGCACACACTTTTAGGTCACGCAAAGACAGTCGTATACAGGGATATTATAAATCACTAGAGGTTAGACAGATTCAAATATCCACCAGCCAAACCACACCCTTGCCAGAAAAGCGACGGTTGCAGATGAACACTTTTCTAAACCCTGTTTCTTTCCACCGTTGCTATCCAAACCTCTACTCAAACCTCTGCACTTTTTGCAACAGCGGAGCAGGCGTACACTACATTATGTGCTCCTGCTATATTCTAAAACAATGTCATCCGCCAATAATAACAAATGAGATAATAATACACTTGACGGTACTTTAATGCTTAGCTCCACACCGGAGCCACAACTTTCAGCAGTCCGGATGGCCGAAGCCGCCACTAGGATACAAGAGATTCTGGCTGACGGCGGAGGGAGGGAGGTCGTCTAAGATGCAATTCCCTTCAAAACCCATCTTGGGGACTAAATAAATCATTTCTCTATCTCTCTTCTCTCTCTCTCTCTCTCTCTCTCTCTCTCTCTCTCTCTCTCTCTCTCTCTGTCCCTTCTCTCTCTTCGACACCAAAGAAATGCTTATGAGTCGGGAAGCGAAAGCATTAATGTTCAACTTAACCCCGTTGAGTGCCATTCCGAGTTATGTGGACGTCGAAAATTGGCGAATCGGCCGCGAGCGTTTGCAGCAACTGGCATCGTCCGTGGCTGATCCCACATACTGGTAACTGAGGACTGTGGTTGTTTGTGTTGACAACGCAGCCGTATTGGAGTCGCTAAATCCGTCGTGACATTTCGAACACAGCTGTCATCGTGATTGTCATATGCTCCGAGTTCTTATGCTGAAACAGCTCTTAAATAGGAATTGCCAAACTATTGGTGAGACTTCTGACCGCAGCTGTCATTTTCACTGGGATATCCACCTCAATGGGTATGCTTTTAGGCCTACGCTCGGCCTTAACCGTGATGTTGCCTTAACATAAGCCTGATGACGTGACTGCTGAAATTAACGAGACGCGCTGTCCTGTCGGTTACTTCCTTTTTATGTCGCGTCGTTTGCGCGGTGATCGTTAGAGACGAATATTCACCCGCTCGCCAACTCACACGTCTGAACCTACCAAGAGACGTACGTGCAATTAATTGTTTCATGAAGCTACCCGCGCCGGTTCACGATGTTAAATTAGCACTCAAGGCGTATCGTCGGTCCAGGGCCACGCTGGTACAAACCGGCGTATCCCTTGCTCACGACTTGGGCAGCGCCGTGCGGTGGCAGGCTTCAGAGGATGGCGCATGATGATACTAACACCAAGGCGGCAAGTACCCGCGTTCGCATCCCCAAGCAGAGAGCGGGATTGGGCTTTCCTGCTTGCCAAAGACTACTTACGTAACTAGCATGTTGAACTAGCTTTCAACAACGTAAGTAGCATGCTTCGTGCAGGCATAAGCATATTTCTATAGTATTTTTCTAAGTCGACGGCTACAACACCTGCACTCGTAGGTCCAGCTCAGTAGAAGGTTGATAGTGGCGCAAGGTATGCGCGGTCGATTTCAATACCAGAGGTGCTAGTTTCGAAAATGGTCCTACTTTTCCCCTAAATTCCGTAACATTTCTAATATTTAGGTGGAAGCCTCATATGTCTAATTTTACGCGAAAGTGAGCATCGTTTTCGTGGTCGTGAGGGCAAACGCTCCTCGTGTTAATAAAAGACTTTCACTTGCTTCAATAATCACATGGCCTCATGTGCAAGTATAACGTAAGTCATGAGTGCTTTACTGATGTTTAATGGCGATATTAGTGACAGGTGGTGGCAACTATAGCAAGTAATAACATAATGTTAAGTAATTGTAATGAGACTGGATATTAATGGCACATGATTCGGGGAAATGTCACTTGAACAATATCAAATCAAAATCAAAGTTTCTTTCAACATTGATATCGGGAGACAATTATTGAGAAATGACGCGGGATTTGAGGTTATGCCAAAAAATGAATATCTGTTAGGACTTGAACCTACGAACTTCCGCGTATGTGTTGTGGCTCGAACCTACGTCCTTAGAAGTATGTGTGGATTCAAGGTGGATTAAGACGGTGAAATACGGGGCGTCTTTGTCGTTGGGTGGACGCGTATACAAATCGGGCCTGTTAGAATATGATATCGTTTAAAAATAGCGCGGAATATGGGACTAAGGAAGTAACAGACGACACAAGCGCTGTTTTTAAACGATGTGACGTAGCAAGAAGCTCTTCAGTTCACCCTTTTGCTGTTAGAATAGTACAAAGCGCTTTTTCCATCAAAGCTAGTAAGCAGACTTAAGTGATACGAGAAGTTTTCTCTCTTTGCGCCGGTCGCCATGGTCCTGTGGGCTTAAGAAGCTGTTTCACAGATATAGACGGTGGTGGTTTCTGTTGCGCTGAATGTGTCATTTACGCCATTCGTATTTAAACATGCTTTCTAGGCGACCAGTACAAAGTCGCTCCTTCTGAGAGAATAAATGCCATAAGGAAAGCATAAAACCGACGACTCGGTCAGTTATAATGCTGTCTGTGAGACCTGTGGGCCAATAAGCGCATGGCGAATACATTAGAGAATACTACATCATTAATGAAAGAGGAGCATAAGTTCCTGTGACAGCTCCGAATTATGCTTATGTGAACAAGCTCCAGTTACCACTCCGAGCCAAATATACGATAGTTTCTCAGCTCTGAGAAAGGGTGGCCTCCCAGGCTGAAGTATCAAACTCAGCATGGTTATATTTTCTGTTAGCGGCAACTTTATAATCTCATCGGCCGGAGACGGGCCCTTGTCGTAGATGCGAAAGATCGGTCGGTGCTGGGCCGATACACCACAATAAATATAACCATCAGTATTGGTAGTGAGTAAGTATTGGTAGTGAGTTTGACCCACCCTCTTATACTGGGTCAATCCCGACACCTGAATATGAAGTTTCCAGTATAAAAGCCTCTGGAATGACCAAGGTGGGCGAATCCTACGAAATTCAAATGCTCCAGCAAAAATACAAACGTTGTTGGGTTTTCAAAAGACACAAGGAGGGTGGAAGTTGAAGGGTGTTGCCGAACCAGTCGATTCACTTTGCTCATGCGTCTTACTTCGCGGCGTGGCGAGGATATGCTGCCTCAATATTTGACTAAGTATTACTGTTGTGTTTTATACCAACCGGCTCGTGTTTTATACCAACCGGCTGTTTTGCATACCAGATAAGCTGAAAGCTTCATATGGAAACATTGTGGATGCTTCAGAAATTAAGTATGATCGTAATGAATTATTTTGACATGGAACGTCTTGTGTACTCAGTCTTTGATCCCCCTCGCGCTCAGAATGGGTGAGATCTCTTCAAAAATTTAACATACTGAAAACTCCATAGTTATGGGTTCGGGCGGCTTGCGTATGCTTGTGGCATTCATGTTGCTCTTTAATGCATGCTATACTGAGCAGCTGGCATATTCTTCAACGTTATGTTACCACTGTAGCCGGATAGTTTCAGGCAATGGCCAAGTTCCCAGAACGAGAGATGAAAATAAGTGTGTGTGTGTGTATGTATGTATGTATGTATGTATGTATGTATGTATGTATGTATGTATGTATGTAGGTATGTATGTATGTATGTATGTATGTATGTATGTATGTATGTCTGTATGTATATAAGACCGAAAATAAGGGTTGGCAGTCAAGAAAACCTCGGAAAGCAAAGGGGAGGTTGTGGTGAGTCATAGAAAGAGGTGAAGAATTTTTTGAGTCGAAAAGAAAGTGGTGAAACAATGCCCGCCGGGTGGGATCCGAACCCACGACCTCCAGAATACCGGTCTGGCGCTGGCTACCACCCCCAAGTGCAGGAAACAAAAATACCTTAACATAAATACCCGAGAAAGTGCTGGGGAAATAGCCCCGCTGGTAGCGTAGTGGTTATCGCACCAGACCGGTATTCTGGAGGTCGTGGGTTCGGATCCCACCCGGCGGGCATTGTTTCACCACTTTCTTTTCGACTAAAAAAATTCTTCACCTCTTTCTATGACTCACCACAACCTCCCCTTTGCTTTCCGAGGTTTTCTTGACTGCCAACCCTTATTTTCTGTCTTATTTCACGGAGCCCCTCATTTCCCATTTTCTGATTCGCTGTATGTATGTATGTATGTATGTATGTATGTATGTATGTATGTATGTATGTATGTATGTATGTATGTATGTATGTATGTATGTATGTATGTATGTATGTCTGTATGTATGTATGTATGTATGTATGTATATGTCTAGATGTATGTATCTGGGTATGTACGCACATGCGCACACGCACACGCATACGCACATACACGCACACATCCACGCACACACACACACACACAAGCGTGCGCGCACGTGCGCCCACACCAGCACCCATGCACACGCATGCACGCGCACACGCGCACACACACACGTACGCACACGCACACGCAGACGCGCTCATACTCACGCACGCACGGACGTTCACACACACATGCGCGCGCGAACACACACACGCACGTACGCACGCACACACGCATACACACAAACACGCACACACACGCACACACACGCACACACACACACACACATAAACACACGCGCCCACACAAACACACGCACACGCACACACATACATATATCCCCCTGAGTTTCAGCCATGCAGATTTCTCCAATTTCCTGGACATCACATACCACGGCACTGTGCCGTCTGTGGCGTATTTTAAACCCCATTTGTCTAATATTTTGGACGCCCACTAGCGCCATCTATGAAGTTTGTTCGAAGTTGAACGAACAGAGACATGGCCGGGCTAGAGCGGCGGCGCGTGCTGTGTTACCAACACGCGCACGCCACCGCTCTAGCCCGGTCGTGACGGAGACGGCAGAGGAAACGGCGGCGTTAAGCAAAAAGGTGTTTCTCGGGGCTGTTTGCAGTGTTTAGCGACCGCTTTAATTTGACATCTACTATTCACTGAAAAGGTATTGATACAGGGAGCATGGTGAACAGGAAATTTTAGTTGCGCGAATGCGTGCTTTTCTCTGCGTGTGCTTTAATATTGCATTTCCAACACGTTGAACACGGGCACTCAGGGCCTTCATTTCGAATGTACTGCGCACTTCAGTGCCTTAAGCGGGGGTCATTTTGTAGTAACGCAGCATTTTGACACGAAAGTTTTTGATGCCGGGATCCACCAAGCTCTGACTGACGTCATGTCTGTCACGGAAATGACATCGCCAGAAAAAAAAAAGCTGAGCATTGAGGGTGCGGCGCGCGCCGGCTACCTTCTGCGCCTGAAGCTTCCGCTTCTCTTGGCGCCAGGACAGTTTCCGTCGCGCCCACAAAGCGAGGTCGTTGCGCACGGCGGCTAGAAATTCGAGTCAAACCCTGCCGTAACAGGCATGTAGTAAGTGAAACGATCCTGGGCAATCCCCCAAGTGGGTATGCGCCTGTCATGCGAAGAAATCACATGACCAAAGGAAACATTACTCCGCAAGGAGATGACAAAGAAGACTACGTAAGGCACGCGGCGCCAAGGTCATTGCATGGGCTACGGCGATGAGCGCTCGAGATTAGAGCACGAGCTTGCGCCGGGCGCGGGCCAATCGGAAGCGGCCAACGAGGGCGGCCGGCGGCAGAGGGGGGCCAGAGGAGAACTCCGAAGTGTGGAGAGTGACTGGGGGCTTGGCGGTCGGGCGACCGGACCCGTGCTGTGCCCCGAAACATCCTCCACAACCGCATTCCCAAGACACCCCCGCGCACAAGTCGTCACGCCGGCCTCAGTGAAAGAACGCGACGCCCCAAGGCAGCTGCGTCGGCCACTACGCCACGGGAGCTGGGAGCGCACTTGACTACCGCCGCCACGACATCACCTGGACGTTTCAAAACCGCAACACCACTACTGGGACGTGAGGTAGGAGAAGCCCGTCCCCGCAGAGAACACATATTTTGGGACATTTCATTCCCGTACTTAGTCCTCGCCCTTGACTTCCGGACTTTGACTATTCCCCGTTTGCTTGAACTCTTTACCGTGTTCCATACCGTTTTTTCACCTTTATTCAGTATTTATTAGTTCCCGCTGTTCTTTAGTTTATCTCTGTTTGCTGTGTGTATTTGTTTGGGTTTCGGGTTACATAAACAGAAAGTCTCGTTTCCACAGTTTCTTATATTTTTATTATTGTCCCGAACCTGACAATAATTGGCGTCCGCGACAGGACGAGACCAGTTCGTTTTATAATACCCATAAAACCCACGATGGAGACACGGGAGCTCATTGCCATGGGCGAACGCTTGGGCTTGAGTGGCGAGGAATTGAGGAAGTGGGTCCAGGCGGAGCAGAAGCACTTGCGTGACGAAAGAGCGTTAGAACGCGAGCACGAGCGGGTGAAAGTCGAACAAGAGCGGGCTCGTCCAGAAGTCGAAGAACGCAATTTGCAGCTGCGGATTCGCTTGGCGGAACTCAATCCAGCTCGAGGAGAGGGGGCCCAAATAGATGGCGAGGGAGAAACCACTGGTCAGGCTCAGGCTGCCACTCCGCAAAGCTTCAGCGCACGCAAATTCCTGCCGCCTTTTGAGGATGCTCGAGATGATCTCGACGCATACCTTAAACGGTTTGAATGCGTAGCCCAAAGTCAAAGCTGGCCTAAGCCGAAGTGGGCCATCGCCATCAGCACGTGTCTTACCGGAGAGGCACTGAAAGTCTACGGGCGCCTTTCCCCAGAAGAGTCGCTAGACTACGACCAGGTCAAGCTTGCTTTACTGCAGCGCTTTCGATTCACCGCAGAAGGCTATAGGGAGCGCTTCCGTCACTCGAAGCCGGAGAAGGACGAAACCGCTAAACAATACGCCGCTCGAGTGAAAGGTTATTTTGAGCGGTGGGTAGAACTCTCTAGCATTGACAAAACCTTCGACAAACTCGCTGATTTGGTAATCACTGAGCAACTTCTAACTGCCACAGAAAACTCGCGATGTTCGTACGGGAGAGGGAGTGCAAAACACTCTCTGAGACCGCGACAGCTGCTGACCGTTTTATGGATGCCCAAAAGCAGAACCACTTGTTAATTTTTGATGATAATAACGGGGAACAACGAGGAAACCCGGAGACAAGTGAACATAGCGTTGAACAGCAGGATAGTCCCGGCCCGGGTGGTGTAAGGAAAGGAAAATGGAGGGTGGCCAATGTCGTCTTAGACGTCCGTGCAGGAATGGATCATATGCCTGTTTCGAAAGGCAGAGTCGAAGACAAGCCGGCCATCATTTTAAGAGACACGGGAACTAACACAGTAATCGTTCGCGCGTATCTCGTTCCAAGAGCGGCACTTACCGGCACCTCTTGCATGTTACAGTTAGCCAATGGAACATGTGTCACTGCCCCAGAAGCGAAAGTGTTTATCGAGTCACCGTTTTTCACTGGAATTGCATTGGTAAGCTGTCTAAAATCTCCACTGTACAATGTGGTCATTGGCAATGTTCGAGGGGCACAAGACTTTGAGGATCTGGCCCGGAGTTCAAACCCACTGAGCCCAGAAACAGGATTGCCCGGAAACTGTACCACGTCGAGACTTCGGAGAATAGACGTAGCCAGAGAGCAGGTGAATACCGGTTACGATGACGATCCAGGCGGCTGTCAATCAAGCCAGTTGTTCCCTGTGTATCCGAGCAGAGTATTTTACTCGAAACGCCGAAAGCCACCAAGTCCACTGTAACACGCCCAACAGCACTGCTATGTTGTTTTCTTGGCTTGGCGCTCATTTGGTATACGTTCAATTTCAGGAAGTTTGACTACAGTTGGTCAGCATGTGGGTTAAGTTGTGCTTGAGTGCCGTTGGTTAGTATGATGATGCTGTTAAAGACTAGGAAGTGAGTTGGCGTGCTATATTATGAGTGTTCCGCCGTCAGTTTCGTGAAGTTTTGTTGAACTGTGCGTTGTAGGAGTGCGAACACTTTTGTGAAGTGATATTGAACTGTGCGTGGAGTGTGAACATTTTCAGTGAAAATTGCTTGAGTGGGGGGACGTGTCATGCGAAGAAATCACATGACCAAAGGAAACATTACTCCGCAAGGAGATGACAAAGAAGACTACGTAAGGCACGCGGCGCCAAGGTCATTGCATGGGCTACGGCGATGAGCGCTCGAGATTAGAGCACGAGCTTGCGCCGGGCGCGGGCCAATCGGAAGCGGCCAACGAGGGCGGCCGGCGGCAGAGGGGGGCCAGAGGAGAACTCCGAAGTGTGGAGAGTGACTGGGGGCTTGGCGGTCGGGCGACCGGACCCGTGCTGTGCCCCGAAACATCCTCCACAACCGCATTCCCAAGACACCCCCGCGCACAAGTCGTCACGCCGGCCTCAGTGAAAGAACGCGACGCCCCAAGGCAGCTGCGTCGGCCACTACGCCACGGGAGCTGGGAGCGCACTTGACTACCGCCGCCACGACATCACCTGGACGTTTCAAAACCGCAACACCACTACTGGGACGTGAGGTAGGAGAAGCCCGTCCCCGCAGAGAACACATATTTTGGGACATTTCATTCCCGTACTTAGTCCTCGCCCTTGACTTCCGGACTTTGACTATTCCCCGTTTGCTTGAACTCTTTACCGTGTTCCATACCGTTTTTTCACCTTTATTCAGTATTTATTAGTTCCCGCTGTTCTTTAGTTTATCTCTGTTTGCTGTGTGTATTTGTTTGGGTTTCGGGTTACATAAACAGAAAGTCTCGTTTCCACAGTTTCTTATATTTTTATAATTGTCCCGAACCTGACAGCGCCACAAACTGCGCAGGAGGCCGCCTGGTTCTTGCTGCAGCAGGAAACTAAACATCCCCCTCGCGAGGGGCACGATCAAATGCAGAGCATTTCCGGGGGCGCACGACGTTAAGTAGTTTGCGTTACGTTAATGTTGTTGCAGTTGTTGCTGTTGGTTGTTGTATTGTAATTAAATGAGGAGACGTAATTACGTGGTCACATGAGATCATTTATTAGCAGGTGGGTATGACATCATTTATTAGCAGGTGGATATGATTATTGTGGCGCAGTGGGAAGGGCACCATGTACCTCGCGTTCCGCCCATAGGTAGTGAATGCGTTGTATCAGCAGCTTCTTGACGTAGTTTGAATGAGTCAAGGATATAGGGCGCGTTCGTAGCCTTCCATTCTGTGTCGGCTTTATGGCGCAGTGGGTAGAGCACCATGTACCTTGCGTTCCGCCCGCAGGGTCGTGGGATCGAAACCAGGTGCCGGTACGTATTATTTTTTTTATATAGTGTAGGGGGAGGGGTGCGGACTACGATGGACAACTACAACGGGTGACATCGTGAGTTAAAGAAATGCTCTGCATTTAAAATGCGGCTGCGCAGAATTCGAGCCGGGCGCTCTATCGCCGCAACGGAAGGTGCGAGGCGCTTTGCCGGCTCCGCTACGAGCTTAAACGCGGACAGTCGTACGAACGCGCCATATATCTTTTTTATAACCTCCCCTCTTTCGACAGTGCTGCCGTCTAATAGAGGTGAAGCGAAGTAATGCATCATGATGCTACTGAGTGCCGACAGTTGGCGCAAGCTGAGCTCGTCGCAACGCAACCGTCTGCCGTACTGTCCACGGAGCAGGGTCGCAGTGGTCGCACATTTGCTAAAGCGACGCGCCAGCAGACTGTCGCTTGCCAATCACACCGAAAAGACACCCCCGCAAATCATGCTCTTTTGCTGGAGGGGACCGCGGGTTCACTAAACGATTCACTGTCAACCCCTACGGTTTGTTCGCATGGTTTGCGAGCGCGAGTGGTTTAATTAGGGTTTACGCAGTGCTCCGGGGCGTGCAAGTTAGTGTCTAATGTTGATAAGTCTGACGGCGCTATACAGAAGAAATAATCAATAGCGATGTGCAAGATCATATCGATGCAGAATAAACATTCAGCTGATGCTTGGAAGACGCATCTAACTTTCGTGTTTTACCAATTTCTATGAAAGAGGGATCAACCACCTTTTTTTCGTGCTTTCTCTGGCATTTCTCTTGTGCCGTGCATGAGTGAAATCGATTCTGTTTCCTTCAAGAGGCAGGTCTTTAAATGTGTCAACCGGAGAACTGAGAACTTTCCAAAAGCAGAGTTGTTTCAGCTCTTCGTTGCACCATCAATGAGCAGAAAAGATACCAAGAAGATGTCGAGTGTACGTGAGCGTACTCGCCCGGTAGTACGTACCCACGTCGTGCATTGGCCAAAAATCCGGCGTAAGGAGGGCTACTGCGCCCGCTACATAAAACTGCATATAAGAAACGTACGCATTCAATGAAGAAATTGCATATAATCTCACGCGAGAATTGGTTAAGAAATTCAAAAGTAGAGTTTGGAACAAATTAAGCAGCTTTGCGTTGCCGGAGAGCGCCCGGAGTCGCGCAACACCATGGGGATTGGCCAGGAATCGAGCGTCAGGAGGGCTAATGCACCCACTGCACAAAACTGTGCTCATAAAACTTTGGGTAGCTGCCGCTGCTGCGCCACAACTCTTTCGGACCCAGTATCACGCCAATGGGGGACGGGGCAACCAAAGAAGATCCGGACGAGCGGAAAAGACGCCACTCATGAGGAAGCACTGCGCGCTACCAGGCCAAAATGCAATTAGTTTGTGCCGAAGGGCGTACCTGCGCAGTAAAAAAAGAACAAGAAGTGGTAGCAGCTTAGGTGAGAAACACCTGAGGTTGGCAGATAGTGGAAACGCCACCCGCTGCAGGGTTCAGGGATTTAGGGTTTCAGGGTTCAGGGATTCAGGGATTCAGGGATTCAGGGTTCAGGGTTAGAAAAAGTGTCTTTGCGCAACGGGGCCTGCTCTTCTGCGTAGTGTAAGAAGCGCTGTTTCAACCACGCCCACACAATGTAAAACTTGAGAAAAAAAATTCAGAGGCAATTCAAGACCCACTTTTCTTTGTACCTTTTTTACCTTTGTAGAATTTTGTTTATTAAGCAGTTCTTCAAGCATTTGTAATAATTTTCTTCGGTAAATGTAGTTCGTGTTAATGCAACACCTATAATTCAAAAGGTACCTAGAAAAGTTCCAGCTTCCATTGAATTGGACATCCTGCCATATGTCACACCGCGGAGATTACTGAAATAAAATACTTTTCAGGTTTTTAGCCCACACTTCGTCGTTTGAAAATTTCACGAAAATCTGCGAACCCGAATACGACCCAGGGGCCAGAAGGATTTATTTATTTATTTATTTATTTATTTATTTATTTATTTATTACGCTACAAAAATACCTTATAAAAGAATTAGAACGCCAATTGTGGTTTCTTAGTTAAGATGAAACGTTTTTCTTCACATGTTCTTTTAAATTCAGAAAGAAAAAAATTGGAATACCCACGGAAGAAAATATCCCCAGTTCTCCAACAAAAGTTACGCAGTTTTTCTGCTTTACTTAAGTGACTTACATTTTTTCCGATTGAATTTTCTGCGCCCAATGTACGCAGACCGGCCGTCGCGCAAAATAAAATTTACTTGAATGCCTTTCGCCTAATGAACCTTTTTGGAATGGCGCGTAGTTGGGCGCGGGTAATCCAATGAAACTTTTGTGCCGTTCTTTGGGATACTTTACAGTTTAGCTTCTTTACTGTTGATATTTTGTTCTGATCGGAATACCCACGCAACAGGCTTAAGCCCGCCGAAAAAGATTCTTTTTTTTTTGTGAACCACCAGCCATTAGCGTCAGCAGAAGTTCCTTCATTGCGAACCACGGCGTTCTATTTTATACAAAGTGCCCGTCCCCGCTTACATAAACTCCCGCCTTCTGTATTTTCCTTTCCAGCTTCATTTTTCACGATTGGTGGCGGGAGGAATGGTAAGGATGTCCATTAGAAACATCTGAAATTATTCCTTCGTCTTATGTTCCGAGTGTACCTCGAATAAGCAATTAGGAACACGCCACGAAAATGTCGGCAGTTTCTATTTGGGACTACGCGGAGAAAGTCGGCTGGTACGGTGCTTCCTATGACTGTTACTTTTATAATCGCAGTTGAGCCGCTAAACACTGCGCCGAAATTATTGAATTCTTAAGAAATATGTATGCTCCTTACACGGAAATGTGCCCATTTCTAAAAAGCGGTTCTACCAAAAGGCCTGTGTATGGTTGCTTGCACCTAAGAATTCTGCAGGAGTGTCCTTCTTTTGCTGCCAGTACTAGAAGGAAAATGTTGTAAAGCACTCTTTCGAATTCAAATAACAATCCTAATGAACAAAGCTCACCAAATGTGCGATGGTGATTCGTGCACATTTGGTGTTCGTTTTGTGGATTTTGAATACGCAAGCATAGTAATTCTGGAGACGCCAGTACGGATTCTGCATATAAGCAACCGTTCTTTATTTAACGTTTTGAATTGAGATGCCGTGTTTAAAGACATCCCAAACACTTTTCATTGAATTATCACTTTTGTGAAGTTGCTAGTTATGGCCACATGCCGTTGAAGCATCTAAAAGAAGTGTCTGTTCTTCCATTCGTGCGTAACTCAAATCTGTGAGATTATCGGTGAATAATTTATACGGCGGCGTCTCGTGCATGTCCATATTGAGTATCACAAATCCTATATATGTTTGTGGTAGCAGCCTGTAATGGCTGTAATGGGGAGCTCCCACAGCCACGCATGCAGATATCTGACTCTGTCATGGATACATACATGGGGAAGGGTGTTACTTGTCGGCAATTGCATAGCTGCGAACTACCATACGGGAAGACTTGCCTTGGACACTTGCTCGTAATTTATATACTCTCTTATTTATGGCATACATGTATACTTACAAATCTATATAGCAAATAAACACCGTGATCACGCCACTTTGTGTCGTGACGGGCCTTTGTTTTCTCTGAGCAACCTAGTTAGCTCCTACACAGTCATATGCCAAAGCGCTTCTCACCTTGCACTTGCATAACTGCTCACCGCAAATCCCGTTCAATCTGCGCCCGATTCAAGACAGGCGTCCGCAATCGTGCAGTACAGACGGATGGGGAAGGGACTAGTAACAACGAGACAGCGGCACCGGCAGGAAAAGATTGGCGAAAGGGGGAAGACTGGAAGTGAAGACAGCAAAGCAAAAGGAGGAGAGTGACAACGAGGACGAGAGTGAGGACGAGGGGAAACAATGAGATGGATGCACATTAAATGTGGGGGCCCATCTCATTAACGCCACAGCTTGGCGTTCCATTAACGGTGCACCACACAGCAACCCTTTTTTTTTCTTCCCGTTTTGCGATCAAGTGCTTGTCAAGGCTCCCTTAGGCCCTGTGCACGCTACAGACAGGCGCTCCGGCCGCGGTGGGGAAGGGGCGTCAGCGCGTACGGCTGTTCATGTCCACCCGAGTGCTGGGCTTTGCGGGCACGCCAAGCGCAGGTGTTGTAACCCCAGGCGTCAAAGGGGGAGAAGCGGTCGCGGCGTATCGCATTCGTGTACCGAGAGCCCGTTTCCTTTCTTCCTCAGTCCCGTTCTTCCTGCGGCACCGTGGGTGACGCAATGGTGTGCCGCTGACGATGCCGTCTGACGTTGGTTTGTCTGGCTGAGGTTTCCTGGGCGCAATATGTCCCAATGCTGGCGCACTGCTCAGGAAAACACTATCCGAGGAACATCTGCGCGGCGTGTGCACCGAAAATGAGGATGAACACGGACGTCGCGAAATGAAGTTTACTACCTGTTCAGCAACGGCCGGGCACGCGCCGAAAAGAGAAACAGGCCTTATGAAGGCGGATGTACTATGCTAATCATGGTCAGTGCACACGCGGGATTGCGTAGACTGTGTTGCTGACGTCTGGGTAGAGCGACGACCCAGCGTGGAAGAACGGCGACGTTACCAACAACCGCGTGCATGCATGAGTTATGTTGTTTTACTATCGGGCTCGGTATGTGAATGCATGCGGAGTTATTGCACTGCTTTGAAAGTACCAGAACCGACACGCTCCCGTAGTCCCGCTATTACTGGGTAAAACCGTTCAAATTTGGCACATATATTGCAAATTATGTCTTAAGCCGGAAGTCTTAACTCCCCAATCTGCGGAAAAACGCCGTTGTTGTCTGGTCGACAAAATGGTCGCTGCTGCAAAATAGTAAAGAAATGAAAGACACATGAGGGATTCAGTAGGATTTGAACCCTGGTCTCTACGATATCAGCCAGATCCTGTGCTGACTGTGCTACCCTCCCAAATTTTTTATAAATTAAATGGAAACAAATGCTACTCGAATACCTCCAGCATCAGGGAGGCGAATTATTGTCGTAAATCAAACGCGACAAGCAACAAAGCAAACATGTCACAACAAAACCTCAGCTGCAACAAAAGTCGTAACATCATAAAAAACGCTGTAGAAGTTAGGCAACAAACATGTCTCAACAAAACCTCATGTGCAACAAAAGTCGTAACATCATAAAAAAACGCTGTAGAAGTTAGGCAACAAACATGTCTCAACCAAACCTCATGTGCAACAAAAGTCGTAACATCATAAAAAAACGCTGTAGAAGTTAGGCACCAAACATGTCTCAACAAAACCTCATGTGCAACAAAAGTCGTAACATCATAAATAAACGCTGTAGAAGTGAGGCAACAAACATGTCTCAACAAAACCTCATGTGCAACAAAAGTCGTAACATCATAAAAAACGCTGTAGAAGTAAGGCAACAAACATGTCACAACAAAACCTCATGTTCAACAAAAGTCGTAACATCATAAAAAACGCTGTAGAAGTAAGGCAACAAACATGTCTCAACAAAACCTCATGTGCAACAAAAGTCGTAACATCATAAAAAAACGCTGTAGAAGTTAGGCAACAAACATGTCTCAACAAAACCTCATGTGCAACAATAGTCGTAACATCATAAAAAAACGCTGTAGAAGTTAGGCAACAAACATGTCTCAACAAAACCTCATGTGCAACAAAAGTCGTAACATCATAAATAAACGCTGTAGAAGTGAGGCAACAAACATGTCTCAACAAAACCTCATGTGCAACAAAAGTCGTAACATCCTAAAAAACGCTGTAGAAGTAAGGCAACAAACATGTCACAACAAAACCTCATGTTCAACAAAAGTCGTAACATCATAAAAAACGCTGTAGAAGTTAGGCAACAAACATGTCTCAACAAAACCTCATGTGCAACAATAGTCGTAACATCATAAAAAAACGCTGTAGAAGTTAGGCAACAAACATGTCTCAACAAAACCTCATGTGCAACAAAAGTCGTAACATCCTAAAAAACGCTGTAGAAGTAAGGCAACAAACATGTCACAACAAAACCTCATGTTCAACAAAAGTCGTAACATCATAAAAAACGCTGTAGAAGTTAGGCAACAAACATGTCTCAACAAAACCTCATGTGCAACAATAGTCGTAACATCATAAAAAAACGCTGTAGAAGTTAGGCAACAAACATGTCTCAACAAAACCTCATGTGCAACAATAGTCGTAACATCATAAAAAAACGCTGTAGAAGTTAGGCAACAAACATGTCACAACAAAACCTCATGTTCAACAAAAGTCGTAACATCATAAAAAACGCTGTAGAAGTAAGGCAACAAACATGTCACAACAAAACCTCATGTGCAACAAAAGTCGTAACATCATAAAAAAACGCTGTAGAAGTTAGGCAACAAACATGTCTCAACAAAACCTCATGTGCAACAATATTCGTAACATCATAAAAAAACGCTGTAGAAGTTAGGCAACAAACATGTCTCAACAAAACCTCATGTGCAACAAAAGTCGTAACATCATAAATAAACGCTGTAGAAGTTAGGCAACAAACATGTCTCAACAAAACCTCATGTGCAACAAAAGTCGTAACATCATAAATAAACGCTGTAGAAGTGAGGCAACAAACATGTCTCAACAAAACCTCATGTGCAACAAAAGTCGTAACATCATAAAAAACGCTGTAGAAGTAAGGCAACAAACATGTCACAACAAAACCTCATGTGCAACAATAGTCGTAACATCATAAAAAACGCTGTAGAAGTAAGGCAACAAACATGTCTCAACAAAACCTCATGTGCAACAAAAGTCGTAACATCATAAAAAACGCTGTAGAAGTGAGGCAACAAACATGTCTCAACAAAACCTCATGTGCAACAAAAGTCGTAACATCATAAAAAACGCTGTAGAAGTGAGGCAACAAACATGTCTCAACAAAACCTCATGTGCAACAAAAGTCGTAACATCATAAAAAACGCTGTAGAAGTGAGGCAACAAACATGTCTCAACAAAACCTCATGTGCAACAAAAGTCGTAACATCATAAAAAACGCTGTAGAAGTGAGGCAACAAACATGTCTCAACAAAACCTCATGTGCAACAAAAGTCGTAACATCATAAAAAACGCTGTAGAAGTGAGGCAACAAACATGTCTCAACAAAACCTCATGTGCAACAAAAGTCGTAACATCATAAAAAACGCTGTAGAAGTGAGGCAACAAACATGTCTCAACAAAACCTCATGTGCAACAAAAGTCGTAACATCATAAAAAACGCTGTAGAAGTGAGGCAACAAACATGTCTCAACAAAACCTCATGTGCAACAAAAGTCGTAACATCCTAAAAAACGCTGTAGAAGTGAGGCAACAAACATGTCTCAACAAAACCTCATGTGCAACAAAAGTCGTAACATCATAAAAAACGCTGTAGAAGTGAGGCAACAAACATGTCTCAACAAAACCTCATGTGCAACAAAAGTCGTAACATCATAAAAAACGCTGTAGAAGTGAGGCAACAAACATGTCTCAACAAAACCTCATGTGCAACAAAAGTCGTAACATCATAAAAAACGCTGTAGAAGTAAGGCAACAAACATGTCTCAACAAAACCTCATGTGCAACAAAAGTCGTAACATCATAAAAAACGCTGTAGAAGTGAGGCAACAAACATGTCTCAACAAAACCTCATGTGCAACAATAGTCGTAACATCATAAAAAACGCTGTAGAAGTAAGGCAACAAACATGTCTCAACAAAACCTCATGTGCAACAAAAGTCGTAACATCATAAAAAACGCTGTAGAAGTGAGGCAACAAACATGTCTCAACAAAACCTCATGTGCAACAAAAGTCGTAACATCATAAAAAACGCTGTAGAAGTGAGGCAACAAACATGTCTCAACAAAACCTCATGTGCAACAAAAGTCGTAACATCATAAAAAACGCTGTAGAAGTGAGGCAACAAACATGTCTCAACAAAACCTCATGTGCAACAAAAGTCGTAACATCATAAAAAACGCTGTAGAAGTGAGGCAACAAACATGTCTCAACAAAACCTCATGTGCAACAAAAGTCGTAACATCATAAAAAAACGCTGTAGAAGTGAGGCAACAAACATGTCTCAACAAAACCTCATGTGCAACAAAAGTCGTAACATCATAAAAAACGCTGTAGAAGTGAGGCAACAAACATGTCTCAACAAAACCTCATGTGCAACAAAAGTCGTAACATCATAAAAAACGCTGTAGAAGTGAGGCAACAAACATGTCTCAACAAAACCTCATGTGCAACAAAAGTCGTAACATCATAAAAAACGCTGTAGAAGTGAGGCAACAAACATGTCTCAACAAAACCTCATGTGCAACAAAAGTCGTAACATCATAAAAAACGCTGTAGAAGTGAGGCAACAAACATGTCTCAACAAAACCTCATGTGCAACAAAAGTCCTAACATCATAAAAAACGCTGTAGAAGTAAGGCAACAAACATGTCTCAACAAAACCTCATGTGCAACAAAAGTCGTAACATCATAAAAAACGCTGTAGAAGTGAGGCAACAAACATGTCTCAACAAAACCTCATGTGCAACAATAGTCGTAACATCATAAAAAACGCTGTAGAAGTAAGGCAACAAACATGTCTCAACAAAACCTCATGTGCAACAAAAGTCGTAACATCATAAAAAACGCTGTAGAAGTAAGGCAACAAACATGTCTCAACAAAACCTCATGTGCAACAAAAGTCGTAACATCATAAAAAACGCTGTAGAAGTGAGGCAACAAACATGTCTCAACAAAACCTCATGTGCAACAAAAGTCGTAACATCATAAAAAACGCTGTAGAAGTGAGGCAACAAACATGTCTCAACAAAACCTCATGTGCAACAAAAGTCGTAACATCATAAAAAAACGCTGTAGAAGTGAGGCAACAAACATGTCTCAACAAAACCTCATGTGCAACAAAAGTCGTAACATCATAAAAAACGCTGTAGAAGTGAGGCAACAAACATGTCTCAACAAAACCTCATGTGCAACAAAAGTCGTAACATCATAAAAAACGCTGTAGAAGTAAGGCAACAAACATGTCTCAACAAAACCTCATGTGCAACAAAAGTCGTAACATCATAAAAAACGCTGTAGAAGTGAGGCAACAAACATGTCTCAACAAAACCTCATGTGCAACAATAGTCGTAACATCATAAAAAACGCTGTAGAAGTAAGGCAACAAACATGTCTCAACAAAACCTCATGTGCAACAAAAGTCGTAACATCATAAAAAACGCTGTAGAAGTGAGGCAACAAACATGTCTCAACAAAACCTCATGTGCAACAAAAGTCGTAACATCATAAAAAACGCTGTAGAAGTGAGGCAACAAACATGTCTCAACAAAACCTCATGTGCAACAAAAGTCGTAACATCATAAAAAACGCTGTAGAAGTGAGGCAACAAACATGTCTCAACAAAACCTCATGTGCAACAAAAGTCGTAACATCATAAAAAACGCTGTAGAAGTGAGGCAACAAACATGTCTCAACAAAACCTCATGTGCAACAAAAGTCGTAACATCATAAAAAACGCTGTAGAAGTGAGGCAACAAACATGTCTCAACAAAACCTCATGTGCAACAAAAGTCGTAACATCATAAAAAACGCTGTAGAAGTGAGGCAACAAACATGTCTCAACAAAACCTCATGTGCAACAAAAGTCGTAACATCATAAAAAACGCTGTAGAAGTGAGGCAACAAACATGTCTCAACAAAACCTCATGTGCAACAAAAGTCGTAACATCATAAAAAACGCTGTAGAAGTGAGGCAACAAACATGTCTCAACAAAACCTCATGTGCAACAAAAGTCGTAACATCATAAAAAACGCTGTAGAAGTGAGGCAACAAACATGTCTCAACAAAACCTCATGTGCAACAAAAGTCGTAACATCATAAAAAACGCTGTAGAAGTGAGGCAACAAACATGTCTCAACAAAACCTCATGTGCAACAAAAGTCGTAACATCATAAAAAACGCTGTAGAAGTGAGGCAACAAACATGTCTCAACAAAACCTCATGTGCAACAAAAGTCGTAACATCATAAAAAAACGCTGTAGAAGTTAGGCAACAAACATGTCTCAACAAAACCTCATGTGCAACAATAGTCGTAACATCATAAAAAACGCTGTAGAAGTAAGGCAACAAACATGTCTCAACAAAACCTCATGTGCAACAATAGTCGTAACATCATAAAAAAACGCTGTAGAAGTTAGGCAACAAACATGTCTCAACAAAACCTCATGTGCAACAAAAGTCGTAACATCATAAATAAACGCTGTAGAAGTTAGGCAACAAACATGTCTCAACAAAACCTCATGTGCAACAAAAGTCGTAACATCATAAATAAACGCTGTAGAAGTGAGGCAACAAACATGTCTCAACAAAACCTCATGTGCAACAAAAGTCGTAACATCATAAAAAACGCTGTAGAAGTAAGGCAACAAACATGTCACAACAAAACCTCATGTTCAACAAAAGTCGTAACATCATAAAAAACGCTGTAGAAGTAAGGCAACAAACATGTCTCAACAAAACCTCATGTGCAACAAAAGTCGTAACATCATAAAAAAACGCTGTAGAAGTTAGGCAACAAACATGTCTCAACAAAACCTCATGTGCAACAATAGTCGTAACATCATAAAAAAACGCTGTAGAAGTTAGGCAACAAACATGTCTCAACAAAACCTCATGTGCAACAAAAGTCGTAACATCATAAATAAACGCTGTAGAAGTGAGGCAACAAACATGTCTCAACAAAACCTCATGTGCAACAAAAGTCGTAACATCCTAAAAAACGCTGTAGAAGTAAGGCAACAAACATGTCACAACAAAACCTCATGTTCAACAAAAGTCGTAACATCATAAAAAACGCTGTAGAAGTTAGGCAACAAACATGTCTCAACAAAACCTCATGTGCAACAAAAGTCGTAACATCCTAAAAAACGCTGTAGAAGTAAGGCAACAAACATGTCACAACAAAACCTCATGTTCAACAAAAGTCGTAACATCATAAAAAACGCTGTAGAAGTTAGGCAACAAACATGTCTCAACAAAACCTCATGTGCAACAATAGTCGTAACATCATAAAAAAACGCTGTAGAAGTTAGGCAACAAACATGTCTCAACAAAACCTCATGTGCAACAATAGTCGTAACATCATAAAAAAACGCTGTAGAAGTTAGGCAACAAACATGTCACAACAAAACCTCATGTTCAACAAAAGTCGTAACATCATAAAAAACGCTGTAGAAGTAAGGCAACAAACATGTCACAACAAAACCTCATGTGCAACAAAAGTCGTAACATCATAAAAAAACGCTGTAGAAGTTAGGCAACAAACATGTCTCAAACAAAACCTCATGTGCAACAATAGTCGTAACATCATAAAAAAACGCTGTAGAAGTTAGGCAACAAACATGTCTCAACAAAACCTCATGTGCAACAAAAGTCGTAACATCATAAATAAACGCTGTAGAAGTGAGGCAACAAACATGTCTCAACAAAACCTCATGTGCAACAAAAGTCGTAACATCCTAAAAAACGCTGTAGAAGTAAGGCAACAAACATGTCACAACAAAACCTCATGTTCAACAAAAGTCGTAACATCATAAAAAACACTGTAGAAGTTAGGCAATAAAAGGCACAGATCGAACCACTGAAACCGGTCAAGAACGTCTTTTGAATGTTCATAGACAGTGAGCAGTGGAGCCGTCTCCTCTTGAAGCAGGTTTTTCGCTGAGCGCGCAGGCTCAGCATACTGGCCAATCACCCTAGCTCAGATAAAAAAAGTCAGCACAGGGGACACAGCTATCACTGGCTACTGTGACAAATCGAGTGATAGCAGGGTTGAGGTAAAAATCTTTCCAAGTACGCGGCAATACATCTCAGAAAAACGGAGCACCCCAGCAGTCAATTAAAAAATAAAGGAAGCTCACACTAACGCGTAAGACTTCAAGGTAGCGAAGCTGTGCGCAACCTTCGCGACCATCACGAAGGTTTAAGTCCACGATTGCAGCCGATTTGCTTCTTCACTGCGGGAACGATGTTTACTCCATCATTTTTGGTAGAAGTGTGAGGGTCTTTGCATTTTTAGAAGTGATAATCACTGGACAGCACATTGGAGGGGCGTCCGATAGGACGTGTTTTTCTCGTTCCGAGCAATGTTGCACCGATTACCTCGAATGTTGTACTCTTTCGCGTTCCGAGCAAGTGTTCTCACAATTACGGCGAACGCTGGAGCTCTTTTTTTGGATAATCTTGGCCAATCTTTCTAAGTGGGTATACTGCACTTGAGAAACGTGGTTCGGGGATGCTGGGCGGTCGCCGCGAGGCACACACACACTAGCGCTCCGCATTTTCTCGTTTTTTTTTTAACTGCCGGACGGTCGCCGCATTCGTGACGAATCTCCTAAGTGGGTATGCTTGGCTTGATAAACGTGCGCAGGAGACGCTGGGCGGTCTCCTGGGCGGTAAAGAGCGCCAGGCATTTTCTTGGGTTTGATAATTGCCGGGTGGCCACCGCGAGGCCCTTACTCACGTGCGCACGCTCGACAGTTTCTTGTCATGTTTAACTGCGCACACACAAAAAAAATATGCTTTGCTAAACAGCTTCGCTGTTAAAACCGTGCTTTATTGTTTCAGGCTTATAGCATAACCTGTAATTACTATAACTAAAGTACGGAAAAGCCCTTTTCTTATTACCATGTTTTACACTATGGGTGCTAGGCTGGAAAACATCGGCGCAGGGGGTCGACCTAGCCTGTTCCAGTTTTGCTAAATTTTGCTGCGCTTCAGCGCGATACATGGGGTTGGTTCGCAGCGGCCTAATATGTTCTCGAGCAGCGACAGGACGGCGTCGCGCTGCTCTTCTTCTTCCTCTGGAGTTCTGTACATATTCGGACGACCCATGTTTTCCGGGAGTGTAAACGGTGTGCTCTGCATGGAGTCACGAGGCGCGGTGCGTCGGCGCAGTGACGTCATAGCTAGATGAGTCTTGGCTCTGCCTAAACAGGTGTGCAACAGTCCGGCCGGGCACCTCGCGCTGAGGGAGTTTTTTAAGTGCGAATGCACTTCTTAAGCGAGCCTGAAGCGTCCGCCGCCGTCCGCATTCCGCCGCCGTCCGCATAGCAACAGCACCGGGTGCGCGCGCTCCTCGTCTTCCTTGGCAACGGGGGGAGATGGGCGCGCGCTGCCTGGCCGCTGACATGGCACATACCCACGTGGGGGATTGGCCAGGAATCTCCTCGTCTTCCTTGGCAACGGGGAGAGTTGGGCGCGCGCTGCCTGGCCGCTGACATGGCACATACCCACGTGGAGGATTGGCCAGGAATCGGGCGTGAAAAGGGCTAATGCACCCGCTTAAAGGAGTACTGACACGAAATGTCAAAGCTGAAATCCGCTCTAGCAATCAAGTACAACGACAACACAAATAGGTGTCTGTGAATAAATGCATCTTTCTTTCTTTGTAGTTGTGTGTGTGTGTGTGTGATCTCTCTTTCGCGAACATTACCGAACCGCGCAAATTCAACTCGTGCATTCGCACTTTCACATTCTTCCCTTCGGGGAAATGCGGGGAATTTTTTTCTGTAATTTTTAGATGCAAAGCATCTCTTGCTCTTGGCTCCGTCGTCCGTCGTCCGTCCATCCACCGGCCCAGGAAGACACCGGCAACACTGCCGCTCCAGGAGCCCTTTAAGGGGAAGCGTGCTCGTGTCGTGCCGGCCCAGGAATACACCGGCAACACTCGCTCCAGCATCTCGTGGGCGGGGCTATGTCCCTCCTTTGTTGTGGCGCCGTCCACACCCCCACTGCGCATGCTCGGCTCATCTCGGGCCGGCCCAGGAAGACACCGGTAACACTGTCGCTCCAGGAGAAAGAGAGAGATATAATATTTTATTCACAGGTAGAAAGTGAGGAGGAGTTGTAGGGAGCGCTGCGAGATTCAGAGGCCTCGGTCCAGGCTTCTGCTGACGGCTTCTTGAATGAAGTCAATCAGGCCGCGTTGCTCCTCTTCTCTTCTAGGTGAGGTCGGCCACTCTCTAGTGTATTGTTTTCTAATTTGGATGTATTGAGGGCATTTCCAAAGAATGTCGTCTTGGGTAGTTGTAATTTTGCACTGTGAACATGATGTTAAGGATGTTGTTTTGCCACATCTGATGAGATGTAGCCTCGGAGGTGTTTCCAGTGTTCCGGCTTGTGCCTGTCGGAATAGGGTTTGCTACTGTCTTGTTAGGTTATGGTGGGGAGCTGGGAGTAGTCGTTTAGCTGTTTTGTATTCTTTAAGGTGAAGTTGCGGGTAAGCTGGTTCCTGAGAGGTAGGACTTTGGCAGCCGTTACTGGGAGCCCGGATGTATGCGTCTCGGGCAAGGTGATTGATTAGCCTTTTCGTTTCCCAGTACCCCGGCGTGGCCCGGAGACCCCACCGGGTAAGACACCACCGGGCGTTCAGCAAGCCAAGCATGTGCAGTGGGAGGTGTGGAAGGTGCAACAACGACAAGGGAGGGACATAGCCCCGTCGCATCTAATAAAATTACACCATCTTCCCGTAGGGGAACCCTGAGTAGTATGCGAAACAGCGATGGGCTCAACGCAATTTCCCATTTCGTGGTTCCGGTAAGTGAAAAGGGTGGTAGTTACCATGGGAACCAAACTGTAAATATAACGGTAGCTACGTACCTCAACCTAACGGAAACGACGAACTGAAAACTAATGGGCACTTGAATCGACCCCATGGCTGCTTTGCATACTACTCAGCGTTCCCCCACGGGAAGATGGTGTAATTTTTCTGCTAAAACTGCCTAATCAATCTAGAGCTTACATAGCTCCGCTGTTAAGATTTGGGGCCCAGGTACACACGTGCGTGTTAGGCGCCAAAAAATCATCAGAGGGTTCTCCTTTGTAAAGCACTGAGCGATAAAGTTGAATAGGGAAGTAGACATCTATTATACCTATGATTAGACCTCATCGTGTGCCGTTGCACAAATGCTCAATAGAAAACCACCCGTGCAAAAATTGTACAGAATCCACTACTCGCAACAAAACAAGATAGCTTGGAGATTTGGCTGAAGCTAAAATGAATTTGAGTTGAGTGGCCTCCAATATGTCTTTGCCTCCGCCTTTTTGTCTGTGTCTTTTTGCGCGTAGTGAATATGATGAACTACTTACTTATGAAAGCGATACGACCGACAGCACTGCAGTTCGGAAGAAATGATGAGAAGTGGAAAGTATTTGCTGAGACACTGTTGCTGTGTGCAACCGTGGGATTCCCTTAATAGTTAGCATATTAATAACAATTTCACTTCAGAGTCTGCGAATAGTGTATGCCGCAAGACGGAAGTTTGGGGAGCACGGGAAGATTTAGTTTTTTTATGGGGCTAAAATTTTTATGTATTCTTAGCAGCCGAATCAGTGTGCGTTTTGCAGGTTACTCATTGTGCACGTATAGCATTCAGCCATTGCCTGGGATCTTCGGACGGTTTCTTTGGTGTTCCAAATAGCAGCCCACGCGAAGAGATAATGAATTTTTGCCCCTAGATATTGGTGGGGTTGAGCCATTGGTTCATCTCAGAGATTGTCCCTCGTTTCCTCCACAATGCTAACCAACCACATCTCGAGCAGTGAAACAAAAGTCGTCGTTGTTGTTCTTTTCTTTCTTGCACATGCCCACTTAGTAGACTGCCCTGGAATAGGTAGGTTGAAGGGGCTAATGTGCCCGCTTCACGGAATTCGCAGAACTGTTAATTAGACGCGTAAAAGTTCTAGAACAGTGCGGGCTGCGTGACACCTGAAAGCCATGTCACGTGAGTAGAACAGGGGCGCACCAGCCACGCAGGACCCTGGTTGTAGGAAGGCTGTGACGTGCAGCAGTCTGCTTGCTCGCGTAATACGCACAGTAGGACGAAGAAACGAAAGCGAAGAAACAGATGGAAACGCTGTGTAGCAATAAAGAAATTGTTAACAATTATCGCGAGGCTTTCGAGTTCAAAGCACGTGAGCAGACCTAAGTGCCCAGAGGAAATTTTTATAGCGTTACCAGTCAACACAGTTAGGGCGGGGTAACCGAAAACGCTGATCACAATGTGGTTTAATGAGAACAGGGGCAAAAATGTGGATATGCCATACATACATGCATGAGTAAGCTTTCTACTCTTTTATTTACGTCTCTCAAGGATATTAAAGGTTGAGTGAACAGGGTGTTGTGCGTAAAAATATAAGAAGAAACATCAAGGATAAAGCAATCGTGCAGTTCTAGATATTGGTTTGGACCTTTCAAGCTCCTTTTAGGGCTTGGAGCGAGAAATGAAGAGTTACGGCTTTCTATATGCTTGAGCTTCAAGCATGACTATACAAACTGTTGTACAGAATAATTACTGAAACTTCACATTAAGACATTTAACCCTCTTGTAAGACCGCTGGAAGCACCGGAGGTAGAGCAATCAAGTAGTAACTTTAGAATAATTGAAGTCCCGAATTCAACTGCGCAAATGAAAACAACGTACCTGCTAGTTACATAGTACAGAAATAGTTTTCTTAAGGGTGTATTCTTTATCACGTCATATTATGCGGAACTCACTCTAATACGCCCGAAAACTACACCGGGACTGGCAAAGAGCTGCGCGACTTGCTATAAGCCGTGCAGACAAAGAGCCGACAAAATAGAAAAACAGATCGGACGGCTGCAACAACAAACCACTAGCATTTAAAACAGTTCTGTTTTCACGGGGAACGTCACTAAAAAACGGAAGCCAGCGTTATCTGGTGTAATATAAATCCAATCGGCTGCGCGCTCCGCCACAAGGCAGCACCCACCAGCAGCAGCCCCTGCGAAAATCTAGAAGAGGGGCAAAGAAAGCTTCGGTTTGAAATGATTGACTCTGATTTTGTGACCGCGGTTTGGGCCTCTCACACTATCTTTTCATTGAAATGTTCAAGTTAAAAACACAGTCGCATACCTTTCTTACGCACTCAGGCCCTTCCTCTTGGTGCGCATGAAAAGAGCGCGAGGCGGGTGGAAGAGGGACGCCGAGGTGGGGACGGCCATGCGCTTCATGTGCATGCTGATGGTTCTCGCCCGCACTGCGCTCTCGTACCTTTCCCTTTCTCCTGCACTGAACTGCACACTCGCCTGGGGCCCCCCTCCCCAAGCTCTGCTAGGCTTTGTACGAACAGAGCTGCTGCTTCTACGAAGCAGCGCTTACGCACAAAACCTTTTGATCACAATTTACACAAGACAAGAACAAAAAAATCTGCGTTGCAGAAGGGACTTGAGTCGTAACACATTCCAGCATAGTAAGTTTACACGATTTCTGTAGTGGCACTTATTCAACAAGGGCTGAAGGTTCCACACATGCATTTACTAACTTATAGCGAGTGTAGTGACCACGCAATACTGCCTCAATTGTCGCCGGGTTCAACTGCAAGGCAGGCATAGTTTTCAGGGACACACGCACACGCCTGATGATCTACATACATACATACATACATACATACATACATACATACATACATACATACATACATACATACATACATACATACATACATACATACATACATACATACATACATACATACATACATACGTACATACATACATTTAAGACGATTCAGGTTGCTTGTAGCCGCGTTTATGGGAAGCAAAAGCACCTCAGGTGAATTATCGCAAGTGCATAGGGGGCGTATGCAAGTATCGCAGTAGCATAAAAATTGGCCGCATCCCCTCCTGCGAAAGTGGATGTCCAGGAAAGCCGTTGTAAACCACTGAAAATTGTGATGGAGAAGGGTATGAAATGTTTCTCGTCGTCTCTGCGTGCTTGTCGCTTCCGCTCGACCAGTGTCACTGGATAACGAACAGAGTACGGCACTCTTTTCTCCTATTGTTCCGTGTCTCGGCCATAATCATTTGTCAGTTCGGATTACGTGACATTTGTTTACACTGCGACGGTTCACGGCTGCCGCCACTTTGTTGTTTATGCGTTTTAGCCGGTGATCCCTGATAGGCTTAGCGTGTCCACCCTGCTCTGAAGCTGCGGGTGACTGACGTTACGAATGCGAAGCAGAGATAACGCGTGTGGGAACGTTTGAGCAGCAGGGATTATCTTGAGCAGCAAATATATTCTTTACCAGGAACACATGGGGGGGGGGTGCTATTGTTCATACGCGCCTTATCAAACACAATGCGGTTTCGGTGCTTGTTGTGTGCTTTCGTTACACGAATTCTGAGCTCGATGCTGTATGCCTGACTGGTCTCACGCACGCGCTCGGCGTTTTTGGCCTTGGCGCATTGGCGTTTTGACCCACGCAGTTCGTTTTTGGCCACGGCGATGAAACGGTTGGGAGATAGAGGTATATAGCTTTGCTGTACGATCACCGTTCTCCTCATTATTCTGGATGCGTCGTAGAAATGTGGTCGCAGAGGCGCGGGAGTTTGTGATCCCTCTTACCCCTATATACTCGCGAATGACGTCCTGGTAAAATGGTTTATTCCTTTATGCTGCGCAGTGTGTAGGTCAGAGGTAGCGCCACTCTCCACCCGTATTTGTGCTTTTTGCAGTACGTGTCCTCAAGTAATCGTGGATTACAAGCTAGCTAGCGGTTCACTTTGTCAGTTAAGGTCGGTAGGGCTCAAGTTACTCGCTGGCGTACTCCCACAAAGCGTGTCGCAATGGGCAGAATTGCTTTCCGGCAGTCTCATGCACCACATTCCGCAAAATGCATCCGGCTCGCCGGTTCATTTTTTGGAGTGCTCTCTCACTGACCTACTAGATCGATTGTTTGCGTGCGTTTTAACATTGTCAACAGCGGCCCACAGTTGTTAGTGCAATGAAACTGGCATGGCACCACGTTTTTCCTTTAATTCGTCCCTCGGAGGGCTCATACCACTACCCCTAATTTTTTTCTTTCCCACTAGCAACAAAGTCGCGTCACGACCACCGCCGTCTCTAGATCACAGCGGGCGCCACGTAGAGAGATAGAGAAGGGTGGTGGCAGTGAGAGAAGACTGGGGTGGAAAGAACCCAAGCATTTGTGCGCTGCCCAGATTGTTGCCTGGTCTGCGTATTAATTATTGCTTCATTAGCATTTTCGCGCGAGGCACGTACGCCCGTTTTTGGATATTCCTGCACCGTTTCTGTTTGGTTCTCTGTTTGCTTCCAAGGTCCCACTCTGACCGCGCCAGAAGTTAGCGCCACCCGTGTTTGTGTACACGTCATGGTTTTTCCGTTTCGGCGTGCGACAATTTCTCGCGCAGAATGCTCGAGGCAAGGGAGGGCTAGGAAGGCTTTGTTGCCCACGTCTCTGTTGACTCTACTCTCCAAATTTTTGTTAATTTGTTTACGTTCACCATGCTCGAGTCCCTTCGTCCGAGCCGAACGTGAAGTTAGAAAGCTTGCGAGATGAAGTCTGCTTGAATTGTTCGCCTTAATTGCGCTGTGAACTTGTGTCTGCTTTTTGGATTGTGCCGCCATCGTGTTCCGTCCGCCGATGATTCTGATTACGAATGCGCGGCTCCTGGTTTTGAATTACGCGCTTCTCTTTATCTCAAGTTGTCCGCCACAGACGTTCGACTGGTCACTACTGCGTGTTTTGTTCATGCCGTTTCGTCCGCATGTCGACAAAGAAACTTCGCCCGGTACGATAAAAAGACGTGAAGCTTGTTTTCCGTCGCTGGGTGGAAAAGGAAAACACCGGCCATACGTTACTTCTAAATTGGTGGTCCCGTATTCATACATAAAATACCAGCCGTACTATACCGGGCAACCATCTGTACGAAGCGCACGGACGAATTTGTTTATTCTTTTGATGATAATTCCCCATAAATACGTTTGATATTTTGTTCTAGTTTATTGAACAGCTTTGCGTAAATAAAATTAGTGGTGGGGTACAACTATTGCGTTCCGAGTTCAGAATGCTGGTGGAAGGGGAAAACTCGCACTTCTTCAGCAAGATGAAAAAATTTTATACTTGTCAAACTATTGTTCTAGTGCTGAAAACTTACAAAGGTCAATAAAATGTTGTCCCTAATAGGGAGCAGTAGGGACTAATTTTAGCCCAGAGTGTTTGTTTTAAGTGTGCCGCCATATCTAACGTGACCGGCATCACTATCCTCACTCGTATTAGTTGGGATGGTAATTGTTCGTAGAATTCGCCAATGCTCAGAGACAAGGAAAAGAAAATTGCAAACGACCTGGTGTTTCAGAGCGAGGTTTGAGCTGGTCTTCAAGGAATAATTAAGCAACTAAAATTGGGTGGCATTGTTTTTGAGCTTAAAAGTCTGCAGACGCATGACGTGGGAGGTTAACGATTGGTTTTAAGATAGAAAATTTCCAGAGACAAGTGTCATGTGTTTTTGCTCAATAACACATCACTCCACTAAGGCAACCGTTTTCATTTTTCTCAGGGGCTTTCCACCCAGGCCTACTGCCGGCACGAGCGTAAAAAGTAACACGAACGAAGACATAGCGACAACTATTCATTAGCAATTGATGTCGTTGAACATGCCGAATAAGTGCATCATGTGAGAAAAAACTGGAAAAACTGCATGTAGGAAAACAGTGTTTAAAGGGACAGACAACCGATTTTTGTCGAGTATATATTCTCTATCCCGAATGAAAGGGCATCACCTAAAGCACCTTGACGAGAAACGGTTTTGCTGATAACGCCCTAGAACTTTTTAAATCAAAATGTTTAGATCTACGAGTCGTATGTGTCCCTCCCAAAAATAATGCTGGCAACCATGACATAGAGTAGCTCGGCAACATACTTTTGTCTGTATGCGAAATGAAAAAGGATATTTAAAAATTGTCCCCAGCTAAAAAAGTTTGACTCGCAGGCTTTCCTGTTCCTTTATGTGTTTTTTCTTAATGCAACGGTCTATTTTGCACGAATGCACCATCTGTTGGGATCGACGATAGGTAGAATCTGGCTGCACGTTGTGGAGGCGGGAAGTTCGATTCTCCCCGAGCGCGACTATCTTTTTTAAGCTGCCGTTGGCGTATTTGGAAACTGAAATCAAATATTTTGGCAGAACAAACGCCCCTGACTCAGGCAGAATCGCCAAAGCTCCTTCACGGGGTCTGTTTACTGAACGCTGCCGTTGATTCAGGGCATGGAGGCTCAGTTAGCCACACTGAGAGCAACCCTGCGACTGCGGGCGGCGTGTGTTTAAAATTTTCAAAATAATGTTTAGAAATACATATACAATTTCACCTCGTACAAATACTTGTGTTAAAAGGTTTTCAATACGTAAATAAACGTTTCAGCAGTTACAGTAGCTGCTAGGTTTGCAGGCCACGTGACAGGGACACATATTGTAGTGTCACGTTTCGACACTACGAACCGCCACCCTTCCGATTTCAGGAAGTTTGCTGCCAATTGAAAATTATTTCCGCCAATTTGTTTAGAAATTGCTTGTCGTTACCGGGCTAAATAACACACCGACTTTCATATGAGGTAGAGAACATATACGCGACAAAAATCGGTTGTCTGTCCCTTCAAGAGGAAGCAATTGCATGTAAATATATCACATTTTTCGCATATTCCATTGCACAGAAATCCTACCCAATGCATAAGCTCGAGTTATAAATAATTCAAGCACTAAATATGAAGGAGTTTAATTATTGTGTGAATAGTTCTAGCCAATGGCACTCTTTTTGAGGGCCGTCTTGCTAAATATCATTTTTATTGCGACCGGTGCTCTTTGAACTACTTTGCATCGCGTTTACAGCCAAACCAAACAACAATTTAATCTTTCGAAAACTGAACATGCCAGCCTGACGAAAAAGAAGATTTGGTGTATTTTAAACAAACTGAAATGATAAAAATGTACTGAATCCGCAAGCGAACTCAGGCCTTTGGTACCACGAATCGGCAATAACACTTAGCTAACATCTTATCTGTACTATCACCTATGGTGGATGGTGTTCACTCAACCTTAAAAATAACAAGGCCCATAGACGAATCATCCATGACTCTATCACTGAGTTGGGAGGCCATGGTTCGCCGTAGCAGACACCGCGATTTTATTAGGCAAGCCTAGGCAACGACATTTGCGCAAGATGCAGACGTTGTCGAGAGAAAATATTGCACCCGCGTCAGACTACCCAGCTTTATTTCCCATTTCTAAAAAAAATATTTGCAATGCGAAGCCAGACAGTGGAAAGGTTCAAAAGTAAAAATGAAATCACGAGACACGCCTTGTAATAACGCTCTAAAAATCAATAAATAAAGCCATTACCGAAGTAACAATTCCCTGCAGGCGAATTTTCGCGACAATTTCTTCCTCGTTCTTCGACCCGCACTCAAACTGTCTTATTCAGCGAACCAGGGGTAATTACGAACCGTATTTTAAAACAGCGGACGGTACGTCAGCCAAAGGAAAATTTTGGGACGTCTCAGAAATAATAAATGAAATCATAAAATGGTGCAGCCTAAGTCAGAACGCAGCGCACATACATTATTTTTAGCTCTCTCTAAGCTCTTTGTATTTGTGCTCAGATTCGCTATGCGCAGCCACCGAACGCAGCTTTGAAAGCAAGAAAATTGATTGTAACGAAAACTGTAAACTACAGAATTGAGATGTTGTTTTTCAGTCTTGAGTGCTGTTAAAAACTTGAGCAGCATTGGCACCTCATTTGGAACCAAATTAGGGCTGTCTGAAAAAAAATGTTCTTTGTACCCAGTATATTCTTGCGTGGCGGCAGGGTAGAGGTAACAGGGAAAATGACAGATCATGAGATGACTTTTAATGTCAGGCAGTCATCTTGGACCGTGTGCATCATGTTTTTGCAGGTTGCCTGGCATGATGGTGTGTGCCAGTGTTCGATCTTATCTCCTGCAATGTTCTTCTAGCAGCCACCTGCAAAGATGATGATGCACACGGTGCCACCTATCCATATTGCACCAAGATATTTATGTTTTTTCGATGGTGTTTTCGGCGCAAAAAGGCGAGCACCTTCGTGTTTTTCAGCTTACTGGAGGAAAAAGCCTCTTCTAAAGAGACAGTGTTGGCCTTAGAGCTAGGTAATTCTAATCCACTTCACCGCTTCTTTGTATTGCGTGTAGCTTGCCCTAACATTAAACACGTTTCTAACCTCACACGAAGAAATATGTTGCATTACAATTCGGAAGCAGTAGATAGAGAGGAGCACCGAAGACAGGAGTGACGGGTAGCAACCTACTGCGTCCTGCAGTAGGCGTAAACAGGCTAATGGTGATGATGGTAGTAATGATTGGTAAAACTGCTAAATTGAACAGCAGGTTTTAGTGTTCAAAATTGTAGCGAATGTTTATATGGCATGCCCACAAAGCGGAAGGACTCTATCCTGAAGAACACCAACGTAGACGGGTCGCATAAAGCAGCACTTAAAGCTGGGAGATTTTCTGCCATAGCATCTCAGAAAAAACACACCACGCAAACGGACGGGACATATAGGGCAGCCCAAAGCCTTTTACCCCTAATGAATTTGTCTTGGATATCTGAAAACTTTGCACATGCTCTGCCCATCTTAGAAGTAATTTTCATAGATCCGTCGAGGTGGCTCATTGGCGAAGACATTGTGCTGCTTATAGCCCAAGGATGCCAGATACATCCCTGCCTAGGCAGTTGTTTTTTGGAGGAGGCGGAAAGGGAAAAGTCTCGTGTGTTGAGTTTTCGGCGCGCTTTCAGCATCCGGAAGTGCTCTTTCCTATGGCACTATTCTAAGGCCAAGTGTTAGCTTCGGTGCGTAATGGTCCAAAAAATAACGTAATCAAAATAGAGCGAAATAACGTGTCGCTTAAAACGGCGTATACTATGTTGCCTTTGCTCCTGAGTCGGAATATAGGATAGTCCCCTGCATTAGATCTGTTCAGGGCATGCCCCAAAGTGCTCGGTCTCTCTACCAGTTTTCCCCCTGCTTACGGTTTGTTTCTGAAACTGCGAAGTATTTTAAAAAGGGTTGCCGTGGGATCTCTCTTCAGTGGCCTGAAAGGTTGTTTTGTTGTACGAAACACATCTAGAAATTTTTGTGCTTTTTTACATGTACGTGTGCGTCAGCCGGTGCCCTTGACACAAATAGGAAAGAAAGGAAGCTGCCAGTTTGTGAGTCCTGCGACCCCAACCTCACCTCAGTGTATTTGAAGTAAGCGTGATGATCACTCGGTCAGTACCCTTTACTGACAAGATGCTGTACCAGCGACATTTCTGGCGCGAGCTTTCTGACGTGCCACAGGTTCAGGAGGCCCGGAAGAACATTTACGCAGGAGGCCCGGTAGAACATTTACGCAGTTCGTACGTTTTTTGCCTGTCCCATATGTAGGTTTTTGCCGTCCCATATGTAGGCCAACCCTTCACCCACCCTTGGGCAGTGCCAGGGCACAGTGACCCGTCATGAGCTCGAGGACCAAAAAGGCTGTGGTCTGTTGAGACCGTACAGCGGGATGTTTATTGCTCCTCCCCTGTCTTACACACGAACGCACACACATACACGCACACACACGCGCACACAACATATTCCCCTTCCTTAACGAACACGAGGCACGGCCCGGAGTCGCGCCTTGCACAAGCCTGAGAATTCTGTAACACAGTTTTTCGCGCACGTCATTTGCACACTGGGCCTATCCTTCTTTGCGTTCTAGCCATCTTGGTGGTCACATTTGCTCCCTTTAGAAGCGGCACTGGTGACTTGTCGCTTCGTTTCATGTCCACCAGTACCGTCATTTCGTCCCCCTTTTGTCTGTTCCAACCAGTTTTCCCACCCGCTCGGCTTACACTCGCTGTGCGCACCATTTACAATGCGTGGAAGTGTTGGCGCGACGCATTCAGACACCGTGTGATTGACTCGTTGGGCAGGGAAGAAAACGACCTTCAATACGACTTCAAGTCTCCCTATCCACAAAGTAAGCATGATTGTGAACGCAGCCCCACCGCAGCAAATGCCGCTTCCGGTTCTGTTCACCTATCTTGGTTTAATGAGAGGTACCGCTAAAGCTGGTGTACGCCTTACAATTTTTCGTCTAAGGGAAACTTGTTTGAAGTTTTTATGGTCTATTTAACAGTTTTGCTTTGAGTTCTTAACAGTGAAGCTGTCTAGCAAATAGTAATTTTTCGCGTGCACAGTTCAAAATACCAAGAAATTGCCGAGCGCATGCAAGTGAGCACGTGCGTCTAGGCGGCCGGGCCGGAGAAACCAAGAAAATGCCTACCGCTCGTGTGTGCGTGCTTTGCGGCGACCGCCCATCGGTCCCTGCGCACGTTCGTTAAGCGAAACACACTCATTTAGGGAGCTTGACCAAAATTTCAGCGACCAAGCGGCAGTTAAAAAACAAGAATATGCAGATCGCTAATGTGTGCGTACCTCCCGACGACCGCCCAGTGTCCCAGCGCACGTTTGTCAAGCCAAGCATACCACCTTAGGGAGATTTGAAAAAAAAGAAACCACCAGTGTTCGCCGTAACCGTGGAAAGACTTGCTCAAAATGAAAAAGACACGGCATAGCGCACGCCCCGGCAAAGTGATGCCCAATTTATCACTTCCAGAAAAATGGGAGAGGCTCACATTTATAGCAACAATTATAGAGGAAAGGTCGTCGCGCCCGCGAAGAAGGAGCATATTGGCTGCAATCGTGGACTTAAACTTTTCTGATAATCGTGATAGTTGCGTGCAGCTTCGCTACCCTGAAGACTTAAGCGTTAGTGTGAACTTCCTTTTTTTTCAGGTTCAGGAAGGGATGGCCCTCGATAGGCGTACGCACTCTTGCGATCCGCATCTGATGAATACGTTGTTTTCAGTATCCAATATTTCAGCTTTCGTAGAACTTGTCCCGTTTCTTCATGTGTATTTACTCTGCAGGAATTAGCAAGCTTTTGAGTCCTAGTAAAGGGCTTAAGTTCATTTGGAACTTGCATCTGAATTACCTTCCGCTGAGACATCTGCAGCTCCCCCATCGGGTATTGGCAGCGTCGAAAGTTCCCTAGTAGTGACGCTGCTTTGTATTGCGGACAACCGCACAACTTCAGTGCAGGAAGTCAGGAGAGAACCAAATAAATGGCAGACAAGATGGGGGATGGAGTGCGCAGGGGGTTCCCCAGAGAGGTCCCGGGAATCGCTTTGGCGATAAGGAGCGGTGAGCAAGCGGCCCGCTCTGGTACGTGACTTGACGTAGAAGACGGTGGGCCCGTGGTAGCGGGTTGAGCAGGACGAGGAGGGCCTTCTCTCATCTCGGCCAGACTTCGTGAATGGGAGAATAGAAAGAGTACGGGATAAGACAAGCATAGAGCAGCCGTTAGTTCTTAAACCCAGCTAATCTGAAGAAACGTACTCGTGTGAACCTTTCAGGGAAAACACCTGTCTTCATGACAGAAAGTAGAATTGTGAGAAGTGGCGAGGTGATCGCATGTTAATTGTGAATTTATTGCCGTCCAAGGAAAAATGGTGGGCTGAGAGGAATTTTGAGCGCTTCACAAAAGGGTAGGCAGCAGACAAATAGCATTGTACTATCGATTTAATTTGTAATGTTCAGTAGTCCGACCTCAGTCGATAATTGTGTAGACAATTGCAAATGAAGAAAAAGAAACAGTGTCAATGCTCAAGGAGGGCGAAGCAATATTAGTGTAAGGAAGCCTAGGAAAAAAAATAAAATTGCAAAAGAGCTAATAGAAGTAGGTTGTGTTCTGCAAACTCGGGTAAAGATAGCAAATAAGAAACAGTGATGCAAAGGTAAACGAAAGCACGAAAGGTTAGAGGTGATCGTTTAAAAACATTCGATGCTTGCTGTGGCGTTAGCACTTGGCAACATACTAATGAAGCCCCTTATAAACAACTGCCCTGGGCTTGTGTTGGGAAATGTGCACTTTACAGTCGCGCTTAGCAAACGTGCTGTATGTAGTGCTGCCGGTGCTTCTCTAGGCCTTGAAAATTACTATAAAAATTACCTGTCATTGGTTTATTAAATACAATTGTAAACCTTATCCGTAAGCTTGTACTATATCGCGGAGTTAAAGAATGACTTAATAAGTGAAAGAAAAGCTTACCATGGCTTGCTAAGCTAAGAATGGCTAAATGTTTGAAGCAAAATGAAGGAAAAAAATGGTTGTCCAGTCGCAAGGAAATATATGTCGGAATTTACATAGCAACAAAATATCCTCTGTTTTTATGAAAACTTCAAATTTGGCATAAATTCCTGTCCTTCCCTTTCAAGCTTACCTGCGGCACTCAGTATGACGTCGCCCATGGCAAACACGGCTGCTGCTTATTCTCAAAATCGTCAAGTCGACCAGTACTAGAAAGTTAAAAGAAGGGAAACCGAGCCACCTACACTAACGTGAAACAAGGGTAGGTGCGAAGCATACAGTGTATAAGTATATTCCTAGCGCCTTGGCGTTTTTGCCCATGGGATGAAACCGTTTGGGGTAGAGGTATACAGCTTTGCTGTAATTGTCTGTTGTCTTTGAAGCATGAAGCGTTCTAGCGGCAGACGTTGGAAAACGAGTGTCTCGGTGTGTTCGTTTTAAACGCGTTTTTGCTCACGATGATGAAACGTTCTAGCGCGAGGCGCAGGAAAACAAGTGTTCAGGTGTTTCAGTACCGTCACTACAGAAAACCACGACGACGACAGGATACGCGATAACCCAAACGCCGAAGGGGCTTCGCCCCTAATATCACAAGTACTACCATTCACCGTTTTCAGAGGAACTGATAATATTTGATGGGATATTTCTCCGAACATCTTTGCCGCCAGACTTGTTTTAATCTTGTCCACAGCCTGTGTGGAGTGGCACTTATCGTAGTCCTGTTTTACATTTTTTTATTATTTCATACTTGCGGAAAGGCTTGCACCTGACCCATACCGGGCAGTCGTCTGCGCTAACCTTTAGGACGCCACCAACCCCTCCCCATCAGCTCATGCTTAGCTATTGTATTAGTTAGATTTTGACGCAAAAACGCCGCACAAGGCAAAGGGGGGACGTACAAACACCACGGTGGGCAAATAAAAAATACCATAAGAGCTGCCTGGGAATTTCATGCCGGTTTAACATCGGGTTGACAAAGAATGGGGACGACCGATGACACACAACCGCAATCGCAGCTACCTGATACCTCGCGGCCAATGGGCTGGCACATACCCTCTTTCGCTACCAATAGTTTATTATGACAATTTCAGGGCTTCTCTTTGCGGTTGGGGTGTATTTCGCAAATTCAATTTAGCTGAGTTATTTTCCAGTGATGCTCACGCATTAAAAGCGGGATGCACAATCGGCTCAACGCAGGGTGGCCCCATCTTTTATGCACCGGGAAGGAGAGAAAGAAAGGGAGGAACAGAGGTGAAGATACAGCGCGTTAGATAAACCAGGAGAAAAAAGCAGCAGAAGGAGTTAGCGGCCGAGTGAAGCAAGCGTTGGATTTAATCACCCACGTGACAGCTCTCTCGCTCTCTTCGGAGGAGCGCCACCGTCGTTCGTCTTCGTCGCACGCCCTCCGCAGTCTCGTCACGCCCGCCAGCCAAGGCGCCTCTCGGCCGGGCCTATCGTGGCTGCGGACTCCGTCCTTTCCTTAATCTGTCTCAAGAAAGACACACTTCCACCCACGCACACCCTCCCTTTCTCGCTTTTTACCACGGTACCGCTCGCGTAGACTCACTTCCGTGGGAGATACTAACCCTATAAATTAAAACGAGTTACCCGGGCCACGGACTGCGACGCTCAATAAATCTTTTGGAAATTGTGTCGCAGCCTTCGAAAGCCGACTTTCGTAACCCTTTACGCTTTTTTAAATGTTCGGGCTGCGGCTCTAATCCTGTATCGTTGCGACTTACTTCTCCTTGACTGATGTGAGGCCCATCGGTTGGAATACTTTGCAACTTTAAAAGGACGCCGCAAAATTTTTATTGCGGGAGAACAAAAAACAGTGAGTTTCAGCATTATTTACAATCCGCAGGAAAAGTAAGAGCGAACCAAATGTAAAAGTGTGCCCAACCTTTTAGGGGCGATTCTTACAGACGGTCGATTTGAGGTAGTCACTAATCTTCTAGGAGTGAAATCAATCAAGATGCCTTGACACCTCCTCGATTCCCAAATCTCACTGGTGTTCGGAGTGTAAAACGCACTAGGAAGCAAGGAATATACGATCACACTGGGCTAGTGGAACGAAAGAACACTGTCTTTCTTAAAGCGCAAAATTACAAAACAGGCTAAAATTATACTTCTGAATGGTTTGTAGTCCTCAATGGTGCCAAACCAACTAAAATTATATTTCTTGAAAAATCTCTGAATGTGACCTCCATGCGGAATTATGCGGTTTGCGGCAGTATCTTAGAGTCGAAAAACGTTGCGCGGGAGAGTTTTCATATGTCGCGTATTCAGCACTAATTCTGGTTGTTGCTTTAACCCACCACCGGTCCGACAAACTTAATATTCACTACTGCAGCACAAAACATGGTCCTTTGGAGCCAGATGACTAGACATTTCCCAAGAACAGCATTGCCATTTCGAAGTATATCAAAGAGCGGAAACTCAAACGCGCACGCTCAAATTTCATAAATTGGAAGATTGCGCAAATATGCCGCGGAGCGAACTCAACTGCCAGCAAATCGGTCAGGTACCAGACGGCGCTACACGTGAAAGGTGGAGGTGCGCTGGGTGGTATATTTCCTAAATACGTCAGGATCAATGGGCTGGTAATCATAAAGCCACTTCCAAAACAGACTGTCGCATAAAATTCGTGGCCCACGCACGCGAACCTCCGCACACGCACTACTCCGACTAGTCACAGACGCACTATAGAGATTAGCGGAATCGTCATTGTTAAACATTATTCAAATCGTGCCAACTATTGACTAAGGCCCATCACTCATTCGCGTTCTCACGAGAGCCGAATCTAACCACCTTCAATAATAGTACACCAAAACTTCACAACAATCTCATTGTGCAACAGCACATACCCAGATAATTCTCTCTGTGGAAGACGGAGCTAAAATTGCACGGTACCTTTCCTGACTCGTAAGTGGCATTTTATCCGAAGTAAACGAATATATATCCACATGTAAAATGTGATGTGAAATGATCGCAATACAAAGACAAAATGGAGATCAATATAAAAGGGCACCAGAAAAGTTACCACCGATATGATTTATAAGGTAAAGCTTTTTCTGCTGAGAACAACATCAGCGAAGGTTTAATGATACACGTGTTCACATGCGTGCATGTTCGATACGAAATAAATAAATACGAGCGGCCTTTATCTAGCATAGAACAAAATAATGGTGATGATGATGATGATGATGATGATGTATATTAAATTTCCATCAGGTGTCTTATTATCAAACAAAAAAGAAAACAAAGTAAGGACGCTACATATTGCTGCTCTCCGTAACAGAGGCGGACTGTACCTCATGCAGGCCCGCAGCCACAAGAGCAGCACAAATGCGACATCCTTTGGGGCATGGCTCACCAGGGGCAGTCCTAAGCTGAGACCTTAGAAACGAGGCTCGTAAGGCTCCGGTGCTATCAGACGCACAGATAACAACGCCGGGTGAGCCCATAACTACCCGGCTGAACTCGTTGTGGTTCATCCGACACCGGAAGCTGTCTAACAAGAAGTCAAGACCACTGGCGCTGCACCCAGAAGGAACTAACGCTGCCCAAAGACCCTGGTCACCCCTAACAAGTTCACGGAATTCATTGTTCATGTGTGAGTAGGACGTGGAAGAAAAAAAGAGCAAGGCGACCTAACTCCAATTTCCTCGCGCTTCGCGAACGAGAAGTAATGGCCACGTGTCAGAGCAAGAGGATCAGAAAAGAAAAAAAATAGAGACAAAAATGGAAGGAACAAAACCCGATTACAAATCGTCGCCCAAACCGATAATATTTGGAGCAGGAGATGCCAGAAATGACGGTGTGGGACTCCGAAGAGGCGGGAAAGTCGCCAAAAGAGATAGGGTGCGTGTCCCCAGTAAATAGTTCAAACGTCACGTTCGCTGTCGCGAACAAGGTGATTTGGCTGCCTCTTGAGAAACGAACTTCAGAGCATCAACTTGCATGTTTCGGTAGCTATTGAGAGTTGAAAAATATGGCTGATAAAGCAAATATCAACGTGGCGATTGAGTTATTTCTGAATTACTGCTAAATACCACTGCGAGCAATTTCTTCCAGCATAAGGACCAGGCACGGTCAGTAAGTACCCAATTAAGAATCTCCTTCACCGAGCGGGCGCAACGTTGGCACTTTAAGTACGATATTATACATTTATATGCGTGGCCGGGCATCTAAACACCTGCGCGTTAGTTAAGAACTGCAGTGCCAGCACGCTCGAAGAAAACGACAAGTTGTGAGCCATCTTGTACGAAGTAGAGTGCCACAAATTATGTGAATCAACCTCCCAAATAAAGCAATACACTCATCGACATTAAAAATGATCTTACCACTGTTGCAATTATATGGTAACGACTACCTAATGCTGCCTGAATTATCAGTTTTCAGATCGTAACAATAGACGGTTCCTTGGATCCTCTCTGGCAGAACCATTGGAATTATCAGTTATCATTGTATTATCAAATGAACATTTGTAAATGCCCGACATCAGAATTTTACTGGTAGAAGATTTACAGAGGTTTGGACACTCCCGTCTTCAATTCGTTAGCGGCGATTGTATTGTTACACGACAAAGACGGAGTAGGCAGCGGCGCACGGTGTCATGGAAGCCTGAGGGGAGACGTCGACGTACTGGGTGCAGCATAGCCTTGGGGTTCACCATCGAGCAGCACCGGTTCTTCAACTGTTTGCCTTACTTCCTCCGGCACAACTTGTGCTAGGGAAGCGTGGGTCAGCGAAGCATAGGGTAGTTGCGGTAGCTTAAGCTCATCCCTAGGCACGGAACGGATGAGCTCCCACAAAGCATCTGGGCTGGCGTTTAGGGCAGCAGGGAGAACGGCCGCTGACGCGCAGGTAGGATTGCAGTCGTACTGCTTGACACGCTTTGCTACCGTATTTTTCAATGTCGACGCTTTCATTATGAATTCAGTCACGGTACGCGGTGGAATACGCACAAGGACAGTCAACAGCTGTTTGATGCAATGCATAAGGTAAGGTAGCATTTTTATCGCCAGCTATGCTGCGGCCGGCATGTCGGAAAAGACGGCACATGCCCTCATAAAACATGGCTGCGATTTCCTTGGGAAGCTGGTTTCTCGAGCGCAAAGCGGCTTCAGCCGTTTCTTTACGGCTGCTCCGCGCATAGGTGGCCAGGAATGGGCTCCGGAATTCACCCCAATTTGCGACTACAACTCCATGCTTTTCGAACCACGTCTTCGCGTAGTCGCAGAAAATGAAGTATACGTCGTGCACCTTTTGCTCTTATTCCCATCCATTAAACCGTGCGACCCGCTCATACAGCTCAAGCCAATCCTCCCCATCTGATCAAAACTTGTAGGTGTTCGCTGCTGTTGAAATGCGAACAGTCTAGGCATGTTCTGCTCGCTTGGGCTCGAATGTTGTGCTCGCTTGGGCTCGTAGTGTGTTCCGCTGCTACCCTTGTTGTCGCGCGCAGTGGTCTAAATTAGGACCAAGCAGTGGTCAGCGCCTTAAAGCCGATGACCGGTGTGTTGGTTAACAGGTGTCAGCTCCCTCTCGGACACCCGCTTCAGCAGCTGTGTCCACGCGGTGCATGCGAGAATCGCAACTGGTACCTGGCTCCACCGCCAGAAGCGTAACGTGATGTTGAAAATCCTTATGAGCAGAGCTAATTTAATTAGAAAACAGGATATAACAACCAGGTTCGTCTAATGGCGACAGTCACAACTTAGGTGGTGTTGCTAGAGCCAAAAGATATGGCGCCTATGCACTCAGGGTGATTGACCAGGAAACGGGCGCTCACCACACATAGGTACCACAGGAACACACGCGGAAAGCGTCTTCTTCTTCTCCGAGCAACCTTCCACTCTCGCGCGAACAGGAGATTGACAGTGTGATTACTACTTTTATAACAGTCCCCCCTCTTTGACTGACTTTCAGCTGTCGCTGAAAGATTGCGCTGTCATAACATAGTCACGGGGCGTAGGCGGACAGTGCCCTATAGAGCCATGGCTCACCATCAACGACGACGACTAGGTAGTAGCTCGGGTGGAGCCTGCACGCACGGTCCTATGGCCGTTTAGAAAATATTTTTAAAAGACCGCTCAGCATCCTTAGCCATGGTTTGTGTCATATTTTCCGCCACCCCGTAACAATACGACTAACTTCTTTCAGTCAATACATAGCAAAGAATCAGTTACGTTCAGTATCTCTAGGTTTACCTACGGTACAGCCGCCAAGCCACATTGTGAATATCCCTGCATTCTAAACATTCTCTAGTTTTTCAATGCACTTTACATGAGATAAATTGACACAAACTGAGAAATAAAAGAACAGTCATGCAGCATATCTGTCCAAATTAGAACTAAGTCAACACCTGCACAACAAGCCTGAAGCTGCGCCCGGATCCTAACCCAAAGTGGAACTAATTCCAACGGACGGACGCTGCTACATCGTCGTCTGACGTTTCTATAAAAACAACGAATGAGGAGATATGTTTTAAAATTCCCCCACATTTCCCCGAAGGGGAGCATGAGGAAGTGCGAATGCACGGGTGATGCTATGAGGGGGAGTTTGTTGAAATTTGGTGGCATTTGCCCGTTAGTTACATTAACACCCCCGCGTGATCACGTTCGGGCCGCGACAGCCTCGCCTTTAAACCCTCGCGCAGCGCGACGGCAGGCGAACGAAGCGGGAGAGAAGGCGAGAGCGCGCAATGGCAGGCGAGTGAAAGGGGAGAGGAGGCGAGAACGCGCAACGGCAGGCGAGCGAAGGGGGAGAGGGAGGCGAGAACGCGCAAACGGCAGGTGAGCGAAGGGGAGACGGAGGCGAGAGCGCGCAAACGGCAGGCGAGCGAAGGGGAGAGGAGGCGAGAGCGCGTGACGTCACGGCGAGCGGAAGGGGAGAGGAGGCGAGAGCGCGCGACGTCACGTGGCGTACTACGTCATGGTGCCGTTGCTACGCACGCTCTCCCCTCCGCTCCGCGCCGTTGCTAAGGGCGAGGAGGCGCGCGCGCGATAACACCTGCGGCTAAAGACGGACGGCGGCAGAAGCGTGACTCAGGGTAGCGTAAGAAGTGCATTCGCACTTAATAAATAAATATTTTGGGCTCGTTTTTTAATGGCAGGCCTTGTGAGCACCATCAATAATCATTGTAATAAAATTGGCGCAACTTGCACTAGAGGTGCAAGGCTGTAGAAGCAGCAGAGCTGGCGGCTCCTCTCCCTTCGGCGAGGAGCCGACTTTTGCGCCTCACATGGTTTTCCGAACTTGCCGCTGAAAGGCCTCAATGACTGGCAGGCCCAGATTGTACGCAGGCTTTTACATCTTTCCCAAAGAGAAACCCGTTAGCAAGCGCTAGAACCGACGGCAACCATATTCGCACACTCGGCTTCTGTAGAGCGAGCTTTTCTGTGCTTTCCACGTCAGGCGCAAACACACGTGAACTGGCGAGCAGAGGAGCACGCGAGACATCACGCCAGGAGTGTTAACGAAGAATATTATTGAAGTGCTATAGACAATGGAACATGACGACGCCTGGAACTCCTCACGCACGCATGCTCACGTGCGACCGCTGTTTTTTCTTGGTATTATTTTTGCGAGATCTTTGCTAGCGACAAGCACGCGCGTAAGCCGAGGCGACGCCGGATGCTCCTCACAAGGCGCCCACTCACGTGCACTCAGTATTTTTTCTGCGAACTTTTTTTTGCGAACGCCACCGCACCAAGCTTAATCTGAACAGCTACGATGTTAAAAGTAAAGTAGTGAGGCATATTTCTCACTGCCTTCGTGCATTTCGTGAGCTTCTAAGTCATTTTTGTAATAGCGCCTACGGGGATATACTGGTAGGTATTGTAACGTGCCCATTCCTTTTGTTTGAACATGAACGCAAGCACTTTTGCAACCCTCCGTCACTTCAAACCATGTAGGCGACAAAACTAAACATTTTATAGCGCAGCTCTTAAGCGCCCGCTCATGTGGTTTCGCGTTCTACCCAACAAAGAGGACACCGTAGGAGAGCGAACAGCAAAGTAGATGGTGAAAGTATGGCGAAAGTTTGAGGGCGAGGGCTTTATGCCGAGGCGGAGCGAGAAATACTCGCCGGCGGCGAAGAGCTACGAGATTAACGCCAAAGTATAGCGAAGGCTACCCTGAGTTTGCTGATGACGAGATCACTTCCTGAAACGCAGCATTTCATGCCGTGCTCAAATTTTTCGTTAGGGAGTACCGCAATCGTCGTTCAATTTTTTATTCCCAATACTAAAGCTTATGCACAAACAATGCATGAACCCTCCTTCCTAACAGAAAAGCACACAAATATTGTACAAAGTTAAACCGCTATCTCTTAATGTAATGTAGTCACTGTCACTTCACTATGACTCAAATGGACCACAGACAGGGATGCTTAATACACCGTTACCAGAGGAACCATTTGTATACCAGTTTACTGTAACACAGGCCACACTCACACCACACACGCATATATTTCGAATAGCATGCTCCCACCAGTTCGAGACAAGTGTGAGGAACTGCTTTCCATGCTCCACGAGTTAATTGGGTGCACATTCTGCAATACCGCGGGAAAAAGACACTTTCCTTAAACCTTCACATGCACCATTTCACTGCACCCTTCACCTGTCCTAGGAGATAAACCAACGCGCTCTTACGAATGTGTTCTAACCTGCTGTTTGTGGGGTTTAATGCGCCGACGCTACACTGACGATGAGGCGCGCCGTAGTGGTGGGATTAGGATTAATTTGCACCACCTGGGGTCTTAAACGTGGTCCGAAATCCTGCACACACTGGCGTTTGCGCTTTTTGCCTCCACCAGGAAAGCGGGCGCCGCAGCAGAGGATCAATCATGCGACCTTGGGCTCAGCAGCACAACGCCACAGTCACTGAGCCACCGCGGTGGGTAATATGTTCTAACCTACTTTGGAGATATCAACTTCTTAAAACTTAACAGGGCGTCTGTAGGGGCTAGTTGGGGATGCATAGCTTGAGTGGAGAGCGCTTAAACTTGATCAGTTAACAAGGACGAGGAAGACTACAAAACAGGACAAAACTCATATCGTACAGGGCGTGAATAGAGGCCCCACCATTCTTAAGGGAGGTCCTGATGATTCCTTTATGTGCACAGTGAGCTCCACTAACGCATCACGCTCTGAGGCTACAGGCAATGACACGTCTACACCATTATCCTCTTTTATCGTCCATTACGGGAATCCTCATGTTTTAGTATGCGGGCCCTATACATCCGTATATACAGATTATTTAAGGCGGCACCATACTCCCCTTATACATATTTTATGCCTGAACCTGATATCGAAAGACACCCTAATATAGCGTCTTGGTGCACTTGGCAATAGATATTCCTCCGCAATAAACACATACTACTACTTCTACGCAAACCTAAGAGTAATAATTAACTGATAATTCCTGAAAAATGTTAAGGAAGGAGCCCTTGTCCTCGTGTTTCAGCAGTGCAACACCTTGTCAATGCCACAGGTCTGCAACATTCTAATACCATGCTATACCTAGAAGATACGAAACTTCAAAACCTTTACTTCTCTGCTTATCTGAACCGCCTGCAAATGTAATCCTAAACTCATGCTGCAAGCGCTGAAGAACCCAAGCATATGAGGATGACGAGGATAACTGCGAACTGAAGGTGGGAACAAAACGACATAGCGGGACAAAGCTCGCACGAAAGTTGGTGTTCTCATAACGACGAACACATTCCCGGCCAGCTAATTGTTGAAACCGACCCCGTCTGGGGAGCTTTAGTGGCCTTTCCTAGGCTTCATTAACATCTGCGAACAAATGCTTGCTCCAGGAGCAATACCGAGCTTCCTTAATCACGTGACCCATGCCGAGGCCGAAGCTTCTTGAATACACCTCTTTTCATAACGAACGCTCCCTAGAAAAGTTCTAGCTAGGCGAAATTCTTGTCTTTGGCTGCTTTCAGCCAACCGAATAGAAGTTTATTCTTAATAAAAACATATATAAACTGTTTCCCTTCTCCTATCCTAATAGATTTCAAAGCAGCAAATAACTGAGACCACCTGTTTGCTTGGAAAGAGCGGGCTAAAACGCTGCGAGGAAAGCAGAGAAGTTAGTACGGCTCCATAAAACTGGTGGATAAAAATGGGATTTCCGTGTAGTCGACCTATTAAAATTGTGTCTGTAACGAGGGCAGCTCCATCCATCTCGTTTGTGCAACCAAATTTACAAGTTTATTTTTGACGTGATTGTATGGGACCATACTTTTCACAATTCCTATTGCACCCAAATGTCTATGCTGACTGCAATATTACACCACGAATTGACGTTTTGTACGGCGACACTCGCTTTGCGTTCAGTTTACCTCCGTTTCGGGTCTCCATGAAAGAGTATTGTTTTCTATGGTCGCCACGTCTTGACACTCGAGCCCTACGTGGAACAAACAAACAAAAGTGGAGCAGGGTTTGTATAACAAAAACTTGAGAACACCGAAGTCATGTGAACTTTCTGGGCGAGGCCGTCATGTCAGAGCGGTGTCATTGTATCGCTGAAAAGAAATCTGTCTCCATGACGCCAAAAAATATCGATCTTTACAACGAACGTATCTTAAAGCGCCCTCACTTCTTGCCCAGCATGAAACATCTGACTAGAAAGCCGTCAGCTCGCATATTTTCTGAGTTATTGAGGTGCATAAAATACAAGAAGTGAAGGGTCTGAAAAGCAATCTGACTGTATGTCTAACAAAAAAAAATAGAGTGCAAAATGTTGTGGGCTCTTGAGTACGGTTTTGGCCGGCGCTACGATGGGCAACCAAAAATTGAATAAAAAATGCTTATGCGTAGGTCAAAACTACGCAGATATACGCCTCCTGCCGTAAAACAAGACAAAAGAACATCAGTCTTAAAAAAAGAGGTTAACATGCAAAACTAGGTGGAACATGTTTTTATAAGTGCGATATTTCGTATAGGGCACAATGAAGGGCAGTAAAGCCGCAGTCGTGGGAATGAATAAACCTGCTGCTGCCGGTTCGGTATTTATGCAGTTGGCCGTTTTTTGTTACTTCAAAATGAGAGATACGGATATCATCTGCATAAAAACCAATTACTGAAAATTAACGTACTACATAATTGCAAAGCGATTGACAGAGTGGCTGAGAACGAGTATATTTGTTTCATTTATGGCTGCAGCAATTACATGACCGAGAAACGTAAAAATAGAGACTAAGCATTTCAGTGGTTTTCCATAAAGAAAATAGGGAGGCCTTATTTCTGGACCTTCATTGGCAGGAGACACATCTTGGCGTAATGCGTTCACGCATAGTGCTGTCTAACATCTTCAAGTTTACGCTACTGCGCAGCAAATCCGGCATCATTGTGGCGCAGAGGGCCTTTGGATTGTGGAGACGGCACTACCAGATTACATTTATTTATACCAAAGGGTGTACTTTCATAATAAAAGAAATATCTTGCTGCCGTTGAAACAGGGACGGTTAGTTCTCTTTTTCAGTGATCGGTTTAACCACAATAAACGCTTGTCAAAACAACCAGTCTCAAAGTGAACACGTCTTTTCTTCTGCTGTGAAGACAAGTTGAGACAGACGCCAAGAGAACGAATATTATAAAAAAGTAAACCCAAATCGGCAAGCAGCAGAATACGCAGCCGAGCTCACGCGACAAAACTGGCGTCAGCTCTGCGACGGCTTACAGGGAACTCTGGGCACGGCAAAGACATGGAAGCTCCTCCGCCACTTGCTGGACCCCACGTAGAGTAAGCTGGAGAGTCGGAAAGCAATCCAGCGCTTGCTACACTCTCATCCTGGCAGCGACGAGGAGGTACTGGATAAGCTTAAAGACCAGTACATTGGCACAACTTTACCTTCCGTGACTCCTCGCACGTATGCTGGCCGTCCCAACCCGGAGCTGGACGAGGCAATAACGACACAGGAGGTCTGGCAGGCACTTCTAGCCCTGACCCGTAACACCACTCCGGGCAAAGAGAAGGTCACTAACAAGCTACTTAGGAAGCTCGACGACGGAAGCATCCAAGCTTTAACGGGGTACTTCAATGAGCTCTGGGAACGGGGTACAATACCGGCTGAATGGAAACACGCCGAAATGGTGCTTATTCCGAAGCCAGGCAAAACTACGAAGTTGGACACATTGCGCCCCATATCGCTAACGTCGTGCGTAGGGAAGCTTTTTGAGCGTGTGATCCTCGCCCGCCTTCAACCATACATAGAAGCCCAAGACATTTATCAGCACACAATGTTCGGATTCCGGCCCCACCTGTCAACTCATGACATCCTCCTTCAACTAAAGGAAGACGTCTTGGCGCACATTTCTCCTCACTCCAGCAGGGCTATCCTCGCTCTTGATTTGAAAGGAGCATTCGACAATGTGAGCCACGACGCCATCCTCGAAAACCTAAGTCACACCAACTGTGGAAAACGAATCTTTCAGTATATCCAGGCATTCCTTACCGATCGCACGGTGACTGTGGGCATCGGACCACTACGAACGGACCTTCAATCCATGCCCAACAAAGGAACGCCACAAGGAGCGGTGCTTTCTCCAACGTTATTTAACATAGCTATAATGAAGCTCCCACAAAAACTTAACACCATCCCGTGGATTAAACATGCAGCGTATGCAGATCACATCACGATATGGACTACTGCTGGGTCAGAAGGCGACATGCAGGATGCGCTCCAGAAAGCTGCTGACGCCGTCCAACAGTACGCCAGTGTCCGCAGCCTTCAGTGCTCCCAGGAGGAGTCCGAGCTCACCATACTGAGGCGCACGCCACGTGGCAAGCCACTAGTACCCACCACAATACAAATACAGCTCCAAGGTAGTGACATCCCCGTAGTCCCAACCATCCGCATACTGGGACTTTACATCCAGCAAGACCGAGGAGCAACGCTAACCATCCAGCGCCTCAACTACACTACCTCGCAAATCATGCGTATGGTGAGTCGAGTAACAAACCGGCACCAGGGTATGAAGGAGGATGATGTCATCAAGTTGGTGCAAGCACTGGTTGTCAGCCGCGTGGTGTACTCTACGCCTTACCTCCCGCTGAAACCGAGGGAAATGGACCAACTTGACATACTACTGCGGAAGACGTGCAAGCAAGCGCTAGGCCTCCCTCCTCACACCACCACTAGTAAGCTGGAAGTGCTCGGGGTGCACAAAAAGGTGTGGGAGATAATTGATGCCCACCTTGTCAACCAACTAGAGCGGCTAAGGCAAACGTCGACCGGTGGCACGGTGCGGAGGCAACTAGGCTACCAGATAGCGGACGCCAGCCACCCTCGACCGGAAACTGTGCCACAGGACATCCGTACGCTGATCAGGGTTGCTCCGCTCCCGCGAAACATGCACCCTGAGCATCACCTACAGCGCAGACAAGCACGAGTACAATTCCTACTAAGGAAGTACTCTGCCCACCCCCATGTGCGATTCACGGACGCGGCCCACTATGCAACCCATCCAGCCACAGCAGTAAGCGTCATCGACGGCTCAGGCGATGTCGTTTGCACTGCTACCGTACAAATCAAAAGCATCGTTGAAGCCGAAGAAACGGCCATCGCACTGGCAATGACGTCTGCAACTTCGAATAAACCACTTCACGTAATTACGGACTGCCAACAGGCATGTAGAAACTACGGCAACGGTCGCATCTCAACATCCGCCCTTCGATTACTAAAGAGGCACAAGGATACCCTGAACCCTACCATACTGATATGGACACCAGGTCACGCAGGGCTCTACAGAAACGAGCGAGCACACGCTACAGCCCGAGCATGCACCCTCCAGGCACCGCACCAGTCGCTTCGTGACCCAGAGCCTGTCCAGCAGCAGTACCGTGCACTTCTGCAACACCACCGCCTTGCCAGATGTGCCTACCCACCACCGCACCAGAAGCTTCACCGAGAAGAGGCTGTAGCCTGGCGGCAACTACAGACCAACACATACCCCACCTTAGCTTCCTGCACATCATACACCCAACAATATATCCACCAACACGCCCACACTGCAGCGAACATGCAACACTGTACCACACCACGTGGGCTTGCCAGAACACACCAGCAGCCCCCCTTATTCGCACCCCCACCCTCGAGCAGTGGGAGGCCGCGCTGTGCAGTTCCAGTGGACCAGCGGCAGTAGGTGGACCGGGCACGCAGGACCGCGGCCGCCGCTGGGGCCCTGGACTGAGGGCTTCTTCCGCTTTCAAGCGCAAATCTTTTGAATAAATGTTTTTACCACCACCACCTACACCCGGTATACATGAAGGCACGCTCACGGAGGCCCGGCTCGCCTACGCACTAGCGCTAGATTTTTCTCTCGTATAAGTTGGCATGACATTGTATGACTGTAGGAGCCACACCGGAGAAAGCGCTACACAGCGGCCTTTTCAAGACTACTGCTCAAGTTCAACAGGGCGCTCCCTTAGAAGCAGTCCGAGCAGCGAATATCAACAGTTAGGAGAACGCTACAGAAGAGACGTGGGAGGGTCACCGTAATGCGCAGGCGCGGGTTAGGAGGGAGCGCCCCAACATTCACCTCTGCATAGCTCATGGCGCGTTCACAACTGCGTTTCGTGCAGATACTATGTCCCAACGCAGTATCGTATGAGCTTCCCATCAGCTTCTACAAATTCATCTCTCTCAGGTGCTGCCATAGGAATATGTTAATTGTTTCTCCCATTAGACGTTTCTTTTTAGGTTGCTCCGCAAGGCACCACGTTTAATTAAAAAATACAATTCCAGATAAAAAGTATATATTATGAGTTGTTTCCCAAATTTGTCAGTGATTCATTAGAGCAGATAGTGGTTGGAAATATCGGGATCAGATGCCGTGATATCGCAAGCTTTTTACGCAAGCAAAGCATTATCCGTGGCATCTAGACAAGCTACTTTTTCTGCTCTTCATAGTTAGGCAATACGTGCCTCGCTAAGCTATGTTGGAGCTATGAGACGATTGCTACATATCCGAGAAATCTCTTTTGACGTCATGTTTTCTTGCTACTTGCAAAAAAGGGTGTCCCACTCGTAACACTGGATTCCTTAACGAGGTACTTCTGCTATGCTGAGTGTCGGGTCATTGCACAGCTGACCTCAGCGGCGCAGAAGAAATGAAGCGTACACAGTGTGCACACGCTTTCACAGCAGCCGAGATATAGGGCGCGAGACATAAAGCTAGGGAATGGTGCTTTCTTATGTTGAGCGTAAGCCCAGAATAAACGCGGAAGGCGACGCAGAGACAGAGACGTCAGACGCAGGGTACCCCACTCGGATGGGGCCCGCCAGAGAGAAATGGCCACTCAAAGGGACTGCGCAAGGCGGCCACAGTCTCCTGCGCTAATATTTAGTCATCCATGTCATCATCGTCGCCGTCATCGTTCCCTTCCTCTGCCATCGCCGCTGTCGCGGACACATCAAACGCGCTCGCTCACGGTGACAAGCAGGAACGCGCATTAGGGGGCGACCGGGGCATTTCTTGCCCCCGCCATTCGCTTTGCCTTCCACTGCAGGCCTGCGCCGATGCCGCCTCGGACATCACGGCCCGTCGTTGGCCGACAAGGCAGCGGCACTCATCTAAGCCCCTAGGGTACCAACAGATTGTTCTAACGACTCCGCGACTGGAGCCTGCCATGGATTGAGGGCGGTTGAGGGCGGGTGCAACCCCGCCTAAGTGAGAAGGCCTCCGTCATTCACCGCCCTAGCAGAAGTAACACAAAGAATGTCCTTTCTGCAAGCCAACCTTAAGGAAGTAAAAGTATATAGTCAATTTAGTTGTGTAGTCGGAATTCGCGTATGAGAAGCGGAGACTGAATTGCATGAGTGATGGCTTCCCTATCGGAGTGCTAGTAGCAGGGTTAAAAGTGAGCGTTAGTACGAGCGAACATCACAAACAGAAAGAGGCTTTCTGTGGTGAAAATCCATGCGGCTGTGAGAAACCTATATGAAAGGCCCCATCAATCGATAGGACGATATTGGTGAGTCTTTTTCATCGATCCAACACTTGTTACTGTCGTTCTAGTTTCTGGTATGGCTCCAGAATTGAAGCATGCCTAATTTTAATCATGACCTTTTGCGGAAGAGTGGGAAGGTTTCATTTCGACATAAAACTACGTACGTACAAACACGGGACAAGAAAGGCAATAAATTATGAAATAACAATACACATGTTCTTGCAGATTTCTAATTTGCCTCCAACATGGACAGAAATGAATATTAAAGAGAAGCCGACAATGAAGTGGTGCATTCAAACGCACGAGGGCTGCGCGCGCATGATATAGAGTTGAGAACGCTGCTCTTGTACCACCTGTGCATGGTTTAGCGTCACTCTAGACCGGCTCCAATGAACACTGAAAAACGACTTTCACTTCACTTATCATACATATGCAATACGGGGATTTACACCCCCCCCCCCCCGCTATGAAACCCCAAAAAGATTCCACAACCACAAGCACTCCGCCCAAGGATTTACACACGCACCCCCAAAGAAGTCCAGGAGAATTACAAGGAGTATTCTCGGAGGATTCGTGCTCTTCTCCTCACCAGTTCACGTGCGCTCGTGCCTGAACTCGGTAGCACAGAGCACTTCGCGCTATACGCCGAGGTAACGCGGTCACCTTTGGGAGAGATGTGAAAGGCTGCGGAAAGAACGATCCGGGCCTGCCAGGCTTAAAGTACGTTGAGCGGCAAGTTCGGATAATCTATGTGAGGTGCAACAGCCGCGTCTCCGACGAAGGAAGAGGGTCCACCAGTTCTGCCGTTTCTCCAGATTTGCACCACTAGTAGGAACAGCGACAATTTTTGTAAGTGCAAAGCACATTAGGCTCTCGCTTTCTAGTCGTGGCTCGCTTGCTGGACCCAAGCTGACCCCACGGCGCAACGTGATAATGGAGTCCGGTCGTAGCAGCGTCACATAGAGGACTCAAAAATCAAGCGGTTTATACAGTCACAACCGTTCAAAACTCTTGAACCACTCGCGCTTGTCATACATCTCCCCGTTGTTTAGCGCAAAGAAAAGTTCATGTACAATTGAGGCAAAACATACGTAATTAACTGGAAGCGCTCCGTTCATTTATGTAGAAACACTCTTTGGGTGGTCTTTTTAGGATAGTAACAGGGAAAAATGGCAGAAATTGGCGGCAAGTGCGGTAGGAAAAGCAAGCACTAAAACACAGAGCTCCCGCTGCTGCAGTTTGAGGCAGGGGGCGCAGGAGCTTCGCGAAGGAGGGAAATTTGAATTGCATTGAGAAAACCTCCGGTCCATTCACCAAGAGAGGAGTGAGAGAGAGCAGCAAAAAGCGTGATGCGTGGTGAAAGTTTGCAGATAACGGCGCTACAGCCCATTATGGCGAATCATTGCTCTGCAGTTTGTAATGGCGTCGTATTGAGCCGAACAGCTTTATTTTTTCATCCTTTGAACTATTGGTCGTTTGTTTACAGTGCCTCAGCCACTTCGGGTACAATTCATGAGCGATGTGTCGGAAACTGGGTAATTTATTGTCATGAAGCCAAAGACGACGCATTTGTCTTCAAGGAAAACAAGTGTATTGGAGTGAACTTGTGTTCCCCCCTAACAACTCAAAAAATACACAGGCGGCGAAGTAGTAGTCAACAGAGTGACGGGCGTAGGCGAGCATCGGTGAGTTGAATGCCGCGCCGTGTGCTCTGCGGTGATTTATCTCTCGGCGCGAGGGCTTCTCGAACAGTCGAATTGCATCCAGAAGACTGTAAATCATAGAAGACTATTCTAGGCTGTTGACGTTAGTTAGCGACACTCTCCCTATCGAAGGAGATAACACGTGCGGCATGAAGAATATAACATGCGCTTCACGTGGCCGACGGATAAAACAGATAACATTGCCCGGCGCATACGGTCGACAAAAACAAAACATAAACGAACAAACCCAGAACATGGTTCGTGGCATTACCCCCCCTCTAAGAGGGCATCCAAGCAATGCTAAATTTAAAGACAGTCCGGACAAACAAGAACAACAAAAACGTTCGTCATCGTGTATAGTAAGGTTTCAGGCGAACCACGTGGACGACTTCAGGCAGCGTGGGTCGTCGTGATATTCCGGGGTCAGCATCGGGGATCACCTCGTAGTTATGTTAGCCGACACGTTGTAGAATACGATAGGGTCCGAAATACCGTCGCAGAACCTTCTCACTGAGTCCACATTGTCGGATGGGAGTCCAAACCCACACACACGATCTTCTGGGCTGTACTCGGCGTCTTGGCGTCGGAGATTGTAGCGTCCGGCTTCCACCAGCTGCTGGTGCGTTGTGTAAACTCAAGCGAGTTGGCGGGGCTTCTCCGCACGCTGAAGGTATCCTTGGACGTCTGCGTTGAGGTCGTTGTATTCTAGGTGCGGATGCATGGCGCATGTTCTATTCTTCATGCCGCACGTTTTATTTCCTTTAATACTGAGAGTATCGTGAACTAACGTCACCAGCTTAGAATAATCTTCTATGATCAACAGCGTTCTAGGTGCAATTCGACTCTTCGAGAAGCCCTCGCGCCGAGAGATAAATGACCGCAGAGCAGACGGCATGGCATTCGACTCGCCGACGCTCCCCTACGCACGTCACTTTTTTGACTGCTGCTTTGCCGCCTGTGTATTCTTTGAGTTGTTAGGGGATCACAAGTTCGCTCCAATAAACTTATTTTCCTTGAAGACAACTGCGTCGTTTTCGGCTTCGTGAAATCTGGTGGAGGTGCTGGGTACTTGCACCCTAAGCCATCGTCAAGCCAACAAACAAACCCAAAACATGGTTCGTGGCAATATTCAGGAGACGCTGGATGCCGGATTTTTGACAATCTCAGTTAACAACTGCGCTTGCTTAAAAACATCAATTGAGATAAAACAGACGTAAATAATTTTTAAAACCTGCTTTTATCGCATTGATAAAACGACGTTCCATAAGCTACAGGGAAAAAAGCTGAACTGAATTGGTTCCTGTAAACAGTTCTGTTCAATATATTACGACTTTTCATAAGTCTGCCATCTCTTTCCTTGATCCTTTTCAGGTAGTCACATGATTTAAAAAGTGAAGGCTAGCAATAACAACGAGTTCTTGCCAAGCCGATTTCATGTTCTCTATTGTAGGAAAGAATGTATTCATGGTTATAAGAACGCTAAATGAAAGTTGTTTGTGTAGGTACTTTCTTGTAGCGAAATTGAAAAATCACTGCGCAACTTTACGAAATGCACAAATTTCTCTGGTCATTTACAGCTTGTTGCAGCTTGTTGCCGCTGTAACCGCTACTCAACTTTTGTTTGCGACATCAGCGACGTTAAGATTAATGACTGACTGCACTCTGTTCTTATAAACGATAATTCATGAATTTGAAGTAGTTTGAACGAGCTACGATGACCCCAAAAAAGAGAAGTAATTGTGGCGACTGTCAGGTCAAAATAAGACGTTTACTGTATGGCAATTGGCCGTTCTTTTTTTTCCGTAATAAAGCTTTGACAAAAAAAGTAGTTTTTAGAAACTACACTAAATTCAACTATGTATGCCCAAAAATCGCTCACTATATGTTTAAATTATTATATACAGGCTTCTCAACATTAAATTTACTCACATTTCTAAGTAAAAAAAGGTCGTTCAAGATGTCTCTACTTTTTTTAGTGCAGTTAGACGAGCCCGCATCAAGATAAGAGTTAACTACACATCGATCCTTTTATCATTCCAGCGTATTCAGTGCCTAGGCCATTTCTAATTGCGAGCCCGGTCTGGTCTACGCTCGCAATTTAAAGAATGCAGCTGAGCCATGGTGTCGTTCAGGGCATGGGCGCTCTGATGCCTTCTCATCCTAAACCTCAGCCGTACCCTCCTCTCAAGGGCCACCCAAAGAACCCATTAGCGCTAGGAAGCTCGTTATGGTTCCCCAAAACCACCGCTTCACGCATGCAGGGGCCACGAGTAGGGAAAAACTTCCCTCGTCAAACTAGCCCCATTCGAGAGCCCAAAACTTTTCACTACGCGAACAACCGCACCGATCCGCAAAACTCGCTGGCGTCCCCTCACACACTCTTCCCGCTTCTTCACGCAAGTCCACTTCAGCGCCCGGCAATGCCCGACTCCGTCATCATACGGGCGTTCCGCCGCAACGCGTTTGGCCGCCACACCATTTTCACCTGCGGTATTGAAAAAGCGGAGGAAAGTGGTTCTCCAAAACTTCACGCCCCCTCTCTTCTCCTCAGCAAGACACGCTTTGAACCATCGCCTGTTTGCGCTGTTGTTTATTTCGCAGCCAAAATAAACAACCCTTCCCTCGAGGTTCCATCATTTGAGCTCCCTCACCTCGCTGTCCACACCCGTGACCTCAATCACCCTCCCTCAGCCCGTACCCTCGCACCTCTCCCGTTGACAGCATTGTTTGCCGAAGCTGACAGCGGCTTTAGCGGCTCGGCCCCATGAAGGCAAAAACCTTTCTGGGCCTCCCTCTACGCGACGCCGCCTTTTGTGCCGGAGAGTATTCAGTGCCATCCCAGGAGGGTAGTCCGGAGGGGTCAGTGGTGGAGCTGAACTAAACGAAGCTGCGTTGGTCAACGCCAGCACCTCTTTCGCCAGTATCGCTCTCGGCTTCGCGAAAGACACAAGGGAACCCCTATTTGAACACTAAGGTAAAATGCAACCATTCCTCGGTGGCGAGGAAGATCGGCGCACCACCGCACCTGAGCCAATTAGAATGTCTGAGGAAGTGAAAGATCGTTGGCCCATCTTCAACATTAACGTCAATACTTTGGTAGCTTCCGTTTTTTTCTTTTTTTCTTTGTTTCTTTCTTTCTTCCTTTCTTCCTTTCTTCCTTCCTTCCTTCCTTCCTTCCTTCCTTCCTTCCTTCCTTCCTTCCTTCCTTTCTTTCTTTCTTTCTTTCTTTCTTTCTTTCTTTCTTTCTTTCTTTCTTTCTTTCTTTCTGTCTCCCTTTCTCTCTATCTGTATTGGCCACCTTATCCGTGTTTATCCACAGGAGACAGACAGGAATTCGGCACGTAAGAACGGCCACATAAAATCAACCAGCCGCCCATTCTCCAAATCTTCTATACCCTTTCCCAGCTAGCGCATATCCCTGTTCCCCCTCTTATACGGCCGCACAATTTAGGTGAAAACACTCAGGGGGAGTGTTCTAATTTGTTTCGGGAAGGAGAGCTTCGGTGGTACGCCAACTACAGTGAACACGGAAATGTCCACGGGAGGTAACACAGGCTGTTCTCACGGTGTAGTTTCAATTCATCGTGTATTGAATTGCATGGCTCGAAAACATTAATCTTTCTCACGGCAGCCTTAAAATCTCTTTGTTGAATACATGTATCATAACTGATAACTTCCGCACGGTGCATAACAGGCGGACGGAAGATAAAAGCGAGAAAATTTTCGGGTCGGAATGTCCGAGCATGTAAAGATACCCGCGTGTTCTAAGTTAATCTGTATCATTTCACTACAGCCCTCCTTTTCGCACAATGGCGGTTTGAAAGCGTAAAAGTTTGCTTTCGTTACAGAGCTACGTCATGTGAGGATGGCGAGACTACTCGGCCGCCGTGAAGGAAGCGTGAAGCCTTTTGCGTAGGCAGAGATTAAAATAGTTTGGCCCGCAATATGACACGAATTCGACACAGGACGACCGTGTGACCCGGCCGAAAAGATCATTTTTTGATTATCTGAACAAATAAATAATATCTGGCACTCTACTCTAAACTTTGCAGAGAACCAGCTTATTGTCCTTTTTTCTGCTAAATAAGCAGGCAGTTTCGCACATTTCGCACCCTTTAAGCTAAATTTGTTTAAATAAAAACTAGGAAACAATGTTCATTGCAAATTACTACGCCTGGAAAACTCTTTCCTCCAACTTGATGTTTCATTCCACCGTACTGATTTTCTTGCACTGTAATTATTCATAAAACCTTATCGGTTCTTTTGTATTCAGGTCAGTGATAAGAAATACAGTAGACGCGTCTCTGCAAACGCAACTCAATTTTATTGCTGAACCTGAAAGTAAAGAGTGCAGCAGTAATTTAAAGGAACCGGGACAGAGACGCGCATTGTTTATTTTAAAAAAATCTACATTTGGTACTAGAATAGCTTCACTGTGGGTCGGAGGTGTACAGTTTTACCAACAAAAACGAAATATGCAAAATCTTCGAAATTTTGCCCTGTAGAACGTCGGCACGAACATAAACACGGTAAATACTAAAAATAGGTATGAGCGCGTCACGTGCATGTTAGCACTGTAGTAGTGCGACCAAACAGTGCTAGAGCACCACTAAAGAGCATTCCAGGTCTCTTGGCAATGACTTATCGGCAGCCGCCGATCGCAAACACAGCTACCGGTGACGTCATGAAGGGAGCGCAAGAAAGTGGTTGGTGAATCGACGCTCTTTCAACTAGCTGTCCTCCTTATGTTGAAGCTTTATTATTAGGCAGTTTTAGCATATCGTTATCGTGTTTGCGTTACCATTTACCGTGTTACCGGAAGCCCCTGGTGACGGTGAGGCCTGTGCCGGTAAGTTACCGTTCGCGGTAACTCTCGCACTGCGCAGTCGAATCCAGCAAATACGGTAAACGGTAACGTAAACACGGTAACGCTACGAAAAAACTCTCTACTCAGACTGCGTTAAACTGGAAATGATTGTTATTTCCAACCACGTTTCTTTCCTATGGCTGAACGGCTTATTCGGTATTACCATTTGTTTAAGTCTCCTAGGCAAGTTAATCTACTTACTTTGCAAAAACAAAACTAAACGCCACAAAGGTGTTCCCTTATCAATAATCCACAAGGCTTTACCGAAGAGCTAATAAACAAACGGTTTCCAAGGTATATTTTTTCATATAAGGTTTGCAATCATCTTAGACTTATAGTATCAAGGTTTTTAGATCAAACCTGTAGGAAGGTAATTTCTCTTCATGCTAAAATTTTCCGACTAGAACGCGTGCACTAAACTTAAACACATTATTATTTGCCCTTTGTTCCTCTAGGTCCACACAAGGAAGATATTCCCGGCCATTACACTGCAATTGGAGAAGGAAACCGAAGGAAGGCGGTACAGAAAAATTAAGGAAGCTTTTGAGAGCCAGCTTTAAAAAACACTCGATGCGGTATTTTAGTTCTTTGCTTCTTATTACGTAGAAAATGTTCTTTTGGCTATCGAAAAAAGAACGCACACGGATAAGTGGTCTTTACAGGCTTAAAATTTTCATTCAGCTAGAGCACAGGTCCTCCAAGCGTTTCATGCCCGCCTCTCGTTTAAAGCCGGAACACGAATCTGAATATGGTACCTGGAATAAATGCTTAAGCGGTTTTGCGTGCAGCCTACACAATCTCTTTGGGAGGCTGCCTCGTGCACTTTGAACAAGTAGCCGTCAGAATACCAAACAAGGCCATCGAAAGGAATTCAGGCAGCGCTAAGACATCTAAGAGACCTTTTCACATTACTTAAAAAGCATTTTGGTGTTCGGGCATACCGAAAGCTTTACACCGATCATAAAGTCAGGCAGCTCTTTTAGTATTTACAACTGTATACAGTTTCATTTCCCGCTTTTCCTGCCCCTTCGAATCACTGGATTTGTATATTTTCGGCTCCTTCCTTGCTGAAAGTGGAAAGTGAACGGTGTGAGCTCGACGCACAACAGTGGGTCCCGCACTAAGGCAGAGAAATGTTCAGAGATGTAGCTCGTTTCTTCCTTCGTGTTTTTTTGTGGTAGAAGACCCGGCACGGCTTGGGAGTTTTCGCCGTTTTCGCACAAAAACCAAGGTAAATATTTTTTGCTTTGCGTGAACGGCTTATGAGAAAAAGAAAGATGCCGATGACAATAAGCGCAACAATGCAAGTGCCAGCAGCAAAACTGCGTTTAAACAGCCAGTAGTCCGGAGTTCCGGTAAAATGGTTGCCAGACCGCTGAAACGTTAACGCTAATGTTCACGTTGATGTAAGCTGTTTATGGCTGTTACAAATGATGCAATACTGTTAAAACGACTGTTTGCAGGTTTACTATGTAATAAGCATCGCACGCGTACAATAACTCTATATTCTACACACTACGTCAGCACTGGTAGCACTTTAATTCAACAAAATCGCATGCCCAGTTGAGATGAGTGGAGAAAGACGCATTCCAAAGACTTTGAACAATATATATTAGCCATGACCTGCTACAATTGGTCGTATTTATGTCCTGAAAAGGTTGTTCAATCAGATGAAAAAAAAACAAACAAAGGCAAATACATTTTCTCTTTAACACTTTTTTGCAAGAATGCACGAAACATTACATGCTTAAAACAACTGATACCTTGCACGTAATCGGTTCTCTTGGGCGAAGACATTCCAGTCTGCATTCCAGTCCAGTCTTCGTCCAGTGTAGACATGTTGCAGCACTTTACACCTTAAAGAGGCAGCCAGCGCAGTGGTACTTCGAAACAGCAATCGTTTACAATCTCTAAAACATTCGATGCGCAAGCGCCCTTGCAGGAGATATGTCGAGCAAGCTAACAGAAGTTACATGCATTTAAAACGTTTTGTTTCAGTTGCCTAGATGCTGTTCATTTGCCTGTCGCCTCAGACAAACTGCGCGCCTTCTTTTTTTTTTCAAAACAAGCAGTAAATACTGCCAAGTAAAATGGGCATATTAGGGAAGGTGCTAGTTCCTAACGAGGTACAGCCAGAAGCAAAAATGTATGGACCAGGAAAATGGCAATTTTAGGTTATTTCTTTTCCGGGCCGCCGTGCGGCAGAGAAATAACTCAAAATTCCTGCTTTCGTGGTCCGTAAACTTCTGCACTTGGGTGTATATTCACTTGCGGTACAGATATGGCAGTAACCCGGAAAAATAGAGCACTTGAAAACCTATGGCGTAACAAGGAAAGCTGGGTGAGCCGATGAACTGGGATGATGAAACGAAGGGCCAAAAAACATGACAAAAACGGCAACAAGCAGCGGAGGTTTTTGTTGCAGAACTCAGGAATATGTGCAAATGTAGCAAAAAGAAAAGAAAAAGCATAAAAACAGAAACCTTACGGTACGGCATAGAACAAAGCCTGAGACGTGCCAAACCGTCATTTACGCGGCGTCCTGGTAAACAAATGCCCAGTTTTATACCGACACGGAGGGCTACCCGACACACTTGTCACTCGTATTTTTTGCAATATGCAAAGTCAGAACAATTTCATACGTCTTTTGGTCTCACTGTGCACCCTACTGAAGTTTTCTGTTCACCTGTTTTCGCCGTTTTTGCGCGGTTTGTTTCATCTCGCAAGTGTCCGTATGTTCATCGATTTCCTCCAAGGGCTGCAGGTCGAAGAGAAGAATTATAAAGAGCTCAGAATATGTATAAAGTGCATTAAATGGGACAATAAATACTCTTCTGAACGCTTAGTGGTTGTTCGTGCAAGGATAAGGTTTAAAAAAGACGTACAGCGAATCGCCCTCTACGGAGTGCATTGTCGGACATCTTGAAGGTAGCGCACCTAAACACGGACACCAGGGATAGAAATGACAAACCACAGCGCTAGTGTTCATGTTTAAGTGCGTGTTTAAATCCGTGTTTTCACTAGTGTCCGTGTTTAAGTGCGCTACCCTCAAGATGTCCCATATGCATTACCAACTAGCCCAGTTGTCACTTCTTCAGGAGTGCATTGTGTTTACAGAAATCGATACCATGGGCGAGCATGTTAGTCGTTTCGCTCTGACCAAGCCAGTAAGCGGGTAAGAAAGTAAACAAACAAAGGAGCAAGTGAATTAGTGAATTCACAACACGCACTACTGGTGGAGCACGAGGTGGCAATGTGTACGTGAGTAGAAAACAACAAACCGCGTCAGAAACCGGGCCCTACTCCTTGAATGTACGCGGTACTGGCGGCACGCGCGCAGTGTACAATTGGCTACACAAAAGCCATTTCATGTATACAGTACCTTTCCTTCATAATCTAATGGGGCTAAATTTGATACGTCTTGTTTAATGCATTCTACACACGCCATTCCGAGCAGGCAGCGCTGAATAAGCAGCGTTCGGAGGTGGCGTGCGTGAATGTGTGCGTCCGTGTGCATGAGTGTGTGTGTTATGCTGTGTGTGTGCGCGTGTGTGCATGTGCGCGCGCGCGCGCGCGCGCGCGCGCGCGCGTGTGTGTGTGTGTGTGTGTGTGTGTGTGTGTGTGTGTGTGTGTGTGTGTGTGTGTGTGTGTGTGTGTGTGTGCGTGTGTGTGCGTATGTGTGTGTGTGTGCGCACGTGTGCGTGCGTGTTTGTGTGTGTGTGTGTGCGCGCGCGTGCGTGCGTACGCGCTTTGCTTCCATTCCTTCGCTTCACCCTGATCAGGGCCAAATGATCCTCTTTTTACGACGTAAAATTGGAAGGAGCTTTATCAAACCGGCATTTGGTATAGTCGGTTAATACCGCGAAGAAAGGCTCAGCGCACCTTACCCGGCTCGTCACCGTCCGTGTCTTCATTGTGCTAATCCTTCCTTTTTCGCTAAATACCCCCGAAAAGTTCCGGCATTTTCCTGACGATACGCGCGGTGTCATTGCTTTCAGACCCTGTCGATTGCTAACATTCAGAATGCTGTGTGCAGACCGGCACGCGAACATTATCCTGTGAAAAAACTGCTTTGCATTCCAGTGAAAAACATTGCAAGATTTGTTCTATTTTGGCATGTACATGCACCAAACACTAGGTAATCCAACTGGTGAATATATGCTTATCGTGAGAAATAATCTTCGTGAGCATATTCAAGATAAAACAATTGATGATGCCAGTGCTCGGTCAATAATTTTTGTGGGCGCAGTAGCCCGTACATTCTGCTCCTCCCAAAGCTTCAAAAGGAACACAACCTTTGTCGGCCAATTGTTCTGGGCACTGACACTGTTACCAAAAAACCTCATGTTATGCGCACAAGCTTGTTCGGGATATTCGAGCCAGCTTGCCATAATTTATTAGGCATACTAATTGCTTTCTGGCACACATCTTGAAGATTGAAATTCTTAAGAACAGCTTACTCGTTACCCACAATGCTGTGTGCCTCCGGACTAACATTCCGCAGAAAGAGGGTATCGGCTACTGTGTAGTATGTGTATGAAGAGGCGCCACTAAATCTGCTAATATTTCACTGTTTCCTCAGTTTTCCTCAGTCCATTAGGTGCACTCAAAGAACTGTCAATGCGAACTAGAATATCACGGAACTATGCAAGTTGGTATTTTTTCTAGGATATCCAGAGTCTAAATACCCAATGCCAAAATTTCAAAGCTGATTGATTGTAGGGGTTTAACGCGCCGACGCAACGCAGGCGATGAGGCGCGCCGTAGTGGAGGGCTCCGGATTAATTTTGACCACCTGGGGATCTTTAACGTGCGCCGAAATCTCGTACACACGGGCGTTTTTGCTTTTCGCCTCCATCAGAAAAGCGGCCGCCGCGGCCGGGAATCGAACCCGCGACCTCGTGCTCAGCAGCGCAACGCCTTAGCCACTGAGCCACCGCGGCGGGTAAAATTTTAAAGCCACTGTGCTTCAAAATGTTTATTAAGGCGAAAGGATTACGTGTCCCATGCAGCAAAAAGCCGCTGGTTTTTAAGTTGTTCTGGTTTAAGAAAATAGCTCTGTTGCAAGAGTAACTAAATGAAGAACAAATGTATGATCCGACAGGATTTGAAGCCCGACTTCCAGAACAGCAGGTAAGTAAGCTCATCATCATCATCATCATCATCATCACCACCACCACCACCACCACCACCAGCCTATCTACGCCAACTGCAGGGCAAAGGCCTCTTCCATTATTCTCCAATTACCTCGGTCCTGTGCCAACTGTGACCAATTTATCCCCTCAAACTTCTTAATCTCATCTGCCCATCTAACTTTCTGCCGCCCCCTGCAACGCTTGCGTTCTCTAGGGATCCACTCTGTTACCCTTAATGACCCGCGGTTATCTTTCCTTCGCATTACATGCCCTGCCCACGTCCATTTCTTCTTCTTAATCTCTACTAATATGTCCTTAACACGTGTTTGTTCCCTGACCCACTCCGCTCTCTTCTTGTCCCTTAATGTTACACCTATCATTTTACGCTCCATTGCCCGCTGAGTCGTTCTCAATTTAAGTTGAACCCTCTTAGTGAGCCTCCAAGTTTCTGCCCCGTAGGTGAGTACCGGTAAGATGCAGCTGTCATACACTTTCTTCTTCAACGACAATGGTAGGCTGCTGTTCATTATCTGAGAATGCCTGCCATATGCACCCCACCCCATTCTTATCCTTCTAATTATCTCTGACTCATGGTTGGGATCTGGGGTCACAACTTGGCCTAAGTAGATATATTCGCTTACTACTTCCACTGCCACGCCACCTATCTCAAACCACTGTGTTGTCCCGAGGTTATTGATCATTACTTTAGTTTTCTGCATATTACTTTTCAGGCCCACGGTTTTACTCTGTTCGTCCAGTGAGGAAAGCATACTTTGCAATTCGTCCCCCGAGTTACTTAGCAAGGCAATGTCGTCAACAAATCTGAGGTTACTGAGGTATTCTCCATTAACCCTTACTCCCACCTGTTCCCAATCCAACGTTCTCAATACTTCTTGTAAACATGCTGTGAATAACATTGGAGAGTTTGTGTCTCCTTGTCTGACACCCTTCCTTATAGGTATTTTACTGCTCTCCTTCTGGAGGATGATGGTAGCTGTGGACTCATTATAGATATCCTCTAGTATTCTTACATACTGCTCATCTACCCCCTGGTTCCGTAATGCCTGAATGACTGCTAGGGTTTCGACCGAGTCAAATGCTTTCTCATAATCTAAGAAGGCTATATATAGGGGTTCAGTATACTCAGCCCACTTCTCTATCACCTGATTGATCGTGTGAATATGGTCCATTGTTGAATAACCTTTTCGGAACCCTGCTTGTTCTTTAGGTTGACTGAAATCTAAGGTTGCAGAAATTCTGTTAGCGATTACCTTGGTAAGTACCCTGTAGACGACTTACAGTAAGCTGATCGGCCTGTGATTTTTCAAGTGCTTCATGTCGCCTTTCTTATGGATTAGGATGATGTTCGCGTTCTTCCAAGATTCTGGTACCATTGCGGTCATTAGGCATTGCGTATACAGGTTTGCCAGTTTTTAAAGTACAATTTCTCTGTCATCCTTCAAGAGGTCTGCTGTTATCTGATCCTCACCAGGTGCTTTGCCCCCTTTCATTGCTTTCAAAGCCTTCCTTACTTCTTCGGTCGTTACTGGTGGGATGTCTATCTCCTCTGAGCTACTGTCTCGTTCGGCATTATCCTGGATGCCTCGGCTGCTGTACAGTTCCCTGTAAAACTCCTCAGTCACTGTGACTATTTTATCCCTATTTGTGATGACATTGCCTTGCTTATTTTTAAGTGCATACATCTGATTTTTCCCCACGCAAAGACGCCTCTTCACAGCTTTCAGGCTACCTCCGTTCTTTACAGCGTATTCGATCCTCTCCATATTATACTTTCGTATGTCAGCTGTCTTACGGTTATTGATTAATTTCGAAAGCTCCGCTAGTTCTATTCTGTCAGCTGCAATAGAGATTGTCATGGTTTGCCGTTTTCTAATTAGATCTTTCGTCTTCTGTGAAAGCTTGCCAGTACCCTGTCTAGCCATAGTGTCCCCGACTTCTAATGCACACTCCGTGATAATACGTGTAAGGTTGTCGCTGGCTTCCTGTGTCGTAAGCTCAGCTTCCTCGTTAAGAGCTGAATATCGGTTGTGCAGCGCTATCCTGAATTATTCTACTTTACTTCTTACTGTTAGCTCATTTATCGGCTTCTTTCGTACTAGCTTGTTTACGGTCCCTCCTCAAATCTAGCCTAATTCAAGGTCTTACCATGCGGTGGTCACTGCACCTTACCCTTCCGAGTACTTCCACATCCTGCATGACGCCAGGGTTATCGCATAATATGAAGTCTATTTCATTTTTATGCTCCCCATTCGGGCTCCTCCACGTCCACTTCCGACAGTGCCGTTTACAGAAGAAGGTATTCATTATGCGTAGGTTATTCCGTTCTGCAAACTCAACTAGTAGGTCCCAACTGCTATTTCTACAGCCCAGACCATAGTTCCCAACTGCCTTGTCTCCAGCCTGATTCTTGCCTACTTTAGCATTGAAGTCCCCCATAACTACGATATACTGTGTTTTTACTTTAGCCATTGCCCATTCTACATCTTCGTAGAGGCGTTCCACTACTTCGTCGTCGTGGCTGGATGTGGGCGCGTAGCCCTGCACCACCTTGAGCTTGTACCTCTTATTGAGCCTAATTACAAGACCTGCTGCCCTTTCGTTAATGCTATAGTATTCTTCTATGTTGCCAGCTATGCTTTTAGTGACTACAAATCCCACTCCCAGTTCTCTTCTGTCCTTTAGGCCCCGTTAACATAAGACGTGTCCATTTTTCAGCACCGTAAATGCTTCGCCTGCTCTCCTAACCTATTACATCCCATTTGATGCCCTCTAATTCCTCGAAAAACACCTCGAGACTAGCTTCGCTAGATACGGTTCGCGCGTTAAACGTTGCCAGGTTCAGATTCCATTGGCGGCCTGTCCGGATCCAGGGATTCTTAGCACCCTCTGCTGCGTCACAGGTCTGCCCGCCGCCGTGGTCAGTTTCTTCGCAGCCGCTGGGGACTGGGGGACGTGGGTTAATTGGCGTATTCATGGGAGGTTGTGGCCGTTACTACACCAGGGTGGCCAATCCTGCTCTGGTGAGGGAGTGCATTACCGGCAATTGTCGCCGTGGTCAGGCAACACCCCAAGCCCCTTTGTGCAACTTCATCAATACGCGGATTTTTTTTTTAGGTGTACGCCCTGGAAATGTTTTTGAGTCTAAAAAACGCAGACAAAAATGCACAACTGCCTTCTTTTAGCTGCCTACGTAATAAACCAGTCGTTTATTTCTACAAAACAAATTATGAGGCTGCTGAGAACTGACAAAGTCAGCCGTTTTTCTTAAGGGCACCGTCGTGAGAACAAGCTAGAAGTGACGGTCATCCATCCACGACTCTCCGCGCCTGTCGTGTTATATCGGGTTATATCATTCTCGTCCTTTCAATTTCACCTGTTCATTTGTGGGGGAAAGAAAGTGACATGCACAACGGAAGCGTTCCACTGAGGATGCAGTTTTCTTTGGCAAAAAACCTCTCTGCGCCCGTATGTACGAGACGCCAAAATGAACACATGAGACGGCAAGGCAACTTTCCTGTCCACCAAATACCCGCGCCACGTGGTCGCATAAACCCACCCGGCAGCCGTGCACAGTCTGCGCCGGCTGTTCATTACGTCACAGCTGCCAGCTCAAAGATCAGGCTCGTCCTTCTACGAACGTAATCTTCCGAGACTTCTTGCCTACAGCCCCTACAACCGCTCGTTTCCACGGCCCTAATACCTTCCAGACTGCCGCTTAATTCGCCAAGAAAAGAAGACACCAAATGGCTCCTTAAGAACCTACGGGCAATAGCTGCTTTGCAGCCAACCCGCTGGCTTCTTTGACCGGCGGCACGTGTCTAATCACCTGCTTCTAGGACAGGACTCTAACACACTTGCGCTGCTTGGCATCTTTTTTACTTCGTAAGATCGCTTCTAACCATTCGTACTTCCCGAGTCTAAACGGTCCCGGCAAGTAATGTCGTCGCTAATACTGCTGCAGCGGACGACAGTGACGCCGACAGCATTGGCCCCGCTGCTGCTACTGCATATTTCAGTCGAGTATGAACCTGCTGATGGTGGCCCTGTATGCGGCGTCCTCCTAATTCCTTCACTGCTTGCGGAGCCTGCAGCTGCGTTATGAGCTGCGCTTTCATTTTGTCGTTCGAGATTATCGTCCACGCCGCACGAGGAGGGACCCGACTAATGGGCCTGAAACAATACGTGCAGCATAACTGAATTTAACAGGAGCGTGTTTAATGAAGAACGTCGCAGCGTTTGCAGCAAAATAAACGTCGCAGGCGGGAGGGTGTGGCGAAACAATGTCAGTTATACTAAGGCGCACTTGCTCACATAATGACTGACGACAGCATGAAAAAGTTCCGCCACCGTAAAAAAAAAAAAGCGTGAATTAGGCTACTCGAGCAACGACAGTTTTTGTACACTTCGCGCTCTGAGGACTCAAAAAGGGACCCAGAGAGCCAAGCAAAGAAAACAGGGAAGCAAAACAAAACGAGGGCCTTCGTTAGTAAAGCTGGTGCTGTTTCAGTGTAGGGTGTGCGCCTGTACAGGGCGAACCGAATGAATAATAATGCTATATTTCCAGAATGGCGCGTGGTTTCTATTTATATGTTTGTCTCTTGGACGATACCCGGAAAGTAAGCGCTCATGAGGCTTGCAATGACTTCATATATCGTTTTTTGACGACCAGCAAATGCTTGCAAGAGACCATTGATGCGCCCTGTAGGGAATGACTATGGGCTTCTTCTCTATTTGTGGATTACAGGCCGAGACAGCTGTACAGAAGAAAGGAGTAAAAAAAAGTGCTCTAAACTATTCAGTGTTTGCTTATGGAAAAAAAGGCTCAGACTCAAGAATTCCAAGCCTAGATATCAGGAGAAATATGTGGAGTTCAATCATAGACCGCCCAGTCGGCGCACCAGCCATGGCGAGACAGCGACCAATCACTGGCAAAGCAGCCGATAAATCTTCACCTACTCACATGGAATCGTAGCGCCCAGCCTCATAGCGAACGTAGCTGTGACGCCTGCCCGCAGCGGATGACTTGGGGTGACGTCACAATTGTCGCGCTGCTGCTCCGGCGGATCAACGTCGTTCGGACGCAATGAATGACCTTACGAAACATGGCCTAGTAAAGCTTGATCTCTAAAACAAGGTCTCATGCTCGGATTCTGCCTGTGTGCATACCTACGCCAACCGCATGTCGCTAACATTCGCTTTCATTTTACCATCTTGCGTGACGCCTCCAGTTTCGCCTCAAAAAGCATTATCTCCTCCAAGAGGACTGTGATTTGGGCGAGTTGTGCAAGGTTCATGACTGAAAAACAGCGCGGAAAAAGTAAAGCGCAAAAAAGGAACGAGAAGTAGACAGGACAGCGCTGCACTCACAGCTAGTTTATTTTGAAGAAAATGCTGGTAATACACATACATCAGCTCCCCTTTGTCTACGCTTGTCTGAGTGACACCCTTGCACGACCAGGTATAGCAATAAATTGCACTTGGACAGACGGATGAGGGCTCGCGTTTTTGTTTCTGTTTATTCGTTGCAATTATTTACTGCCCCGTGGTAGATGATGTATGTATATTACCAGTGTTTTCTTCAAAACAAACTAGTTGCGAGTGCAGCTTTGTCGTGTCCAGTTCTCGTTACTTTTTTGTGGTTTGTTTTTTCCGCGATGTCTTTCAATCATCATCTCCTTCGTGTGCAATGAAATTAACGTCTGGTAAAACCTGAATCCATCCCAATCAGCCAGTTTTCAGTACTTCTCTACCACAGCGACAGCGACGATCTCACCCAAAGGTTTCGTACGTTTCCACGTTTGGAATTGTAAGACTTGTACAACGGCTGGTTGCGAAAGTAGGCATGGATTAACAAAGAAAAGGGAACAACCCTTAAGTCCAAGAGCACAAAAATGCATTAAAATAGAAGTGAGAACTGGAAGGGAGGGAGGGAGGGAGAGAGAGAGAAAGTGAAAGGGAGAGAGGGAGAGAGAATACACCTAATGGAAAATGGCAATGTTAGCCGGGCTATCGCGCAGGCTTGCTACGCCAGATGATACCAGCAGAAAAAATATAAAAATAAAAAAAATGTCGGATGATGCACACAAAATTATCAGGCCCGTACAAAAAGTCTTTTCAAACTCCTTTCAAACAGCTTTGCCTTCACGTGCACCCTTACATTGACCCGCCAAATGACTCAGAACATCCTTAAACTCAAATCCCGTTCAATACTATAACTCAGAAGCGATCAGCACGCAGCAGATTTATGAGAGTGCACTCTTAACTTTACGTTTGATTTAAAGAGATATTTGAAGTCTATATTTAAAAACGACGTTTTTGTTGGTTAGCTCGCCCAAATCTGCTGAAAAAAAAACTTAGAACGCATAAAACTAAAGAAGAAGCACAAAAAAGCAGTTAGCCATTTGACCACTCTTAACAACGGAAGCTTGATGTGCGCGAGTTGGCGGAACATACTGATGAAGTTGCCTGGAGCGCCAACGACGCGTTGATGGAACACAGTACAACAGAGGGGCACTCGTATATTGTACTGTGTTCCTTCGCCCTGTCTTTCATGCTATTGTTTGTTTGTTGAGACTGCATTTGAATGCTGGCTTACTGGAGGGTGACATATTCGGAATGGAGGGGTTTGGGAGGGGAAAAGGGAATTCTCTTATCTACAAAGCCGCCCCAATAATTTTCGCGAAGAATGCAATAGAAAGAATGGCTGTGGCTTAGCTCAGCTAACCTTGGATATGAAAAGCAATACCTTGGCTTAGTCTGCTTTAGTCTTGCGTCCGCTTGGTTACACGTTTGATTTAGCTGTACTGCCGACCACGTCTCAAAGCCGTTCGCTTCCGTGCAACGCTCACAGAAGGAGGCCGGGCGAACGCACCGTTCATTCATGGCGAACACGCCGTTCCTCTTCCCCAGGCGCAAGACGAGTCACGCTGCCCGAAACGACCCAGCGCCGCATGCATGGGAGGCTGCGGGGGCGATTGGCTGCCTTGGCCGCAGCGGCAGTGGCGACCATTGTTGGCTTCCGCAGGCGCCAACAGCGGGCCCGGCGAATCACGCGATGCGCTTCGAGTGGTGTGTCGCCAGGGGTGTGTCTCCGGTCATAAGGTCATTTGTGCATCCTTCACGAAATCGCTGAACGAAAGTTGTAAAGCTTTGCTTTAAAAAATGGAGGCTTGCTGAGCCGTGAAAGTCAGCACCTCACGTGAGCGTACTTCTAACAATTAGGTTGCCGTTTTTATAATTTTTCATTTATTGTTTGCCTACACTATACAGTACTGCGTGTCCGGTGGTTCCATTGATTGATTGATTGATTGATTGTAGGGTTTAACGCGCCGACGCAACGCAGGCGATGAGGCGCGCCGTAGTGGAGGGCTCCGGATTAATTTTGACCACCTGGGGATCTTTAACGTGCGCCGAAATCTCGAAGACACGGGCGTTTTTGCTTTTCGCCTCCATCAGAAAAGCGGCCGCTGCGGCCGGGAATCGAACCCGCGACCTCGTGCTCAGCAGCGCATCCGGTGGTTCCACCCATTTTTTAGCCAACACAGAGTATTTACGTCCAGCATTTCCCCGTGACAACTGCGCCTCTAAGCACGTTCTTGGCGATATACGAATTGTAACCATCGAGCTTCATACAGCCATGACGCGATCCCCTAAAAATGAGGCAAATGTGCACAGGCGTATTATGGGAAGTTGACACATCCAGATCAAGGTGAGTGGCAGCGCTTGAGCGAGCGGGGCCAGTGCCATTTGGTTGTGGGCGGAAAGAGCAGATGAAGCTCTTCGAACGCTACTGAGTGCTGCGTGACATAACCACTAGCCACCGTGTTGCCTGGCTACGCATGTTCTCAATCCCACGATATGATTTCGCTCTAGGCGGGATCTTTTTGAGGGTCTTCACATTCCGACAGAAGGCTGTAGCGTAGCTACTCTCTTTTAACAGCGCTTGCAGTCGCCCTTGCAGAGTGGCGTACGAAAACGTCAACCAAAACGACGAGCTCCTTCTCGCCTTGCTCACCATAAGGTCACTGAAATGTCCTGGGACCGACGTCAACCAAACCACCAAAACGATATTAAAACCCAACTTTGTGAGGTTTTCTGGGATTTCGCCGACAGCTTCGATGGCTTAAACTCTCTCGCTTTGATTGAGCTGTATCACAAAGGCGTGAGAGCAATCTTCAAAATAAGGTACATTCACTGGGATGGCCATGTAGCGAGACGAAATGAGAACCGGTGGACCAGTAGGATAACGGAATGGATACCGAAAGATGAGCCAAGAAGAAGGAGAAGCCCAATAACTCGATAGAGAGATGAAAGAATGACATTCGGGGGCAGGGAATGGGCTCGAGCAGCACAGGACAGGAGCTCCTGGAGGACGCTGGGAGAGGCCTTCGTCCTGCAGAGGACCTAACTAGGCTGATGATTATAATGATAACTCGCGCGTAAAACCCAGTAAGTAGTGTGCTAACTCTCAGTGTTTTAATGCATTAGGCGGCACTGCCTTCTGTCCTATACCACTGCATTGGAAACGCTGGCGAACCAGCTTATGTTGTGTAAACGCAGAAGCCACTAAAGAGGGATTGGTGGGCTGCCGCCATCTTTCCCTTCATTACTTCAGCTTGGCGGTAACCTTAAGCTAGGCCCAGCTCCTGCATAGTTCACCTCACTGGCCTTTCGTTGGCTCCCTGTCTCCCTCGTCTCGTTCGGTCGTTTCTCTCTTACATCTTCTCCAGATTAGAGAAACGGTCTCGTTAAGAGAGGGCACTGCAATAACGTCTCGGAGAAAGACAAGACGCTCAGCACAAACGGCGGGGCCTCGACTCCTCCAGCAACGCTTGCTATGCCACGTGTGCCAACACGAAACGCATCGTGAATCGAGCAAGTAGCAACTCAAGAGCGCGAATAAACACGGAGACCGCTATCGTCAACAGCGAACGAGCATTAGCCACTCGTTATCGTGTGGCGGTTAATACTACGTTCGTTTAAAGTTTTGGCCCGGCACTAGCAGCGTCCTGCACGAGTAACAGCAGCGATCATCGTCCGAGGGACGCTGGCGATGAATAAATCAAGACATTGCTACGGGGTAAAAAAGCAAAGGATCCAGCATCGTTCATTAAGGAACGTGAAAGGCATCGACGCACAATAAATTCTTTCCACGCGCGCCTCATTTATACATGAGAAGTGCACCGGTCTCCGGTATATTGAAAGAAGACGGCCATTATCGTGATTAAGTGACCTCACTAATTCCTGGCGATGAAAAGAGAGCGGTTCCCTCGACGAAGCTGTTTCCGCCGTCTCAATCTTGTACTCAACCTCATGCCCACCTCAGACCCGTCCGGCTTGCGCTGCTTGATGACTTTGTCATTGTCCTGGTGCAGAGCAGGGTCTTGCGAAGAGTAACAACCGGATGTTTACTTATCGACCCTCCCGTCCCCACAGCTTAAAAACGGCCCCCGCGACGCTCTCCATACACTTCTCGCGCAGATAACGCACCGTCGAGGACTGTGGTATTTCATATGCAAACGACCTGTTGATGAACTACCAGACATTTACATCGCCTTCCACGCAAGGCGTCGGTCTGGTAGGTGCTTGCAGTGTAACAACGAGTAGTAACGTGGAATGGTGCTGTATTTTTGCTGCCTGTAACATTATTTTGAGTTTTATCCTTGTATTTTGTAGCTCTCTGTGGACCGTTATTATGCAGCAGTATTGATGTTGCGTGAACATCGAAACTGCAGTTTTGTTTGTGTTAATATTTACAGTGGTCACAAGGCCTTGCTTTCAGAAACTTTCGCACTGTTCAGCGTATCTTAAGGAAAGATAACGGCAGGGGTTTCAAAAAAAGGAGGAAACACAGTTGTAGTTTCTAATACAATCACAAATGGTATGAGGAAACATAAAACAATACTCCATGAGAAAAAGCAAAACGTAAAGCGCGGCGGCGCCTGATGGACTGAAGCCTATTCGCATGTATTCCTGGGCAATATACAAAAACTAATTTTGGGTGCGCTTTAGTTCGCGTACTGTCAACAAGACATGGCGCCACCAGTCGCGGCGCTCAGCTAACATTACCTCTATTACACAGCAGTGTATTGTTCTTTTTCATAGGGGCAGGTTGCTTTAGCACGCAGAGTTAGCGTGCGGTTTGGTACACAACATGAAGTGCTTAGTCAGATGCTACTGTGCGGCACGTGTAGTTGAATTTCTTCAGGCCAGCGCTACCTATCTATACTTTATGGTGACTTTCGGTCGTAGATGCCGTTCAGAGAAGCAGAGATAAAACTCTGCTTCTCTGAACGGCATCTACGACCGGAAGTCACCATAAAGTATAGATAGGTAGCGCTGGCTAACGCCGAAAACCAAACAGGCAACCACCTAAATATCCATCAGCTGCAAAAAGAAAATGCAGGGAAATTTGCAGGGAATTTGTGAAAAACCTGCGGGAAGAAATCCTAAAAATAGAGAATTTCTGCTACTACAAATCGGAATTTTTATCCTCAGTTCGGAACATCACTGGCCCATGCCGCCAGGAATCGACGCCAAACATTATTTCACAGGTCCTCCAGCAAGAAACATGCAGGAAATGTTTGCGATTTTTTTCCTTGAAATGTTACTTGCAAACTCATATCACGCCATGCAACACACCGTATCAAAGTGGGCTTTGTGGAAATTCAGTCATTGCCGAGGGATATCTTCAGCGTAAAGTGCGTGCACAGGTTTAAGATCACAGCGGGTAAACAAAAATGTCCAGGGAAATGCCTAGGCAATGCATGGATGCATTTTTGCTGAAACCAGCCTTAGATCTCGCTAAGCCTCTGTGACGTAGTGAACCATGCAGGGCTCGGAAATTAGAAAGGGGGAGCCATAATTTCTCATAACGTGCCCGCATACTTACTTTGTGTCGTGTTTACCTCCCGCAGCCGTTATAAGAAGCCACGTGGACAAGACAGTGGCGTACCGCTCCATTCACCGCGCTTTACGATGTTTACGAAAAGTATTGTCAGCTGCGCAGAGAAGAAGTCTTTCCAGGGAGCCCGCATTTGGGCCTCGTCACGTCAGAAGCCTATAAAGACATCCTCGGTCGTTATAGATAAGAGCACTCAGCGCCGAAGCCAGGAGTGGCTTCCGGCGTTATCCCTACGGCATATTTTCCCGCGACCATGCGTGTGCGGGTGGGAAGAATATTTCCCGGCAATGTGATGGCACGCGCTGGTTCCCGCTCAATAGATCCTGGGCGCCACGGGAAAACACCGTTATCAGAAACTTCCGGCCGCGAATTCCCCCGAGTCATTGCGCGACATACCTTTTCAGCCGTGCCGCAGATTTTGCTATTCATTTAAACTACTAGCAATTCTCTGCAACAGTGTCGAGAATAGCATGCCAGCCAAGTTTGATTTTAAGCTGGGCTAAAAGTTTGGAGCTCTTATGTAACTTGTTAATGAGAATGCAGCCACCGTCGGAAAAAGGAGGTGTCGGTGTTGTGCTGCGTTGGTTGCTTGTAGCGGCTCCTAAATAGTTATGGGTTGCGTGTTGTTAGGACCAATGTCATTTGTGTAGGCGTAACTTTAACCAGCCTTTAAGTTGAGCCTTACGACATAACAAAGCACCGTCATACCGATTGTACGCGGAGTAGTAAGTAGCGACTGTATATACCAAAATGTGAAATTAGGCCACCGTAGGACCGAGCTATAAGCGCACTGCCCCTCCCAATACGACGCATAAAACTTTAAGCATGTGAATTTTAAGCCGAAGAATACTTGATGCTTCGGCAAATATCATGCCGATCTTACTGACGGGCCACATACGCATACGCATAAAAAGTACATAGTGAGGCTGCCGGCAAGCCAAAACACGGCATTTCTTTCAAGCACTTGGAGGCGTATTTGATGCATCTTCCCTCTAAGGCCGCATCTTCCCTCTTGCATCTTCCCTCTAAGGTACACCTTTAAACATCGCCATTATAACTAATTAACGACGTGTCTTTCTTGAAAGCAACTTAGTCGTCCACTATCGGGTGAGCTCTACCACCTGCCAGAAAACGGCGTGGGAACGCGAGGGAAACCACGGCGTTGTTTGCGTACCGGGTAGGCATTTTTTTGTGGTAGGCTTGCAAATTTATGCATTCAAATCCAGTGCAGAGCACGCACAGGGCAAGAATCGAAAGCATGGAGTGGTACGGGCGAAGGAAATGTGGTGTGATAGCCGACCATATGCCCAGGCATCCGGCTCGTGAAGTCTTGCGTAGGGGCAACTTGCGCCAAACACGTTGTACAGCTACTGTTACTATACGCATGTACTATATGTCTGCAATAGTCAGCGCAAGTGAAACATTGATCCAATGTCAAAGCAAGTCGTGTGAGCGCCACAGAGGGCAGTAGCATTGGTTTAATAAAAATGCAATTTAATTGCTTTACAACAGAGAGAATTGCCACCTCCTCATGATGGTCACAAAACAGCAGGAAAACGGTGACATAACAGAGAAAAAGAAATATATGTAACCTGACCGATGCTTCTTTTCTTTTTACTTTCGCCTTGAACACGCGGTTCTGGCTGCATTATTCTGATTCAGTCTGACCGACGGATACCCAAGCAAAAAATAAATTATCCGACCGCAAAAGTCTGCTTAGGTGCTTTTAGGGTGAAATTCTTGCGTACTGATTGTGAACGCGCCTTCTTCACCACGCCGATAGTTGGACACATTATTCATGCTTTTTTAACATCTTTAATTGATCGTAATTCGCTTTAATACATCTTAATCCATCCTAATTCCACATATACTTGTAAGGGTGTTGGTTTGAGCCCCGACAAAAGCTTAGAAGGCTGTCGGTTCGAGTCCGGACACATACCTGAAGTCCTTTCAACAGCATCACGAGCCCAAAATTATCACAAAAACAAATGCACACACATAAAGGAGCAAAAACCTGCGGGTAAATATGTGGTCCTTTGCTTCGTGTGACATGCCTCTAAGAACGTCCCCTTTGGGTAGCCGGCAATTCCGCTTTTCTATGCTAGCACCCAGTTGGATTCCTCCCTTAATTAGGATTATAAATAATCATTCAATCCAGATAATATGACGTCGCTACGCTTTTAACGCTAAGTAAATAACTATTTTCATCTCATGGCAAAAGCACGAACTACAAAGCATTGTAATTTTTGCTGTACGAACAATGCCCAGACGTTCTAATAGCGTAAGGCAGTATTTTTTCTTATTTCAGGTTGTCGCCTGCTCAGGTTGTCTCAATGCTCCCACAGTTTTTTCTATTTACTGCAATGGCTTACCTTTATACTTTTTTTTACTTGTTGAATCTTTTATTGCTTATTTTGTTTAATTCATCATTGAACCCCCATCTGTCAGCAATTTTTGTTCAACACACACAAAATTCCTGCTTTCTTTGCTCATTTTATGTATTTGCTTTTCACTTGCACACGGGAAAAAATTCCGTCCCGTGGTGTCGGCTTAGCGAGAATAAATAAGTAAATAAATAAATAAATAAATAAATAAATAAATAAATAAATAAATAAATAAAGAAATAAGTAACATCGTCTCTTACGACCCTCATCTGTTTAACTCCTAAACCCATAGGTAATTTTAATCAACAAATAACAAAATAAATAGGCAGATATACAAGTAAATAAATGCAAATTAATGACCAATGAAGCCATGAACTACCTAATCAATAGGAACATCGATGTGTGAGAGATTACTCCAATGCATCGATAACGGGACCCATACCAGGAAGGGTCCATGAATATAACCCGATTGATTATAACCATATTCAATGGTATAGTTATATCGGAGTATAACCACACAGTCGTAATTCGAATGGGCACATTACAGTCCTGTGTACTAAATGGCGGCCAGGTTTGCCTCAGCGATACTCCACTGAAGCCGCAAGTAAGCGCTCAAAAAGAAAGAGGAAGATGACAGTGGCCAAGTATGACGTCGCGCTTAGCAATTTATTCCCGAGATAAGCATACGGCCCGATAACGTAGGAAAGAACGCCTGACAAGTTCGGCCCCAGGCATATTGGGTCTGCAGCTCATCATAGATATGCTTTACCAGCATGGCCGCTATGGTTGTAAATGCTAAAGTAAAGAGAAAGGGTACTGGCTGGAGAGCACAGCCCATCACCGAGAAAAAAAAAAGCAAAGACGTAACGCGACCACCAATCTAGAACGGGTATAAACCAAAGGAGAAAGAAGAGTTTGTCAAGAGCTTCCGGCACTAGCAACTCTCTTCATCCGGCAACGTTGTTGGTGGTAAAAAAAGAGACGTCGTACGTGCGAGAAAATCACGTCTGAGTGCTCGACCAACCCTCTTTATCAGCCTATGTTGTTAGTGGTTTTATGGGCGCCTATGTGGGAGGACAGTGGCGAATGATCCGTGGTCACCTTTAGTCGTAGAGCCGGCCAGCCCGAAGAAGCCCTCATTCGCTGAGTGTCGTAAAAGCCACCCCTTCCGGTCATAAAGAGGTATCGGGGACGATCCCCCGGACACCTCTCCAACGCTGCCTCCGCCGAGTTTTTACGTACACGTGGCCGAGGCGGCATCGTAGAAACTAAGCCAGGAAGGACGGCCGGACAGTGTTTTCGTGTAAAAAAACATGTTTGCCCGATACCGCTGAACGGGTACAATCGGGAGCTCCGCGGCGCAGTACTGCAACCACGCCACGAAGTCCCGCGAGCAAACCGGCAGTGATTGGGATTCTGGGGGATCCCTATCCCCGCGGACTTTATCGCTCGAATTGGGCGCACACCAAGGACGCCTAGTTTGGCAGAAACCCGACTTTATGACGTCCAGACAGGCGCTAGCAGAAGCAAGAAGTAAACGCATAGTAATTCCTACTCGCCCGAAAACAGATCGCACGCGAAAAAGTCGTTAGAACTGATCAGGCTAACCTTTGGACGCGAGGAAGCCGAACTGCCTGTGTTCCTTTTGGCCTGGGGTTTCTGTATTGCAGCTTAAAGCGGAACGAAGAATCAAGGTTTATGAAACCAGGCCTAGATAGGACCAATGTTTTTGCAGAGATTAAGGTTTCAACGCAGGCCCGCTGTCATATTTTCGTTACCAGCGTGGGCATTGAATACATTGCCTGAGTCCGGTAAAATTTCTCAATCTTTTTTTGCATCATAAACGTTAAAGAACGTTCCACGAGCAACTATACCGTCGTCTCGCCCACGACATACTCGCCCACATAATCACCTATTTTTGTCAACACAAATAATTTTAGTTTCGGCATTATTCAAAAACGCCGTACCTATACTAAGTTGATTGGCCTTGTTGTACATGGCTATATTTGTGTATGGAAGGATTTCTTTCTTTTTTCTCTTACTGCCTAAGGAATTATGATTCTTTCCATTGCCCCTAGGCCTGCTTTCTTGTCTTTTGAATCGCGATGGCAACCACTAGCCTGTCTAAGGGCATTGACCGTGGCGGCATTATAAACAATTTAATAAATAAATAAATAAATAAATAAATAAATAAATAAATAAATAAATAAATAAATAAATAAATAAATAAATAAATAAATAAATAAAACGCCCCTCCCATCGATCTCCAACCGCTCCTGTCCCGCGCGAATGTTCCTTATTTCGTTCCTCCCCATGGAGTAATTGGCCTGCCCCTTTTTCGCAGACCTTTCTCCCTCTGTCCTCTCTGTGACCCAAGTGGATTGATTTTAATTTATTTTAACTATGATACCTTCTACTCTAGTTTGGTACTCGTTCCATGACCCGTTGATCCAACCTAACTTTGCCTTGTAGTTGTTTAGTAGGGCGCCGAGTTCCCGCTCAATAGCAAGGCGCCAAGTTTCCGCTACAGAGCATGAAACAGTCGAGTATGGCGGAACAGATTGATGTGGCCAAGCGGTCGAAATTGGTTAACAGAAGTAAAACAAACGAAATGCGTGCGTGCAACGTTGCGGTGATCGAAGAAACGCTGGAAATAGGGGGAGTCTTAAGAGTAACTAAATAAAGGTAGCTACTCGCAAAGACACAACATACGCAATCAATGAAAAGCAAGGTAACATTACACACAACATGGATGGGATAAACAAAGTATCAGAACAATTCTACAGCACCGATATGCCTACGATGTTACACCAGGGGAAAGAACTAACAGTATCGGCTTAGCTCAACAAGTCCAACTAATAACGATGGTATAACCGTGGATCTTTTAAAACAGGGAGGAGATATTCTGCTGGAAAAGTTTGCTGCCCTATTTTCAGAATGCCTAACGACTCTTGCAATGCCCATAGCCTGGAAAAACGCCAACATTATTCTCATTTACAAAAAGAGAGACCCATCAGCCTACTCTCAGTTTACACGCTATTTACCAAAGTAAAAGTTAGCCGCCCAGGTGACAGCCTGGATTCCAAACAACCCAGAGAGAAGGCTGGGCTAAGGAAAGAATATTAAACATTGTATCACATCTATTTCCTTAATCAAGTGATGTAAAAATCCCAAGAGTATTATAAACCACTTGACAGGGTATTTATAGGCCTCGAAAGAGCGTTTGCCTCAGTGAAAACCGCACCAGCACTGGAAGCATTGAAAGGCTAGGTGATAAAGGAGACCTATATAAGACTCCTAGGTGACGTAAATAAACTATTTACAGGCGGGATAATCCTTCACAAGTCATTGCGACAAATTTCCGATCCGTAGAAGGGTATGCGAAAGGTTGATATTATTTCGCTAAAAGAGTTCAAAGCTTGTCTGGTGATGGTATTCAGGAGGCGTCTCTGGGAAAACGCTAAAGTTAGGATAAATGGGGAATACTTGCTCTGTGTGAGATATGTAAACGACATAGCCTTGCTAAGCGAGTCTACAGAACACCTGCCAAAATGTTTGAGGAACTGAAGTCAGAAAGGAAGTATGTGGAACTAAAATAAAAAGGAAAATATTCAAATTAAAGACAAATACACATGCCGAAACCACCCTGTCAGCATACGTAAACCAACCTGAAACGAGTAGAAGATTATAAATACCTCGGTTAGGTCGTCTGTGCTGATTCTATTCACGACAAAGAACGGCGCAGAATAGTTTTTGGCTGGGGTACATCGGGAAATACAGTCTAATTTCACAAATTCGTTCTCACTTTATTCGAACTTCGGGTGTTTTCGAACTGGCGCTGCGGTCCCAACAAAGTTATATGTATTTTAATAGCTTTCGAAATTTTTGGAGCCTGTCTAGTTCGAATCAACGAGGGTTGAGTGTACTGCCAAATATGAGAAAAGCATGCTACCTCCATCACTGGAAAGGAGAATATTATACTCCAATGCGTCCTGCCGGTGACATGACATGCGGAGTGGACACTTGGTACCTTACTCGGCACCTAGAAATCAAACGTAGTTCGGATTAGCGGGCCATGCAAAGAAAACTGATAGGAGTAATGTGAAGGAAGAGGAAACGAGCTTTCTGGATAAGAGAACAAACTATAGTAGAAGACGTCATAGTTCAAATATAGTAAAAGAAATGAACCTGGGCTGGCCTCGTAGCAAGTCGAAGTGAAGACCTGTGGACTACCAGGGTGACAGAGTGGGTATTGAGAGATGGGTCTAAAAGAAGGAGGAGGCCGAATACTCGATTACGGGAAGAAATAAGGGAATTCGGAGGCAAAGAATGCACTCGAGCGGCGCGGTAAAGGAGCGGTTGGAGGTCGACAGGAGGGTACGTAATCCTGCACTGGACCTACTGGGCTGTTGATGATGATGAAGAGGTTGTAGCGTGCGCAGGTGAGACCATTGGGGCCCGCTCTTTATTCTAGCAAAACATACTCCGCAGTTACGAATTCTTCTTACAAACTCCGGTTTCAGGCCAGTTTGCTACAGTTTTCATTCCAATTTAGTCAGCCCTCTATACGGACGCAGGACATAAGGGCACAATAGCCCATTGCACCCCAACATGTAACAATGTACCGATTGGATAAACCAACTGCAAACTTACGCACCAAACAATACGCTTTTTTCGTTCCCTTGTCCTTGTCCCTCCTCTCCGTATGCGGTACATGCAAAACTTGAATTCGAAATAAAATTTTCTGCTATTAAATGGCATTTCTTGTTGTTTTGATGCTATGCAACTTCGCGCTAGTACGAAGAAATATGCAAACTGCCCAATGAAAAAGTAAATTAGGTCTCCTACATTCATAACGTTGATACACACACGTGGAGCATAAAGCGATATGACCATCATTATATGGCGTGTTGGTTCCCTCGTCTTTTTCCCTTGTGTTAGCGTGCGGCGCGGGCTTAATTTGAATTGAAATTAAAATTTTCTGCGTTTATTGGATATTCTGTGTATTTATAGTGCTGTTTAATTAGCACAAGTACAAAAATTGTCCGAAATATCTAACAAAACGTAAATTATATCTTCTAGATTCATTGCCTTCATAAAGCAACGTCATAAATGTCGCAATAATGCTGGAATTAACGAACATTAATTAGTTTTTATGACACTGAAACAGGGGGTGCCAAGTATGTTTTGCTTTCCCCCTTGTTGTATGTTGGTCATATGGCACAATAACACAATCACATTGAAATACTTGTGTAACCGGCAGAATATCAGGAACTTGAAATATTCTCGCCGTTTTTGGGAGTTGACCAAGGGAGCCATACAGGGCTTGCGCCGGGCAAAAAAAATGCACCTGCACCCTGCTTTACGACGTGGATACAATCTTCGACGGGCTCCTAATAAGGGCGTGCTGCATTAAAGTCCTCCGCACACTCCAGACTCCCTACCGGTGCCTCTAATGCAAAGAAATCGTCTTTCTTCTCCCAAGTGGTGGTCGAAAATCGGCAGCAGCTTATCGCCGACCCCACTGCTTGTTTCGGAAGCTGACGCAAACCATGGGCGAAGGTCTCCCGCAAAGAATTAAAGTTACTCCGTGACAATAGGGGCGACGCTTGCAAGGCGTCCACGTTGGAGGATGCCCGCCCTGCGAGCGATGATAATGAGCAAGCGAACGATGATAATGGACGATGAGGGTACGCCATACCATGTACGGTGAAAGACGGGCAAATTCTGACTCCTAAGAAAGCTTCCAATACGAGGGTGTAAGCTGTTTGGCAGCGGCCATCATTTTTGCATTATAATGTGACTGCCTCGCCGCTGCAGACCGGACCGTTAAATGCGTATACAAAATTCCCGAGCAATTGCGCTCTCGAAGGCGAGCGAAACTTTAGGCACACTTCATAGATGACACAGAATTTAGGTGGAAGGTCTTTGACTGCGGCTGCCAGTATTTAAGGCACGTACAGACCACCAGACACCTTTGCTTTGACTGCACTGGTTTTGGAAATGGTGCCCATTGAGAGCCAATATAACAACATCTATACTCTGCTTCACAGCGCAAAAAAGAGACAATGGACGAAGTAAAGCCACAAAAAGCCCTTGTTTGCCGCTCTTTACTTTCTCGGTTGTCTATAGTTGCGCTGTGAAGCGGTATGGCACTAAAGCTCAACTTTGGGCTAGTTGGGTACACATGACACCTTAGGAAACAGCGCGAAAAACCCGGACAGAGAGAGGGCAAGCAGACACGAGCGCTCACGAGGAACTGGTGAAATTTTATGTGAGTTGGAAAGAACTAGAAGAACGAAGCAACGTATTCATACGCCAGCGCGATAATGAAAATCAAGATGAAGAAAGTTTAAAAGGCGGCGTCGGCTATAAAACGCGATAAAACACAGAACCATTCTTTTTATCTGGCCAGATACGCAATGTCCCACGCAAAGAGTGCCACGGAAGGCGAACTCACGCACAGCTTCCCATTAATGCTTATTCACTCTGATTAGTGTTTGTAAGCGGAAGGTTTCAATGTGGTTGGGAGTTCTAAAGTTACAGCGTAGGCATCTTACTATGCTTTGTTATACGTGCAATATAGAGAGTCTAATTTAGATTAGCTGCAACAGGTATATACAGCTGTTTGTTGAAATTGATTGATTATGAGGTTTAAGGCACCGACGTTGCGGAGGCGATCAGGCGCACCGCGGTGGAGGGCTCCGGACTAATTTAGACCACCGGGGTTCTTTCACGTGCCCAAAGATCTCGAATGCATGGGTGTTTTCGCTTTTCGATTCCGCCATAAAAGCGGCCGCCGTGGCCGGGAATCGAACCAATGTTCTTGGGCTCAGCAGCACAACGGCTGAGCCACTGAGCCTTTGCGGCAGGGTTGTATTTGCTGAAATTGACAGCTAGTGAAGAGAAATTGGTTAAATACTGCACTGACGGTATGTTGATACTCCATCATATGTACATCATTTTACAATTAAGAACATTTAGTTCAGTATGATAATAAATCCAGTTTGTTTTATTGACCAAATTTGACAGTGAAACAGTTTGTGTTGCTGCCAGAATTAAATTAACAAAAAGAACGCAATCATCACCGAACGAATCAGTGCTGTAGACACAAGAAAAAGAAGGCAGGTAAACTAGATAAGAAATAGGAGAGACCCAAGAACCGATACTTCAGGAACGCCCGAAGAAACAGCACTCATTGAAGGATGAAAATCGTTTGAGGTAACGAACTCAGAGATTCAAAAAAGAATATGCTCCATCGAATAAGCATGGGAGTGTGTTCTGAGTTATTTTTGCATAAAAAGTAAAATTGTGATAGGCCTTGCAAAGCTGCCGAACTACGACTCGCCATCAGGCAAGAGAAAGGTGGTCCAAAATACGACGTAATTAGCAAGAACCACGAATAAGTAGGATCTCACACATAAACATTTGTGAACGCCAAGAAGGGCTGACAAAAATATTAGGGTCACTACTCATTAGCGTTCAAGAACGAATAATTTTAGCAATGCAGGAGATGGTACGTCGGTATCATACAGTGAAGCGACGCCCAAAGTAAGGTTTGTTCGTTTCTTACTTGTCCGCTAGTAACATACAACACAAAGCCTGAGGCTATGCAGTAAACGCAATCAGAACCACAATTGTGAATTCATTATGCATTCACTAATATTTGCAAAAGAAAGAACACCTACGCGCAAATCATTGAAGGCTCCGCAATGGTCCCTCTCACACTCGCATGATTTGCAGAAACGGGTATCACTGGTTTTTACATTCGTTTTTGTCAAGCAAGGCATACTTTCCAGTACGACTACGTCGAACTTCAGCGCCACCTGGTAACAAAAACTAGAACAACGCAATCCTGTTGACCATTCTCATTTTATGCAGCCTCTTCCAGCCCTATTTATATAACGTGCTCCATTACGGCCTTTGGGCGTGACATATCCAGCCACTGGAGTTGTGAGTATATGGGTCAAACCCAGTGAATCCGCTCATAACCAGTGGAATACAAGTCAAACTTTATCATAGGACACCGACGCCAGGGATCGCTCAGGCCCGTGACATTAAAAACAACTTAAACTGGCACTGTATTCAAGAAAAATTTAAATAAACGGACATGCGCACCAAATCCCTACTGGTCGGACTCTGCTTTTGGTGTTTTTGCAAATGCCTAAGCGCTTGCAGAGTTTGTTAACGTCGCGCTTGGAGTAAGCTGTGTGGCTTGGCTAGGGAAAATGACATAGGAGTGCATTATATTTGCATGAGCTACCTTTCACCGGCAGATGTTCGCCAGAGGCAAAAAACACCGCCTCGAATGCGCTGTTCGCGCAAGTAGAGGTGGCAAAGCTCTGCCCAGGCAAAAGAACAGATTTAAAGACGTGCGATTTTTGCATTGGGGTTTATATTGCCAAAAGAACATTGGGAAGAGATGCCAAGGTTGTATAATCTTCGTACCAAACTAAACTTTTGCAGCTTGTAAGCCACCTATTTAAAAGATTTCCTAAGTGTCAGCTCAGTTTTTTTTTTACGAAACTTTTTTTCGTGTCGGTTACTTTTTCGTGGTGCACTTGATCTGAATCTGCTTACCGTGGCTTTAAAGATTTCACCATGGAAAATAGACGTGCACGCGGTGTTTTAAGGAATTAAATGTTAAGTAAGCTTAAACGTATCTCGCAATAAATTCGGTCATTTTTACCACTGAATTTATTTCACCGGGCACTTGAAACTGATTAGTGACGAACATCCATGGCGGAGTAACGAGACATGCAAAAAAGAAATCAAGACAAACTGCAAGGAACGGTTTTGTCGCATCACAGATGAAGACCCAGTCAATGATGAAACGGAGCGGAAACAGTTACCAGGCCGACTATCTGAAAGCAAATGAAGAGAAAATGCCACCTTTTGTTTGCAACATTAATGCTGTTCTTAGTGGAGACTCGAGGCTTTCCTGGGACGAAAGGGGATGAGAAGGTCGCAGCGATGTGAAAAGGGCCCAGCCTAGCGAGCAGGAGAGCAAACTCCAAGCAGACATACCGCAAGCTAAACGAATGTCTAAACGGGGCGCTTAGATATGCAAAGTTTTCTACACTACTAAATGTGATCGTAATATTTATGCTTGTCAACAATGTTGAAAAAAAACGAAAACATTAAGAACAGATGGCGATACATCAATACATAAGTGATATCTACTTTGCTCCCTTATTATAAATACATTCCATCTTGATTTTTGCGGTAGCAAATAAAAATACGCCATAAAAAACAAAAACAAACGGCGCTCACGGCGCCCCTGGTAGCAGTCTTCACAAGTTCAAAAGTAACAGGTTCCTGTGAATGGCGGCAGTAGTAAAAGACGGTAAAAAGTAATTTTCTCGAAAGGGAATCGATCTGCTCGTTTTGAGAAGCTGTATGACTCGTACGCTGGCAATTAAGGAACGGAAGGCAGCTCCGCTCTTAACATCGGCGTTGACGACGTTAAGTTAGGGAAACTGGGCTAATTTTTCCGCCAGAGGTCCTTCTTGAGAGAAACAAATGCGTAAATCGGTACCTTTGTCGGACTAGCTGTATTTCAGCCTCCAGAATTAGTTAGAATGTTAGTGGTCTGTCGGTATGCTAGTGGCTTATTGACGCACAGGCGAATGGAGGTTCTAGAGTGGCGATCAAGTCAGCTGCTCCTCCTCTGGATAGCCATGCATGGCTCAACGGGGGGTCATGGAACACCAACCTGTGACTCATGGCTTATGGGTTACTCATACTTGACAAATTGGTGACACTACCTCATACCGATCACGTGACTGAAAGGAGGAGGACTGAGCTGGATAGAGGAAGGATTATGGGACGGCAGGAAGGAGACTGCGTAGAGGAACAGCAAAAGCGAGGATGCGAAAGAGAAAGGGGCCATGAGTGCAATGTAGGAGGGAATAAGAGGAAATAGAAGCGCGATTTCGAGAGAAGAGAATCAGAAGAAATGTAAAATTAAAATGAGAGGAGTGAAGATGGGCAGGGAGAAGCTTCGAAATAAAGCACCAGCGCAACAGACGCAATAGGACGAGAAGGAGACACACTGCTACTTTTTTCAAGGTTATAACCAAGGAGCTGCTCCAGCTCTTAAAGGACGAAGTGAAAATGAATAGAGAGGGGATGAGGGTAGCAGAGGCAGGCGAGGAAGGGGTAGTGGGAATGGGAAAGGGGTGAATTTTGTGAGATGGAGGGGAGGGAGGAGAAAATATATAAGAGGGTCGGGGAATGCTGGAAGGAGAGTGATAATGACGGTAGCGCCGAGTAAAAGTGCCGATACTATGGGACCGTGGAGCGTTATAAGCGAACAATTTGTGTGCTGCAACTAATCAGTTAATTATATCCCAAAGTATATTTCCTGTAGAGTACAGAAAGCAATGCTGTTGTTGTAAAAGTAACAAGAAACTGAAGCTTTTACTCAATGCAAAATGCCTAACTTGCTTGTACGGCAGCAAATTTAAGAAATGAAATGCATTGCCAAGGTTTTGAAACATTGACACGTGAGTGAGCATATTTTTGATAAGCTGCTCTATTAATTTCCAAATGGCAAACGTGAGCGACATCGGCTTAAGATTGCCGTTCCTAGTGGAATGCTTGTTGGGTTTCGGGATGAAAAAAATTAGTGTTAGTTCGACATGTTCCTGCATACGCCTACGCACCCAGAGATTAACAGAGAGGCCGAAAAGAAAAGAAAACGAACCCACCTCTTTTTTATATGACCCGCCGCTGTAGCTCAGTGGCTAAGGCGTGACGCTGCTGAAGAGGAGGACGCGAGTTCGATTGCCGGCCGTGGCGTCCAAAAGCAAAAACACCCGGTGTATGACATTTCGGTGCGCGTTAAAGATCCCCAGCTGGTCAAAAGTAATCAGCAGCCCTCCACTATAGCGCGGCTCATTGCGCGCATTGCGTCAGCGCGCTAAACCTTGCAATCAATCAATCAATCAATCAATCAATCAATCAATCAATCAATCAATCAATCAATCAATCAATCAATCAATCAATCAATCAATCAATCAATCAATCAATCAATCGATCGATCGATCAATCAATCAATCAATCAATCAATCTATCTATCTATCTATCTATCTATCTATCTATCTATCTATCTATCTATCTATCCATCTATCTATCTATCTATCTATCTATCTATCTATCTATCTATCTATCTATCTATCTATCTATCTATCTATCTATCTATCAGTCAATCAATCAATCAGTCAACCAACCAACCAATCAATCATTCAATCAGTCAATCAGTCAATCAGTCAATCAATCAATTTTTTTCACATGCACAGCAACTGGGCTTCAAGTGGCTGAAAGGTTTCAACTTATGTCACGCTTCCGATTTTTTGCACAAAAACGATTCCACTGGTAACAAATAAATATTGTTTATTTTTGCTTTATAGTGCGCAAAGTACAGACAATAATTTATGCTGCCTCAGCGATAACGACTTGTATGTTATGCGCTTAGGAGTTTCTGTTTGTAATTCTCGCAACGCACCTGTGCCCAAGCCAGATTCGAGATTTTTCCTAAAGGGAAAAATCTTATCATCAAATAACGGTATTTTTGCGGTGACATATAAACGATTCCAAAATACAAACAATCGATTTCAAAGCAGAAATACCTAGCGCAGGTGTATTTTGTCATAGAAACACCCTCAAGCGCCTTTTTGGAAGCTGCTTTTTTTCCAACCGAAAAGCCCGGGATGGATTCCAGCACTGTGCTGGTAGCGTAGGATACCTAGGGCACATGCAGAAATGTGTACCTAAAGAGGCTCCAGTGCTGCACTGCTTGTTTTATAGCATCAATCTCAAACCATCGATGCTGACACGACTTAGTTTAGTTTCGAGGAAACCGTTACCATACCACCTCAAACAATGAGTGGAAGCTCAAACTTCGTCTTTTCGGCCGACGGAGGTCTAGAGAGAAGGTAACGATGAAAAACCCTGCTCAACTTGCGATTCCGGGAATCCCCCAGAGCCCAAAATTAGACCTAGGTTTATGGCATATATTTTTTTCTGGACGTGACAGCTCTTAATGCCTCCGTATTAATAACAATTCTGCGGGCTCCTTCGTGGAAATAAGGCAATGTTATTACATTTTCTTGAGGCGGTGATACCTGGAAACATCAAATTGGGCAGCCTTGCGTGGAAAATAGCACGACAAGAAGTACGTCGAAATGCCAGTGGCTAACAATGCCTCAGTTCATATCTAGGCTGATGGCGCGTGCTTCCGCTCTGTGTTTCCGGGGAGGCGCGCGCGTCCTTCATTAAACCTTCACTGCGTACCGGAGTCGCAACGGCAGCTGGCCACTGCGCAATTCGGGAATGGTGAACGTGCATGTGACGGCGAACGTGCGTTTTTCGTGGAACACGGGAGATTAGCGGAGGAGGAAGAAAGAGCTCTGCGTTCCTTGGAGGCTGCGGGCCAGCGAAATGATGATGCGAGACCACGCGGCGGAACTCGGCGTGGTGCTGTTAGAATGTTGCCAGCCAAGCACGGTGGGAGACAACGTCATTACGACGCACTTATGCAAATTAGTGCCTTTTCTCATCGCCGCCAGACGGGGAAAAGACGCAACGGGAGGGGAACTGTGGGCGTGTGTGACGCGAGCAGGCAACGAGACCTGCGTGGAGCGGGAAATCGTTAGCGCTTGGCGGATGATAGGAAAGAGCGGTGAGAGAGAGATGCCTGGTGGGGAGATGGGTTCCGAGCCCAACGCGGGAGCGGTACGAGAGCGTGCACGTGGACCCGGCGAAATTTCTTTTTCGGCAAGAGCGGTCGCAGCCGGGCGTGCGGGAAATGTGGTTTACGCCGAGGGGACCACGCGTTTTCTAATGCATAAAGACAGCCCGCGTCCCGGTGTACCTGAAAAAGCTCAGCCGAGAACGACCGCGCACGCCAAAAGAGATAAGGCCCGGATAACCTGTTCCCAGCCTCAGTTGATCCCGTCGGGTTAAACAAAAACTAATTTGTATCGTTTACTCTTTCCCATTAAAATTGTATTGGAAGGAGATGATTTTACCGTGCCCCTTCATACTGCAGTGACACGGCTAGATGACATCCTTATTTTGACAGTGATGATGGGTGCAGGATGTTCTGAGCAGAGAGGGCCTACAAATTAACGTGAAACGTCGCTTTATCGAAAGTCCCAGGCAACAGAACGGCAATCAGCCATAGGAAGGCATCAAGGTAACAAAATGGCGTACAGCCTGTGTGGCCGAACCAGCACCCTACACGGTCCCTGCTCCCTTGAGGGGCCTTTAGAGAGCCTCTGAACTTGCAGTCGAAATCACTTCGTGCAGCAAGGTACGGAAGGCGACGTAAGGACGGGAGCACTCAGAACGGCACCGCTCTTGGGACTAGGCTGGCTTGTAGTTAAAAAGCAGTGAACGTAGTATGGTCTGTTAAGGAATACATACGTACTTTCGTTAAGACTAACATGTCAGGACATCATCATATGTGGGGATGAATAATTTATAAAAAATGCAGAGAACTGTATTCATAGAGTTTTCATAGATCACAGAAAAGGCAGCTTTCAAGAACTTTCAAGTACAACGGGCCAAATCTTTAACTAACGCGCGCGTGCGGCAATTCTTCAGTCTTATGACGCTCTTAGGAAGTAACAGCCTATCAGACAATGGGCCCGGCAGAGCGCGGTTTTTGAGTATTCACCTTATATCCACCTCTTTTCAACTTGGCTTCTGTCATACGCCGCTGACGCATGAAACGTCGCCGCTCCGGAACGCCAGTTACAGACTTGGCCGACTGTACCTATCTAGGTTAAGAAAAAAAACAACGTTAACATTAATTTAAGCAGTGTTTAAAGGTTTATTAAGGCGTGATAAAAGCTTGTATAGATTAAGAGCAGCAATGTTTATTCGCCTAACGGTGTACAAAGAAGTCGACTATTTTTTAACGTTTTGCATTCCATGAGAAAGGGAATTTACACCGAGAGGTTGTGCGGCGATTGAAATTGACTGCGAATGAGTTACAGGTCGATTTATATGCGTTGGGGTTCCGCGTTGCAAATGCACTAACGAACGACGAAACAAAAACACGAGGTGATCTTCAGAATTTAAAAAAAGGACTGTGCGAAGTGTTCTCACACTTGCCAGAATAGCAACAGTTCTTCAGGAACATTACTGGCTGTTCAAATCATACACGTGTGTGAATAAACTCTTGGAGCTCCACCGAAATAAGCCACGGATGGCAGTTTGGAGGTACCGCGAACCCATTCGGGCTGGGTGCGGCACTGGTGGACACCAATGTCAAAGGGTATGAGCGCCTAGTGTCCTGACAGGAGATAAATGGCTTAGAACGGCTTTACCACGGCGGCATATGTGGGAGGTTCCTCGATCTCTTTTGGGCGGGGTCTGCTGTCGCTGTACGCTCACCCGAATAAAAATGGTTAGAAACACCCCCGCACGGAGAATCTAGTGCCAGTGAACCGGCCCACTAGTTCTGACCTGTACCGGGGGTACGGAATACAGCAGGTACTTCGGTACTGCTGAGTCATCATCATCAGCATCATCATAATCATCATCATTATCATCCTTAGCAGCAGCAGCAGCCCAGTTATGTCTACTGCAGTACGAAGGACTCTTCCAAAGATCTCCAGCCAGGTCCATCGAGTGCTAGCTGAGTCCACCCTTTCCCCACAAATTTTCTTAGTTCGTCCGCCCATCACGCATTTGTGCGGCCACTATTGTCATAATTGTGTTGGCCGACTCCTATTGTGTTTACGGTATACGGGCTACCACTCTGACAATGCTGGAACGGTGAATGCAGGTGAATAATTTTGTTCGATGTTAATCAATCCGTTTTCTGAAACAGTGTAAAAAATTTAAAGACACCTGTTTCTATTGTGGGCTCAGCTTCCTCTTCATGTCCACATTCCTCCTGAAAATGAAAAGCGCAAATTAGAAGTTAATTTTCGTGTCAAACTTCTATCGAGTTTAGAAGTGGCGGGAAAGAAATTATTTTGTTCAAAAGAAGAAAAAAGAGAGAAGAGGACAGTCAAAGAGAATAAGCGACCCTCACAATGCAGAAGAGGCTGCTCTGAAGACGATGTGTTTTGAACTGCACCGGAAATGAGTACGAACAGTCAGAGAATGGGAAAGTTTATTGTTGAAACAGCTTTTCATCGTTCTTGAAAAAAAAGTCCCTCAACGTCGTTTAAACGTCGGAAGTCCAGTTTCGCACTCAGGGAGTTCATCCGGACTTCGCAATTCCCAACTGTACTTGCTCTAAGCATATTTATTGCCGTTACTCCTAGGAGACGCGCATTCGAAAAAAGTAGGGTGAAGGGGGTGAGGGGGCTTGCCAGCATTCAGCCTCTTTTTGCAGACACAAAAAGGTACATTTTTTACTTCCTCAGTCAAAAGCTGTGACCTTTGTTAAGATTGCCAGCATAAAAAGCACTGACATGAAATATTGCTTGCATGGGTCGAGTGACATCAGTCAAGCCGCTGCCCGAGTGCTCTGAAACTTTATTTCCCCATTACGGAAGTGATCAAGCGGAAGAAAGATTCGAATGTAAAAGTTATTGTTTGTTCTGAGAAAATAATGAACGTTTCCTTTTTTTCTAGGCAAGGGTGTTGCGCAGTGCTTATATGGCATTGTTCTAGGCGCGAAGTCCGATGAAGGGCTTGCGAGAAAAAAAAAGAAAAGCACCTCAACCTTTTTTTTTTTCGAGCGCGTCAGCTCCTCTTTGAGCAGTTGAGGATGTAAGACCGGAAATGAAGTAGACACGTGAACTTAAATGACGCCGTGATGAAGTTTAACGTTAGCAAATAAAAACGCAAGAATTAATGCTTGGCTTTTGCGGGATCGCTGTACAATGACAAAGATCACGACATTTTCTTTTCTCAAACTGTAGTTTGGTTAAAAGGAAGTTAGGCCTAACTGTTTGTGTGGCACTTGCAAGTTTATTTAACAATTCATCAGAACCAATTTTTGCTGGTGCGAACAAGGCCCGTAAAATTACGCTTTTTATATCAGAAATTGAGAAAGAAGAGGACGGGATGATAGATGAAATCAATGTTAATTGAAATAAAAATAACCTTCCAAAGGACGTCCCCCATGGTATCTTGTATAAGTTAGACAACGATGTTCTGTTGTGGCATAAAATTTAAGCTAACACCAGCAAGCGGCCTTCAGAAGTGCTCATAATAGGGGAGCGTCCAATACTAAAGATGCCGCGCTGCTCCCCCTTGGCAACTCCGCGCCGGCGTCCCGCGGTGGGATAGCTCCGCCGCAGCCGTCTTCTAGACCGGCGTTACACATGGAGAGCAGTGTAGTCCAACAAGCTGGATTTCACCGTATCGACTGTTCCGGATTTTTAATGGCTGTAACAAAGAAAACGGCGCTAAACATTACGACAGCAAGCAAGGTTTCGACGTGTCGGCAGAACGCGAAGGAGCACAGTGCAGCGTTGTCAAGGGTAGATGCATACGCCAAGCAAGCGTTAACAAGGAGCCTTAATCCGTCGTATATCATGTGTGCAACCATTAGTGTTTCAGTTTAGCGCTGTTTCCTCGTAAATTAGCAAGCATTAATGCGACCGATGGATTCTAGTAGCCCATAATGTTTTCGACTAGCTTATGCCAACAGTTCCTATTTGCAGTTTTGTACTGTACGTGGGAACAAGCGCGCGCTTTCTTCGCAAAGAAGGAGCATTCTTTTGTTCGTTTAAAGCCAGAATAATGAATTGAGCGTTCATCTGAACAATATTCTCACCTAGGAAGATGTTTATTTTATGCGTGCGTCACATTGAAAGGCCCGACTGTCGTATTTTTTGGGAGTTCCGGTTTGCCTTACACCGACGTGTTTGGGTTTCTCGTTGCAGTTTACAGGTGTGTTCTTTCGCTGCCAGTACTAAAATTCTGGAACAGCCTCTTTTAACAGCTCTAGTCCTTGCCTTTTCCGCTGCTTATTTTTTCGTCTTGCTTGACTAACGTGCTCAGTCTTCCACGGTAGGATAGACAGTAGGTAGAAACCTCTTTGGAAACTGCCTGCAAGCCACCACATGGCGGGGAAAAAGTAAAAGTTTGTGAATATCCTTACCTTCGAATTTTTTCGGAATAGTGTTTGCTATTCCATTGGCAGCGCACATTTACAATTTGAAATATTTGAAGTTGCCGAAATAAAATTTGGCCGCGTATCTGCTCATTTCGTTGCAAATGTCGACAAAAGACGATAGTCTTTGCCGACATTTGCCAAGTAAATGCCTCCCCTCGCTTTTCCGCTGACCTCTCATGTTGTTGCTCTTGCGGCGCGCTACTCCCAAGGTAAACACGCTGAAGGTTTGCTCAAGTCAATTTAAATAAACCGCGTTCCACTGCTACAGGACTGGTGTGTCGATGCCAGAGCTGCCGTACGGTGGAGACACGGGTGAATCGAGGCGCCCTACTTCAACGTTTATAGAACCGTGTTGCCCTAGTGTACATGAGTTCCAAGCAGAACGTGGAACCTATCTAGTTGAACCTTTCGTAACTGCTGTCGCTCGAATTATTAAAATGCTGCCAGAAGCTGTAGTGGCGCGGGAGGCAACAGGCAACAGTTCGAATATTTTTTTTCCTGCAGTGGTTGTAGCATTCGGGAAAACCAAGCATCAATAAATTTTTTTATAAAGGAACACTGTAAATATCCCTTAAATTTCGGTCTTATATTTGCATAAGGTCTTGTCCGTTTTCGACCATGTTGACAAGTATGAATGTATAAACCGAACTTAGACGCTTAGATTTGGTTGTGAGTGTATGAGACTTTTGCGCAGACTTCATTTGACTTTGGCCGGGTGGCTGAATCGAATCACAGACAGACAGACAGACAGACAGACAGACAGACAGACAGACAGACAGACAGACAGACAGACAGACAGACAGGAATTTCTGGGTTTCAGTAACCCAAGAAATACTATCGTCTTTAAAATAGCTCTGAAGCACGGACATGCCACCTGAAGGTTCACTGGGGCGCAGGCCCTTCTGTGTTGGCAAAATTATACCATGTCGAACCTCTGAAAAAACGCCTAATACGTGTCAGAATTGCCTGTATACAGGTATATTCTAACCAGGGGCTTAGCCAGCGGTGAAGTTTTGGTGTCAGACCACCCGGCGAAATTTTCTGCGCGCTGTCTCTCCCCCTCCCTCTCCGTTCGGACTTTGTTTTCTCCAACGCTCTTTACACACCGCATCGATATAACAAAATACAAGAACAAAAATACGAACAGTGTTCCTTTGTTATTTGTGTGCAGTAGGGCTGTTCTTACTCTTCACTCAGCGCACGGCTTAAGAACGAAAAAATCGCGCTCAACAAACGCGGAACAGCTGAGGAGTTCTGTACTTGGACGCTCATTTTTTAGGTGCAGAGCACTTTAGGCGCTCACCTTGTTGGCCTAGCTCGCTCGCTGGAGCCAAGCATATGGCCACGGCGTTAAGGCGCAACCACATGCAACGTTTTGGCCGCGTCTTGCAACCGTCTGCGGCGCCTGGCGCCGACGCGGAACGGGCGTTGGAGAGGGCGAGCAACCACACGAGACGCGCGAAGAGCGCTTCTCCGATCCAAGTTGCCAGACTTACTTTGGTAAAGGCAGCATCGTTCTGTTTAAGTCATTCTTAATAAACTGAAGAATAATCAAAACTTCAACAAACAAAACACGTTAAATTGATGTTCTATTAAATAAAGTGCTAAAGAGCCGCCAAATAAAGAGCCGCCATGTTGCGTGCGGAGGGGGACCGGAAATTGAGGACAGCAACATCCGGCGCAGACGCCGAAAACGGACCGAAAATCTGGGATGCGCAGACACCGGCGCTCCGAGCGCGCTGCTGTGTATTTGGTGGCGCGCGCTGAACGCGCGTCGCCGCGGACGGTCTCCAAACGCGACCAAAACGTCGGATGTGGTTGCGCCTTTACGGTGTAGCCTGTCACGGCTCCTTCACCGCGGCGTAACACAAGGGTTCGAAAGCCAAGCGGCTATGCCATGATGTACGTGGCGTGAGCTAAGGTTCAGCTGTTCAGTCTAAGCTTTCCTGGTTGTCTAGGATTAGCTGATTATCATGCTTGCTTCTGCTTATCATCCAATCCAAATCTAATCCAAATCCAAGCCAAATCCAATCAAATCCAATTCAAAACCAATCCAATCCAGAACTATCGCTGGCGCAGTTTCAGGCAGGGGGCACGCGAGCACAGCGAAGGCGGGAAATTTGAATTGCATGGGGTGGTAGCAGTAAGCGGATAACGGCGGTACAGCCCATTATGGCGAAGCGCTGCTATGCCTTTCCGACAGATTTCACATTGAGTGGAACGGCTTTTATTTTGGTTTACCCTAATCACTGGCACCGGGCACTTGGTTAGCTTGCGCTGTCGCTGTTACTAGTAAACGACAGTTCGTAGAGCTAATTAATAAACATAGTAGCTTTCAGCGAGTGATAGAAAACGGCGACGACTAGAAAGAAAAAAAGGCGACGCAGTAGAGGTACAAAAGCCGGTAACATTGACGCTCGTAGTCACCAAACAAAACGGCTTACGATATTCCCAAAGACCAGAATATTAATTTGATGAGAAGCAATAGAGGAAACAGACTGACATTTCATAGCCGGAGCCTTTGTCCTCAGCGATCGTCACCCTTTTGCGGGAGGCCAGCGGGAGAGTCATAGGCGCATATTACAGCGATCTTGAATCCGTCGGTGGTGTAACACCAACGAAGTGGGAACTGCATATTCTTGCTTATTTCGTTGGCTGCCATTTATTTCATCGCACTATGTAAAAAAAACTGCTATCGTCTCTGGCACATCGATGTAGTCGGAAAAAATCTTAATTACTTAATTTACGCGGCGCACACCGCGTATCTATTGCATTCGCTGGCCGTGAAGGATTGGCCTTGTTGAAAACCGGAAGAAACCATTTTTGGTGGTACAGTAGCGTAAGAGTGTGCACAGTTTACGACGCAACAGTTCGCATGCGAAATAACAAAGTCACCGATTCTCCGTAGCAACCTCAGGGCTATCTTCTCGGCTGCCCACCTCGTAGTGAGAGAAGTACCTAGAAGGGTGGCGCGAATGTTCTGCTGCACGCTCCGTACAGCCGTCCACAGCTAGCCGCTGTTGAGTTCTGCGGCGCTGTGGCTACATTCTGCAATCATTCGGAATCCTTTTGGAACAGTAAGCGAGCCCCCAAGCCTTTGCACACAAAACGTCTAAACACCCAACTTGCAGTTGTTCCTACCTTTTATATGAATGATTTTTCGCGTGTACTGTATAAAGCATTCATAAATGTGGGAACTGAGTTTAGCGACGTTACTTTGAGTGCCTCCAGCTACGGGGATTCGTTTGCCAGAAACGCGAGCGCCGGAGCAAGTAACTAGAGAACGGAGGCACTCTAGTTGCTACGTTCGAAACTGTTAAAATGGCTGCAACGGCTCACAGATGTCCATATGATTAGGCGCAAAAGAAACCTGAAGCATATTTGTGGAAATATTTATATATAAGCACAACTCCGAAAATACCAGCTTTCTCTTTATGAGGAGTACTCGTTGAAGTGGTTCGGTGATATAAAATAGAACGGTGTGAAAGGGAGCAGAGATAACTGCAACACTAAAAAAATTGTTTCTGGAACTGTTACAAGCGCAACAGGAGCTGGTTCGGGAGCAGTGCGAACGCGGAAAATTGTATTTAGTTGAAGAAAACCTGTGTTGCATTCACATCGCTTCAAGCGTAAGCAAGGAAGTGAAGAGCAAAGACGTAGAAAGAAAGGAAATGAGAGTGTTAAAAGGCAGTCGAGGCAGAAAACTATGACCTTTTTGTGACATTTGTAGAGATGCCGAAAGATTAGGGGTAGTTTTTTCTGTGCAGTTTTGGCACGTCCACTGCTTACCTTGCGGTGGTTGGTCCTAAGCTTTACGCTAGAAAGTCAGCTAAACAGACGTGTCCAAGAACGGGCGTTTCATATTCATTGTGTTGAATTTACGGTTGCAAGAGAACCATCCCTTTGGTTTGGAAATCCCTAACATTTCACATATAATGGGTGCCCTTCCGGAAATTAAAAAAAAGTGTTTACGAGCTAAAATTGAATATTTAAACAGCAAATGTTACGCTGCTGAGACAATACATGTCGATGGGAACCAAATTCTTTCACATTATTTCGAATTCGCGTGCACAACGTTCAGAACATTCTGAATATTTCGTACGGTGCTACCTGCCACCTTTCTAATTTTAACTCTAATGGAAACTACTTTCAATATGGTGTATTATCAGACACTATTTATATTTTACCTGGCGGCAAACTAGGGAAACTTAGTTTTATTTTTTTATACCAGAACGCGTTAAACGGTACGTGTCCACCTGCGGGGAACAGGTAAGCGAAGCGGCCGTTCCGAAGAAACACGGTTCGTCATACAACAAGATATCGAGTGGCTGCCCATTTAATCTCCTCATGTTTACCGAACGTGTGCTTGGTCGAAAACGACAGCTACCCGCCTACAGCCTCTGGTTCTGTATTTGGCAAGGAGTAATCGAGTTCGCCGGGAAAACAGCTCTTTAGTTTACCTACTCCTTATTCTTTCTGTTTTCTTTTTTTGCTCTTTCTCTTTCCGTCCTCAAAAACAAATGGGGAACAGTCGGCGTAACCCGGTCCCTGAGCGGCTTCTTTCCACCGTGTTTTTCCAGCCTTTTGTATGGCCTCCCCAAGATGAAAACTTAGGTTCGATCTTAGCGTTCCGTAGGACGACCTTTCGCCCATTTTGCAAACCCTTAGGCAACGGAGACTACATCGAAAGCACATACGAACCCATGAAAAAATCTCGAAGCAAAATGAAATAAAGCCCAGTACTATTAAGGAAAACCTAATACGTCGAGTCGTCGCCGCGTAGAACTGGAGGAGGTCCCAAAGGAACACTGAAACTGCTCCGGCGAGCAAGGCATTCACCGTCTGGCAGGACTAACATTGGTTTTGCAGACCTGGTCAATGTTCCGTGTTCCCACTCGGTTTTTCCTTTGGCACTCCTTGTTTTCCTTTCTGTCTCACTGCTTAGGCGGTTCCATTGAAGAGCGGTGCTTGCTTGCCTGCGTGCTCCAGGCATACCCTTGCCTCTTCTACTTCATGAATTTATTTGATTGCAGGTACGCGGGTGTATTTTACAATTTTTCCAAGGTTTCTAAGCCAGCGTTCAACTTCATCAAATGTTAAAAATTATCTTCTTTCCCGCAGTTTGTTCCGTGCTGACTCGTCCTAAATGTCTTGGTCTTAGCCGAGCTTCGTTTGATCATTTTGCGCGGAAATCTTAAACAATAGAAGCAGCGGATGTTTTGTACGTTATCAGATAGTTTTAATTAAACTTCGAACAATTTTTGTTCAAATAGTATTTAGGCCTGAACAAACTCTAAAAGTTCATGGGAAGAACAGACGCAGTAAGCATGCAGTTTTGATGTTTAGGATGTTTAAGGCATCACAAATATACGTTTAATGAATTGTGGCTGGGATTGCAATCTACATGCCATTAAAATTCCCGCCGCTCCCTTAAAGGGGCCCTGAAAGGCATTTTGAGCACACTGAATGAACTAGCGCAATCGCTAGATTGGGTCGCCAACGTCACCTGTGCCAAGTATTACTCTTTTACGCGCAGCGGAAAGCTCACACTTTTGTTGAAAAGTTTGTCGCTTTTTTCTCACCCTTTCCTTCGTGTTTTTGGACGCCGCCATCTTCACATGTCTACATCATCGATTCCCAGATGTTCGTCATGAGCTAGACATCCTGCTATTGGGCGGCTTTTTCACGCACTTCCGGCAAAGAGATGAGTCGTCTGCTCAGCGTCGGCTCGCCGGCTGATCTGCCAGCGGAGTGCCGGAGTGCTTTGACATTTTACGGCAAACGAAACAAGTGTAAACAAACGCTTAACCGTTTGTATTGAATGCAACACGGCCATAACACGACGTGGATTTTATCTTACGTGAGTACGTACCATAAAGAAAGTCCCGTGGCACTTCTTTGGTGCAATCGCAGAGAACGCCCTGAGCCGAATGCCCGGGTTTGACGCGTACATTTTATTCAACTTCAAAACAATCCAGAGATGCGTTTCGAACGAACGCAACGTCACAACATGCTTTGCAAGTCTGAACCGCGATTGACAGACGATGAGTTGCCTCCTCCTCCCGTCGTAAATTCGGCACTCACCTCACACCCGGTTTGCGGGGACGAGCAGCAAGTCACAACTCTGGCGCGCAAGCGAGAAGGCTTTTAGCCAGGCACACTGCACATACCCCATGCGAGGTTGAGTGGTACGTCGTTCGAGAAAGATAATCCAGACCATGGGAAGCACTATCCACCCGCAGAAGTACAATGTCGCATTTCATCGCGAAACGAACGCGTCCACAACACACAGGAGGCGATGCACACACACACACACAGCTTCGGTCGCTGCATTGGCTTAGCTGCAAGCTTCGTTCGGACAATCAGCGATGCTACGACGATACAGAGCTGCGTGAGGATGACGTGCTAACCACTTCACGTATTTAAAAACACAGGGGCAAAGAACTAGGTTCATCGGAAGCAAAAAATCTTTCCTCCATTATAGTGCCTGAAATATACTGGCTAGTGTGCCGAGGGCGGGCTCCAGGCGGTGCGCCGGGAGCGATGTACGCGGCCGTCTGCCGCTTGGGGCGCTGCCGTGCGGGAGTGTGCGCGTTCATCCGGCCCGAGCAGATCGCGCGGTACCTCCGAGCTGCGTAGCAGACGGCAGAACTTTCCATTCCCGCTTGCGACGAAAGCGAGCGAAAGCGACGGGAATTCTGTCGCGCAACCAAAATTTGTCCCGACCATTCGACAAAAACGATCGTCGCGCGACAAAGCGACGGAATTCCTGCCGCTCTCACTCGCTTTCGTCGCAAGTGCGAACGGGCCTTTATGCGCAATCTCCGCCCCACATAAAACAAGCTCTTGCTTGTCGCCTGAGCATACGGTTGATATCTGACTACGTTACACTGTGCTTGCCAGTGTATTTAAACGATGTCACTAGGTTTGAAACGTACGCGCTCGGCGTGCAGCTTTGTAAACGCAAGCGGTTTCACATACGCACGCTATTTTGCTGCTAATAGAGTTTTAGTACAGCGTTTGTGGCCTTTGCATACGCTAAACGCTAAATTTTTGCGTCCCGCTACGTGACACCGCGATGGGAGTTTTAGTAGAGCGTATCATCAGTTTCGCGTAGCGACACACTAATGCATACGGCGCCATCTGTCAAATGTTTTCCGGAATGTCTCGCCGGCTGATCTGCTAGCGGAGTGCCGGAGTGTTTGGACATTTTACGACTATCCAAACAAGTGCAAACAAACGCTTTCCCGTCAGTGTTGAATGCAACTCATGGGTGCAGCTTGTCAGAACACGGGTTCTCGCTGATCGAGTGCAGCGTTGGTTTCCTCTTCGCCTTCACGTTCATCGCCGCTGATAAAGCGATCCGATCCGGCGCGTTTTGTGCACGGGTTCTGTGTCGGTTGAAAATGTCTTTTTTCACATGCCGCCGGTAGTAGGAATTACAACCACCGCAAAATAACACCCGGCACCAGCGGGGCCACATCTGAGACCGCGCTTTTTGGATAAACAGTGCGCGGTGCACCAAAGGGAACGAACGCACGATTCTCCCCACGCGGCTGCGAGTTCGCCGCCGATACCAACTGCAGCCCTGCAGCTACGTACACCGCGAAAGGGCAAGGCCAGGCCGCACACATGCGGCCAGGTCATTCGTTCGCTTTTCCAGCCTGTGTCCATGGTGTCTACAGAGATGAAAAAGCCGAAAGAGCTGGCCCGTAGCAGACGGCAGTCTGTGGGAGCGCAATAGCGGAAGTACGTCACCGCTGAGGAGCGGAGCATCATGGGAGGGGAGGCCAACAGCGAAGAAACAGTTGAAAGGAGGAGGAAATACGGCGCGACGATAATTCGCGGTTTTTGATTTACGATTTCTCAGCTAATACTCATCGCTTTAACAAAATTCTTGCAGGAGGAGATTGCTAATACATTGCTTTATTTGGTTACATGTACATCCATGCATCGGCGGAAGGCATTTCAGGACCCCTTTAATATTGCATTCAGTCGTGATCACTTCATCACGTGAGATTGATGCTCAAGCTTCAGTCGAAAATGGTCGTATTAGTGGATAATGATGTGGTGATCAAAAGATTTTTAACGGTATACGAGCGAGTCATTGTGTGGTAGTTTTTATGCGAAATCCCTAAAATTCCCATGCAGCAGAAAGGTTGGCATCCGGCATCTGTCATGCGTAGGTGAAAAACCGCTCCGACAGCTCGCATTGACAGAGACGCAAGAAAAAATACAAGGATACGTATATTGGCCAATGATTTGTCGGTATTTTCCTCACATAAAAGACCGACGATTTGTTAGAGGTCCAGCGATGTCAGACGTACCCGAGGTTTGGCTTATTCGTTTGACGTTGCCTGGCACATGTCACCAGTCTGAACGTTAGGGGTACCTAACGGTAAGCCAAACAAACGCCTTAACCCACACCGGACGAGGTTGTATTTATTCAACCCTAACGCAAGTAAGTTACACTGTGAAAAAACTATGTCATTAGCGATATGTGTACCGCTTCTAATCACATAAAACTAACGTCGAACACTGCGTGTTTCCTTTCTATGAGTTGTAATCCTCCTAGAGTGACTTTGCCTAACGGTACGTCTGCTAGAACTCACCCACGTTTTAGAACGCCAGCGTAAAAAAGTTACACCAGAAGAAACTGAGTTTTTGTTGCATGAATTAACCCTCCTTGTGAAACTGTTCATTAAAAACAGTAAATGTGACGAATAACAATTCCAGCTATAATATCTCGCGAAAACATTGATTCGTGTAGGGCGCAACTAATACATTGCGTAATATCACAAGGCATACCCGGTCTTTCGAGCCAAATCATAGGATAGGATTATGATTTGAGGACTTGAGTCATATGCGCTGAAATTGAACTGGCCAAAGAGGTTTTCACGAAATATTTAAGGTGCGAATAAAGTTATGAAGCCCTCGAATGTGAAACACCGTGAAAGTGTATGGTTATAGCGTTGAAAATCAAGCCCCTTTCGAAGTACTACCCGTGCATGTAATCGCAGAAAGGTTGCCAAGAAAAATACGGATAAAGAATAGCCGCAAGTTGTGTGATGTGAATAAAAAGCAGAACGAAATGTTCTGCGCCGTAGAAGCCGGGCAGGCTTATGACAGCGCTGTCTTGAACCATACCCAACGTTGATGAAGCGACCCCGACCACGCAGAATGGCGTCACCGCTACAACAACGCTGTAATTAATGCAGCCACAAGGAGAAACAAAAAGTGGGCTAGCTGAACAAGAAATATTCCCTGCTCTTTTGTTCAAGCTTAGTTCGTTAATGGATGCGCTTTAAACTGTACGGATTAGAAGCCCTGAGAAACTCATGAAGGAAGAGTCTGTACCAGTTTTATGAAATTAGCCATAGAACGGCCAACTCAGACGCATTTCAAGAAGATTGAAGTGCGCACTTTGAAATAATCAATCAACCGCAAGATAAAAAAAAAACATGAAAGACCCCTGAAGTTCGGGCTTGTCTGCACCGGAAAGTGAACATTTAACGTAGAAAACGTATTTTTGAAATTGGGAACTAACATGCAAAGACACAGAAAAGAACCCCAAGTTTGATATTTAAAATACTGATGCATCCGTGTGGTATTTCGAAAGAGCTTCTTACCGAGCAGGCGTTTCTTCGAAACTAGTTTTTATGCGCAAGAACTGCAGTACAGTACGGTAACGAAAATGTCGTCAATTTGGCGGTGATTTTGTGTGTTTACTCTTGTGAGACTTCTTGTCAAAGCTCGCCTCCACAGTAATCAATTATTTCTCAACTGCCAGTACTTCTTTTTGATGCTTTTTAAATGTTCAAGTGTTTTTATTGGTCTCGTAGTTACTTAACAAACTCGGGAAACGCTTTGTAGTGAAAAATCACAGAAAAAATGTATCTGCCAGTGTGCAGACCATGCATTAAAACCCCCGCAGATTACGTCCTTCTTAAAGAACACAGGTACAAATTCCTGTAGAAGCAAACGATAATGGTCTACAAATATACACATTATCGACAATACCCTTATTATTGTGTTTTTTATCAGTATTAGGGATTTGATCCAAGCATTTGATGTTCCAAATTTTAAAGCTGGATATTCGAAAGTTTTACAGTCACTGACGACTTAGTCATGGGATAGGTAGGTACTCGTTCGGATCATCGGGGGAATGGAAAAAAAAATATTGGCATCTAGCTTGCACATATTTACATTATTCGTTTCGGCGCTATGTCCTCAACGTTTGTTAATAGCTGTTAGAAACAAAACACCAAGGGAGCGACCTACCGCAATTGGCGCTACTTCTTTTTGTTTCACAATGCCAATAGGTTTCTATAAACAACACCGGTCTGTTAAGCAGCTTGAGCGACCAGTCTGCTCAATCGCCGGGAATCACGATCAACTTTGATGCATACCTGAACCGTAGTTACTGTTTTAAGCAAGGCAAGACAAGTGTATAAAACATCTTGTAACTTAGTTTATTGATTGTAGGTTATAAGGCCCCAACGCAACGCAGACGATGAGGCGCGTATTTTTTAACCCCAGAAAAGCAAAAAAAAAGCCCACATACGCTCCAAAGAAATATGCCTCATTGCAAGAACTGTATTGCAATAATATTAGAGATGAGAAGACGCTTGTCATCAGTTTGGTGCAGCTCCAGCCATACGGTTCGTAACTAACCTCCTAAATATATTTTGTATCGCCAGCTCTTAACGCAGGGCCGCCGCCGTGTTTGTCGGGGCATGTGCTTGATCATTGCAATTGCGACCATCCTGCTACACACATAAACAACGCAAGCACCATTACATGACACCTAGGTAGGCGAAGATGAAAATTGGGGAGTATTTAGTACTTCAGAGCATTTTTTCAGACTATATTTCATCTACACGCTCGGAGGTGGTATCATCTATAAAATAAACGGTCCCTAGAGCTCCTCCGATCCAGGGAGACTGGCCGATGTGACGAAATAAATTCTGAACACAATCTGAGAGCGATATTGGGATGCAATGTAACGTAATCCGAAAATTATTTCTGATTGCGATGTCTTTGCGGACAGCTATAGCACAAGTTCACATAGACTGTGTGTAGCACGGCAGTGTGAGGTTAGCTTGTTGGTGATGCATTCTTGCAGACGAAGCGGAAAAGCAGACATAGGACGAGACGAGAGAAAGATGGGACGAGGACGAGCGCTAAACTCCTAGAAGTTAGGGCTCATCCTCGTCTCATCTGTCATCTTGGCCTGTGTCCATTTTTGAGCTTCGTTTACAAGACGGCGTGTAGCATGTTTTTCGTCTAAAAGATGTTGGCACATGCAAACCTGCCATCGATGCGAGCATTCGCCAACCTCGTACACGGCATATACATCGCATCCACACACACCATTGTTGCAGAAGTGCATTTTGCAGCTTTACGTTTAATGCGAGGCAAAATTGGCTCCCGAAATGACAAACAATCTACGAGCGGGTTGCCCAGATGATGTGAGCACAATTACTATACTCGGGAACAAGTTAAGAACGGCAATAGCTCACTTACCGTATCACTCCGCATAAGCGACGGACCCGGATGTCAACGGGCGCGCGCGTTTTTAAAGGAGATGGCCATGAATGCGTCATATCGCCTGCCTTTTCTGACGTGGTTTATGTGTCGTTACTGCAGTAGTTTATAGGCATATCAAGTCCACAATATTGCGGAAACGGCTCGTGGCATGTTCAAAATATTCCCAGTAACGCACTACTTGCGCCGCGCGGAATAGCATCCGGCTGCGGTGATGAGGAAGCTGCTACTTCCGTTGCCGTTCTTAAGTTGTAATCGAGTATAGGCGGCAAATATACCGGGATAGACGGGGAATGGCGAGAGATCGTTCGTATTATTCGAAATAAAGCGAAGGAGCATGATGTGACAAGCATGAGCTTAATTATAGGAGCGTCAACCTGCCATGTCGAAGTATCCTTCAACCAAAGCAATGCGGCCGCAGGCGCAAGTATACAAGAGAGTCCAACGGGTGCGCTACACCGTATCTGGGGTTGGTTTTCTGACAGCATTACCGGTAAAAGTATTTCTAGGCAGGAAGCTTTCTGCAAGCATGGTGCGTAATAATTTTCTTCCTTTGTAGAACAATGCTAAGTGAACTGGATCGAAGAAAGGGGGCCGGTACAAAGGAACATACTGGTGATTTATGCCAGCCATGCTCCCCTCCAAAGTGTTGTGCTTTAGACGCTTAGTTTTGTGCTTTAGACGCTTTTTCTCTCTAAACCTGGCAATTTAAACCCAATCGACCACATTTAAGATTAAAAAAAAAAAACTGCCACTCTCTGCGACAATGTTTCCATCCTGCTAAATAAAGTCGACCTGTATGAACACTGTCAGTGGCGGTAATAGGTGGGTAAGTTGTTTTGTTACATATTGCGGTCGTTATTGTTTCTGCGTGTGGCTAGAATGCGTTTTGCAACGGTAGAGTCATCAACAGAGGAAATATGCTTCGAAAAAACGACTACGCAAACTGAAGTCATGAACGGACGCAAAGAAGCCTGCTCGAACTCGGGTTGGGCCAAACGTGCGTAGTGTGTAAAACAGAGGCCAGAAAAAGGACGTAAACGAAAACTGAGGCCCAGAGGCCTGTGGAGGTTTTCCAGACATACTTCTGATATAAAGCGCTGGAAGCACCTGGAACCAGAGCAAACAAGTTTATCGCCAAACTTATCCCTACCCTGTCTCCCACAAATCGCTGCGCGCAACGAAGGCACAACACTTCGATGGTTCGATCATCGCCGTCCGCTTCACCAGAACTTTCGCCCTACAATACGCATATGTCAACGTCCATTTTGCTTCCTAGCCGCTCAGCCCAACTTCCGCTCAGCCGAAGGACGCAGCAGCGCCTTTCCCCATTCGCCGACGTCGCAATCTTGTCTGGCTTCATCGCGGAACACGGCCCACGGTTCCCACAGAGCGACGCGCTACGTGTGCCGGGCCTGCCGGTCCCGCGAGATGAGAATAGATGGCCGTGTCCGGAGTTGCTACAAGTTTCCCGCGAGCCAAGTTCTAGTTTCACTCCCTGCCTTCCTTCGCCTCTGCGACTTCAGCAGCGAGCGTGCACAGCGGATCACACGAAGCTCGATTTGGCCCAATGATCACGGCCCCGTCTTCTGCAGTCGGAGCAGAGTAGGAGCAGGCGTTAATCTTCCGCGTTTCTCTCTCGCCTGGCGGCGTGAACATACGGAGGCTACACTATATTCCCGCCGAACTCATCCATCAATGCTTGTCATCTGGCGGCCGGAACTAATCAAATTACCCGCTCCATCCTCTAAGTTTTTGCTTGCTCCCTCCTGCAAACCAGGCTTTATCTGCATATGAGTTACCAGCCCTCTTCGCCCCATGTTTTTTTCCCTCCATGGTCCCTGTTCGGTACACATCGCCTATATCGCAGGGAGAGACGGGGGCTACGAGGTAACTGATTGCGCGTGTCGAGTCTGCGGCCTAATTTACGACCTCCGAGTAAACACGTGGTCCGGGATCAGGTCTGTGTTTCGCTGAGTAAATACATGGCAACGAACCGTGGCTTGGTTTCCAGGGGACGGCCGTGAACGATATAAGGAGAGTAATTGCGCGTTGTCCCGGAATTCTTCTGCGGAAGAAAATCGGCTTGTTTTCGAGCACGGAATAAACCGAAGACAATAAGTTGTATTGGAGGTTTATAGAAGGAAGTAGGCGACGGTCGCAAAAGCAAGAAGTAGAATATAAAATACCGTTCCGCGTTAATTGCAGTGAGCCTAATTATATGCGATGCAGCGACGTACTCATTACACCTCGAGGTGCGCGCACCGGTTGAGCGAATAGACCTCGATGCATGACGTTAGGCCTAACTTTAGGCTGCCTCGTAGCCTCCTAGCCCCTTCCTGTGCTGCTGACGCAACTTATAAACTGTAAAATGCGGGGTTATTCACCGAGAGTTTCTGCATCGGAGAAATAAGCTGAGCGAGCCAAATAGAAATTTCGCCCCAAAAAAAGACTCAGCAAGGCTTACCTTCACCTCAGCGTTGACTGACCTATGCAAGGCATAATATTGTCACGAAACCGAATACGACGCAGGTTTTCTTCAAGTTAGAGACATTTATTAGAGCCAACTTGTGCTACGCAAAAGATTAAAGAAGATACAAGCGCAGTAGAAGCCGTCAATGATTCGACGTGCGCCGAGTGGCGTTGGCGAAACTAATGGTGCTGTGTTTTCCTTGCGAAAATTTATCCTTCGGCGTTAATACTTTGAGAACTGTCGAATCAGGTATAAACATTGGGGATGAAAGACAAACATTCCTTTTCAGTGACGACAGCGGGTACCCTCTGACAGACAGGAACGGGTACTTCACTTCAAACTTAGATAACACACTGAGTGAGGCCAGACGCTAGCAACGAAACGTTTAAATAAGCAAACAAGAGGGTATAGTTCGCGGCAAAATGCAGGATATTTTCAGGCAACTTTTGTGAGAATTTTGAGCTTGATTTGTCTTCAATTTTGTGGGCAAAAAAAACTATTTTGGAACATCGAAGTACTGCTTACCTGACTGTAAAACTTCAGAACATAATATACAGTTTACCAAACTCAATAAACAGGTCTGGAACGACAATCTGAAATATTTTGATGTCGTTTCACTAATTTGATTGCGAGTGATAGGGTTCTAACGGGTTGGTTTTGAAATGTATTTCGAGTACATATTTTGTCTTATAATGTCGTATAGTTTGTCGTACTTCATTCTTTTTTTCATTTTGTTATAATCTGCTTTTTTGTTTTGTTTTTTATTGCTCCTAGTAGCGTTCATCTCGCCCCCCTAATTCAGCCGGCACGTTGGTGTCTACTGACGAACATTAATCTTGGCTTCGTTTACGCTGTCGTTTGTCCCAAGAGTGCGAAACTGAATGCCTTAATAAATCTAAGTACTTGGCACACCGATCGTGTGAAAAGTGCGCGAGGTGATCACTGCGATAGAAACTATGCTACGTCAATACGAAAAGGTCAGGCAACGTTCGCCGGAACCCGGTTGCGTGGTTGACAAACTGGGCCGCCTACATGCACCCCACCCACACACACACTCCCCCCAGCGCCATCTACTGGCTCGCTTCGAGCACTTTTCCTCTCTTCGCAAGCAAATGGCGAAGAGGCTTTGCTGTTCGGCTGCAGTGACCTAGAGGTGGGGTCTTGGTTTTTCACGCCAACGGCCGCGGTTCGAGCCCCAGTGGTACTGACTTTTTTTTTGCACCACAGGACAATTTTTTTTCCTGCAACGTGTTCTCTCAGGTCAATTCTACGCATTCTTGTCGAAAATTAGGACACTTTGGTATCGTTGAGGTTGGTTTAGCCTCCCAACGCGTTCATTGGTTGTTCGATTCTACCAGTAAGAGGGGAAGAAAAGGTGAACGCATAGTGCGTCTAGGTAGCCAGGCTTGTCAATTACGCATCCCGGCTCTCTATGGGCTAGCCTCCTCTCTATAGTGTCGTCCTCTGTGCACCCCGTGCAGCTACCGCGCTCACCAGTGCCACATAGAGCGGCCGCTAGGAACTGAGTGCCCTAACGCAACTGGACAACGTGTTGCCAAGTGACGCTATTCCTTTTTCGCGCGCCGTGTTCCTTCGCTATGGCTCTTGATTCACAGATTTCACCTCCTGAGAGAATAACGCGTGATTTTCTGGTGTAGGGCAGCTAGCGCCCTCGCCCTCTTCGCAGAGGCACAGAATGCTCCGGAATGGCAGTTAAGTAAGTTAAGGAAGGGAAATATCCTATAAGTTAGGTAGCATCAATAAAAATGGCTTCTCGCCGTACGATTTGCTCTAGCCCAAGTCAAGAGTTCCTTTCACGAGGAGAACGATCCCCAAGTTGTGTTCTATAACCTTGCGGTCACCATATAAATCATGCCCTGCTTGAAACATGAAGGGCACACAACGAGACGTTCGTTTTGAAACGCCTTGAGCTTCAATGATACGCGGAATCACGGGAGTTTTTTTGACGTAGAAGAAAATTACCTGCAATCGTAGCCACATAGGCTTCTCTAAAGCGATTGAGGCATCAATTGCACGATTAAAAGCCATAAAAAATGCTGGCTGCCCAGTTATCGGCACTGGCGGAAAAAGTTGGCGCACGGTTCAAGAATTATTAATGAGCCTTAATGAAGGAAAATATGTTAAATTTTGTATTCTCAGGCAATGTTCCTTTCAGTAAGATTTCGATAGAGGGAACTTGTACTATTCATGGTAAAAACGGTTAACCGATATGCTAACCTAAACAAATTCCAGAAGCTCCAAAGTGGGAATAACCGGATCGTGCTTCCACATTGTTTGTAGCCGCTCATCTCAGCCCGCGCACATGGAGTCACTCAACGTGTCTGTGAACCACCCCCGGTCTCAGTGAACCAGATAAGTCCTAGCCACAGTCGCTGCAACGACTGCGTATTCATAGCATAACAGAAAACGATACCTAGAGCGCGCCCCGTTTTACGTGGGACGTTTATTGGTTTTACTGCTTGTACATAGTTCATTTTTTGCTTTCAGTGTCATTTCCCATACCTTCCATATTCATTCCTTTCTCTTTCTGTCCTCAGTACCCTCCCCCCAAAGGGAAGTAGCAGGCCCAAGATCAATTTCTCAGGCCGACCTCTTCTCCTTATCAATAAATATTTTCTCTCTCTCTCTCTAATCATAGACTATTTTGATGGCCGTTATAACCTGTGCAGAATTCATCCTAACTCCGCACTTATAACATGTCATGCATATCCTGTGAAACTTCTTGTGTTCATACATTGTCCTAATCATAGGCCACAGCCGATGTCACAAAAAACACAGTGGTGAGAACATAAGAGTAATTCATAGCGTAGCCATATTGATAAGCATAACGCAAATGTATTACAAAACACGTTTGATCAAATACCCATGTCACGCACACTGTCATATGCGTTAGACGAATGGATGGAAAGATTGCAAGCATAGGTTCCATAAGGGTCCATACGCATTAATATTATTATTCCGTATTCTGAAGGGGGGACTCATGGTCTACTCATGTTTGGGGAAGGCAGTAAAAAAGCTGATAGCGTCTACACGCTCTTGTGTATCCCCGTGGTAGTAGCGGAAGTCCACAGGGACATAGCAGCCTCTTTTGGGTGAGCCCGGCCCAGACTAGGCGATGCACACTCCTGGAGGGTCTTGATGTACGGCGGAAGATTACAATGGCGCGATTTTACTCAAGGTTTTGACACTCTCAGAACTACGTTGTTCATAAATACCTTTTACACCGATAGAGAATGACACTGGGATGTACTTTAATATGCTCATTAGTGAACTCAAACTTTTCAACGAAATAAAAAATTCTACTGTCCGGTGATGACATCTACAGCTGCAAACTTCAGTTGTTCCTTGCGTACTTTTGCCAAACAAAGCGGAAATGTCCCAGCGCAACAACGGTAAAAACAAAATCTTTTCCGGTACAGCCTTCCAGCTTTCCTTCCGCCACTGACGTCAGAAACACATCAATTCCGACTCATAACAAAAATACAAAGATTCATGGAAGTCACCTTCAACCAGTGCCACGAACATTAATCGTTGCATTCTGTTTGTCATTAATGTTCTGTATGCAACTGTCCACAGACTTTCATTTTTGTGTCGACATCGTAAGCGTTGGAGATTTGAGGGCCCAAGATTCAACCTCAGGCTCACAAAGTCAGAACTAAAGAAAGTCCCGGGGTGCCTTCGTAGAACTGATGAAGATCTCGTGTCCCATTCAGTGCCACAAAAGCAGTGGTGCCGCAGAGTGGAAACGAATGTTATTAATTAAAGCTAGGGTCAGAGTTCAATCCCACGCACGCCGTCCGGGGCGGCCTTTCCGGATTTGACATCTCAGCAGAGCTATCTACGCTCCTTTTCTCACTTTTTTCCTCAGGCGACGTATGGCAAGGGATAAATTAAAGGGCCGTTCTTGAAGCATTGCGCTCAGTATGGTAGATTGCCTCAAATGGAATTAACTTTAATCATGCCCCAACCACCGCGTTTGGGAAATAGTATGAACGAGAACTTGTTCCAACATAGTAATCGGAAAGATATGGGACGTGTTGCGAATTGTAGAGGAAGAAGATATACGGATATCTTGAATATACGGATTAACTATCGTCAACACTGTACATTTGCTGCAATACGGATATCTTGAATATGCGGATTAACTATCATCAACACTGTACATTTGCTGCCATCATTCGCCTAATATTAAAGGCAGGCATTCTGAGACAGGAGAAAATGGAATATGCATGTAGAATGACTGATGCTGTGAGCTGAAAGTGAGAGTGGTGTCTTAAAAACATCCCGGGCTACCTTCGCTAACGTGAAACCTAGGGAGGGGTGAAGGATAGAAGTGTATTCAAAGATTGTAAGTCTCTTTCTAGCCACACGGCGTAGACTTACTGGACGTCGGAGAAGCGCCGGTGGGAGGAGCAATCGCGCACTTGCAGAAGTGGTGGCGCCCCCTCTTGCGCTGAACCGGATTTAAGCAGTTAAATGAGACAGAGTGGCCGTAAGTTGTCTTCGTGCCACACACCGCAGCATGCTAAGAAGTATGCTATACAGAACAAAATCTTGCGTTTGAAACCTATTCTGGGACGGAATTTAACAATTTTTTTTATAATAATGCAATTAAATTGGGTAAACCCTGCATTTAAAATTAGCGTAAATGTTAGTTAATTTTGAACTAGTTTTCTTTGTGATAAGCTTGTTGTTCGACCATCTTTTGCAACTTAATTGCCGGGACGACATGAGACACCGACAGCCCGAGCCCCCAAGGTGCTTCGCCCCTAAAACAATTCCAGCGCGCACTAGGAGACAAAACAAATGGAAGGTTGGGGAAAGCTATCGCTGCAGTCATGAGGAATCGCGGCCTTTCGTTATTATGTAGGTTAATCGACACCAAATTTTCCATCGTTTGCGTTCCTCCGAGCTTTCAAACGTTAGCATCATTAGGAAGGGTTTGGGTGAAATTTGTGGTATCATTTTGATGGAGGTCACTGCACACAAACCAACCTGAACGGACAAACCAATATTCTGGCACATGTATATAAATGCGGGAGAGTATGTACAGTGTGTGAGTGCATGATTTCCGACATTTACGAGTGCCTCCGTGGGGTGCAACGGAAACATTTAAAGAAAAAATATTAACCCCAAACTTTGCTGCTGAAAGCAAAAGGACAGACAAAGAAATTTGCTGCATGACAAATTTAGACACAAAAGAGCTAATTCTTGTTTCAAGCATGTACCTTTTCAACAAATTTGTGTGCGCTTTTATAGCGTCAATATGGCAGGCTCTTTAAAGGCGGACATGTGCCTGTTTCTGTAACAAATAACAATCAAGTAGAATATTGGAAGCTGCCGTAGTTAGCTACGTGCCGTGAAATTGTACTTTCGAGAAGGGTTTTTGAACAGAACAGTATCCTTCGGACGTCTTGAAGTTTGGTGGATTTCGTAGAAGAGGCTCTCTGCACTGGCCGCGAGTGGGTTTCCACTTGCCACGAGCAGAATCTAGGTTGTACAAATTTAGGTGGTTGGCGTGAGAAGGCTCTTCATATTTGAAGCATCAAGTGCCACTTGCGAAAAAGTTGGCCCAAATGAGGTGAGAATAACAATCAAACTATAAAAAAATCCCGGGCCATCTCCACTGACGTGAAACCTGGGCAGTGACGAAGCATGGAGTGTATAAGTGGACTCTTGGCGCCCTGGCGTTTTTGTTTACGAAGACAGAATCTTTAGGGGGTATAGGTACATATCTTTGCTGTAAATGTATGGTGTCCTTGGAGCACGAAGCAGCTAGCGAGAGGTGTTGGAAAACGAGTGTGCCGGTGTTTTATTGCCGTGACTACAGGAAACGACGACAGGAGACGCTGACAGCCTGAGACCCTAAGAGGCTTCGCCCCTAAAACAATCCGTCATGGCATGACCTCACGCGACTGTTTTATATGATTTGCATCCCCACAGAAATACTTCACTGGATCTGTTTTGAGATAGATTTTATAATAAATTATCGCGATCACCCTCCTAATCTCACTCCTCATGCTAACAGGTACCTGGAGGAAGGTGCTGAAGAGGAGAGAATTGTCGCCGGGACCCTATATTCATGTATGACGATGTCCCTCGAGAAAGTGAAAAAAAATTAAAGCCGTTCCACTTAATGTGAAAGCTGTTGGAGGTGCAGAGCAGTGATTCGCCATAATGGGATGTACCGCCGTTATCCGCTTACTGCTACCCGCCGCATGCAATTCAAATTTCCCGCCTTCGTAGTGCTCGCGCGCCCCCTGCCTGAAACTGCGCCAGCGGGAGTTCTGTTCTCTTCGTGCTTTTCTCGCCGCACCTGCCGGCGTTGCACTGCCACATTTTGCGATTACTACCGTAAAAACCAACCTAACGGGCGTCCTTAACTGAAGGAACGCGGGCGCTGCCGGTTAATTACGTATATTTTTCCTCCAATGTACGTATAGTTTTCTTTGCGCTAAACAACGGGAAGCTGTATGACAAGCGCCAGCGTTTCACGAGTTTCGAACGATTATGACTATATAAACCGCTTGGCTTTCCAAGCCTATTGGGTACGCCGCGAACAACAGCGTTATCCCGGGACGCAACTTGGGTCTAGCGAGTGAGCTACGACGACAAGGCGAGCGCCTAAAGTGCTCTGCACTTAAAGGGTCTGCAAATACGTTCTCGTTTGCAACACCCTAATAAAGCACATGTACCACAGGCTTCTAAGGTTCGTGTCTTCGGGGCGACGTCAAATCCGTTTAACGCCCGCAGGGTCTCGCAAACATCGAAAAATATGAAACTAGCTCTGTGATGCTTGTGCGGCGCGGGAGGTGTACGTATCAGGCCCTTCAGGATATATACATACCGCGCCTCTGCAATACGGAAAGAGCTATACATGTTTCACAACCACGCAGAGATTAGTATTTTACCTGGTAAGCCTGGATGTATCCGACGAGTGCTACAGCACTAGCAACTTAAGAACAAACCACAGGGAACGGGAAAGTTTCTAATGCAGCGTCGAACATCTTGACGCATGGTGTAAGCACAACAAGAAACTGTCAGCACCGAAGGAAGTAAGAACAGAAGAGATGAACTGCAGACACGCCTCGGGCTTCCATCAATCGCCGTTAACGCAGTGACGACAACTACAGCGCTCGCTCGGTCGGAGGCCGGGACGCCCTGCAAACCGAGGGAGCTTTCTCCGACTGGCCCCGACGGACGAGCACACGTCGGAGCCCGGAATCATAATTAAAAGCCGAACGGCTCTGGCGAAGGAAGTACGTTCTTGTTGCTTTACTGCGCGGTAACTGGTCGTTCATTTGTCCTACTCAAAGACGCGAGATGCTGGAAACGAAAGAGCACGAGGAGTTGGCGGAAAATCGATGATTCCATCCACGCTCCTTGATGTGGCCACTTTCATTTTTTTTTCGTATGCTGTGGGATGAAGATGGAGCCTGGATAGCCCTGTTTTCTCGTCAGAATCGACAACTGGCGCTGGTTGGTTTTTGTACATCGTTAAAAGGACGATAGAAGATGGGAAACACGACGGTGCTTCCTTGCAGCTGATTATTATTAAGAATAAACACAAATATCTGCCATCACTATCACTGTAGCCCGAAGGCAAAGCTCATACACAACAAAATCAAAATTGACGATGACATGCTTGAATGGGACAGTGCCCGAGCGAAAAGAACACCTATCTCTCGGCGCAATACCAGAACAGACTCGGCGCAAAGAACTACTAAAGAGCGTAAAAAGAAGACACTCTGTTGCATGAATTCAAATGATCGCAGCATAGTAAACAAAACCGCGGACTTGGAAAGCCTTATCATCAGGTATAAACAAGATACTTTGATAATAACTGAATCTTGGCTACATCGTGATATTGACGATTCTGAAATAACACCCCCCCCAGATTCAAGGTATACCGCAAGGACAGAGGCTATCGAGGGCGAGGTGTTGCTATTTTGTTTTTAGAATCTTTACGTGTAGTCAGATTACCCAATATCGATGGACTAGAATGTGTAGTTGTTAAAGCATTATTTGAAGAAATTCACATCGTTATTGGCGCTTTGTATCGCCATCCTAGCTGCGATACGTTTGTCGAAATATTTAACGAGTTCTTGTGCTCCTATGGCAAACATTCCTCTAATATGCTCCTTGCGGGTGACTTTAATTTTCCTTCCGTAGACTGGCAAAACGACGTACCTGTAGCCCTTACTGCTAGTTCGGAGCCGTTTGTTGAATGCGTAGTGCTCCATGGCTTAACACAACTGGTTACTACACCCACTCGAGTGCAAAATGAAGCTGTGTCCATATTAGACCTGCTCCTTGTAAATAACGGCATTCTGCTACGAAATCTCGAAGATGAGATTTTTCAGGCTATATCGGGCCACAAACTCACCTGCCTCACTATGCAATTAAATGTTCCCTTCAAGCTACAAAAGAACAACGTCTAATACCCGATTTCACACGTGCTAATGATGTAGACATAATTTATGTGCTTGACAGCTCGTTTCTTCAATTTGTTTCTGTGTGCGGATCAAAATAATATTCGATTGACCGCATCTGGGGTTTCTTTAAAAGCCTAGTGTTTGACGAAATGAATAAATTTGTACCCTTCCAGAGGAAAGTACTGAGGCAGGATAATCCGTGGATGAATAAAGAAATCGTACGCATGGGACGAAAACTAAAAAAGCAACGAACGCAATGTAAGCAGCGCCCATCAACAGCTGCCTCTGATAAAATGCACGATTTGCGAATGCAACTGAAAGACAAAATTAAGACAGCAAAAGGGCATTATCAGCAAGTGTCGTTAAAAGAATTCATGATTTCGTCTCCAGAGAAGTTCTGTCGTTATCTCGCACCGAAAAAGAACTCTGTTATCCGCCTTTACGTAGCCGATGAGCCGGTTTACGACAGCCTAGGTGTTGCAGATGCTTTGAACCGGTGTTTCTGTTCAGTGTTTACTGATGACGATGGAAACATCCCGCAATTTCCTTCTTTCATTGAAGTACCTCCTATCAGTGACGTGTGTGTCAATGAAGAAGGTGTCCTTTTGGTTCTTCTCCAGCTAGATGCTAAAACGTCCCCAGGTGTTGATGGCATACCCAACGCTTTTCATGTGAGATATGCTGAGTGGTGCGCGAAGTACTTGTGTTTACTATTTAACAAATCTCTTGAGTGCTCTGAACTTCCCGAGGACTGGGTGTATGCTAAAATCACTCCAATACCGAAAGGTAACGAAAACCGCTCCCACTCATCGTCATACAGACCAATTTCTATTCTTTCAACATGTGTCAAATCTCTCGAACATATTATATTTAAGCACATTTCCGAATTTATTGAGAGCAATTGCATTGTGGACGCCCAACAGCATGGCTTCCGGCGGGGACGGTCCACTGTAACTCAGCTTCTGGAAACGGCTCAGGACTTCGCTGCAACACTTGACAAACGGGGGCAAGTGGACATCATATTCCTAAATTTTGAGAAGGCGTTTGACCGTGTGTCGCACTCAAAATTACTCAGTAAATTGACGGCTATTTTTAAAAATAAAACTTTAGTGGCATGGATTAAACCATACCTTTCCTACAGGCAATAAAGCGTAACCGTTAACGGCGCATGTTCTGTGCCCTCGTCAGTGCTTCCGGGCGTCCCACAGGGCTCGGTTGGTGGGCCAATTTTCTTTCTCGTTTTTATTAACGATATTGTACGTGACATACAGGTAAAAATTAATCTTTTTGCAGATGACTGCATTCTTTACAATGGAATCTACAACTATAACCATGAAGTCGTCTTAAACGCACCGCTTGAAAAAAATACAAACACGCTGTACAACGTGGCAGATGACTCTTAATTACAAAAAAAAACCATTTCAATGGTCATTACACGCAAAAAGGCCCCATTGAAGCACACGTACCAAATAAACGATCATAGTCTAGCTGAGGTATCATGTTACCAATATTTTGGAGTTTTAAGCACATCCGATCTGAAATAGAACGAGCACGTCACGTACATTAAGAAAAAAACAATGCGAAAACTCGGCTATTTACTGAGAATGTTACTGAAAGCTTCTCAGGATACCAACCTCCTAGCTTACAAAACTTACATCAGTCCACTATTAGAATTTGCTTCAATCATCTGGGACCCATACACTCTAGTTAATACCAATAAGCTCGAGAGCATACAAAGAAAAGCCGCGCGATTTATTTATAGTTCATACTGATGGAAAACGTCTCCTACGAGTCTTCTCCGCAGGGCCGGTATGGAAAGCCTTGCGGTACGAAGTTATCTTGATCGGCCAAAATTTTTTTACTTGCTGTATAACGATAGACTTCATATTAACAAGGAAGCATTCATCCAGCCAGCCATTTACCGCCCAACACTATCCAATCGCCCGATGGAAGTAGCTGAATTTTTGTGTAAAACAAACGCCTTTAAAAATTCCTTTTTACATCGTACGTGCAATGAGTGGAAGCTGTTACCTGCGGATGTTGTGCAATGTCCTGATGTCCCATCATTTCTTCGCGCCCTGTTGAATTCAGCATGACGTAGACTTCTTGTATAGTTGTTATCGTACCGATTGCACTTGTACAGTTTTTTTTTTCGGTTCAAATTTCTGTACCCATAGAAGTGTAGTTTTATGTTTGTACGTTATCCCGTTTTTTTTCTCTCTCTGTTGTATCGCCCACACCTGCTCAAAGCCTGGCATCCAGGCTAGCAGTAACCTGTAAATAAATAAATAAACCCGTACTTAGGCTGTTAGGTCGACATTGAGGTGTGCTAGATACCGGGTAAACATACTACAATAAAAAACCTAACAATATAAGTAAAGGCTTTGTATAGGAAACAAAAATCAATTTCGTGTAGCATTGCATACGCATAGCTGCTTCACTTGTCTTGGTTCTTAGTTATGTAAAACCGGTTCATGATCCGTTTTTCAGCTAGTGTATTGTCAGCTGGTGAGTGTACTGTCAGCGTATTATAGGCTGCTTCAGCTGGTGGTCGATTTATAGTTCATTTCACAACCGGTTTGTAGCACAGTCGATGCTATGTGGCTACCAGCAACCCACCGACGTCCGCGCATGTAGCTCACCGTGACAGTCTATGGTGGCTTGTTAAAAAAGGAACAATATGCATATGGAACGGCTTTTTACGCATGTAGCTCACCGTGACAGTCTATGGTGGCTTGTTAAAAAAGGAACAATATGCATATGGAACGGCTTTTTACCCCCACGCTTTGAAACCCCCACTTGGATGGGGAAACCATAAGGTCCCAGCTCCTATTCTCTAATTGCTTTCCGTTGCGTAAGTTTCTTTCATATTGAGTGGAAATTTCAGCTCGAACGTCACAACCACGGAAGGTTTGCACCTCCCGAGGTTTCTACTTTTAAGCGGAAATTTCCGGCCTATCATCACTTTTCTTCATCCGGTCACCGTAAAATATTACGTTGAGTTAGACGGTCTAATGCAACTAAATAGCTGATAATAATTTAGCATCCACGCAGTCTGCGAGATGAACCATAGTTGCAGGGTTTTGACAACTCATCTAGTTTGCCTGTCAAATGTTCTCAGACAGTCAAATTTATATTTTTGATTTCTTCGTATTTTTTTTTTATTTTGAAACCGTGACCCGGATTCATGCCAGTGACCTCTGAATGGTTGTGCAATAAATAAATAAAGTTGTCGGAAGCACAATCTCGGACGGACATTCTTCAATATATTTCCCTTAAGAGTCACCTCGAGCTCTAGACAGATAGTGCAGTTGGCATGCCCTTTATATTAGATCAATTTACGAATGGGCGGAGCACAAACGGGTGCCCTGACCGGAATCTCTGTGAAAGCTGCTAATTCATCACGGCCGGAAAAATTTGGCATGCTTTCAATCTACAAAATTTACGAAGTCAATGAGGTAGCGTTGTTATGAATCACACATTGAACAATGCTGCTATGAATCGACGCACAACCGTTCGAATAAGTAACTGCGCGTAAGATCATCTATCGTGTGTAAATAATTAATTGTACACAGCATAGTCTCTGTCCAAACGTTTATACCACCCACTGCAATTGCACGTGCATCATTGCGGCAGATTGGCTTGCACTTGCGAATAAGAAGGCGTAATTAAGTGCGTAGTTGCAATATCGCGCGGTAGCTTGTCGTACAAAAGATGTAGCGACTTCATAGCATCTTCATAACACCAGAGTAGCATTTTCAGTTCCGATAACTTTTGCATTAATGGCAGAAAGGAGCATCTGATAACTTTCTGTTATGACGTTTAAAACATCGATTTTCTTTTAGTTACCTCATTTTGGAGTTCTGCCTCCATCCCTACGCAGCATGTGAAGAATGATGGCAGCGTAGAGGTAAATCACAGCCCAGTGTGTTGCTTTAAAGCGGTGCACATTCATGCAACTATTCCGTACTGCAAAACTGGGAAGACTTTCAAAACGCGGCGAGGCGAGCAGCCTACGATCGTGCGCGCATTCATTGTAGCACTGTCCAATGTACGAGTCATAACAACGCTACACCATTGTCTTGGAAAATTCCGTTGACTGAAAGCATGCAAATTATTTCCGCCCGTGGGGAAAGTGGTAGCTTCCGCAGAGATTCTGGTGGGCCTAAGCACAACCATGTGGGATGTTCTGGTAAGCTAGATTACCCCACAACTTCTTTTCATGACAGGTATTGTTTTGAAAAAAGATGCAATCTATTGAAACGAATCAACTTTTGTGAGTAGTTGGCAAATCATTCCCCCACGCGTTGAGACCTCCGGGCGCAATAATATTCCATGTGTAGTTCTTTTTCTTTGACTACCGATTGCTTGATTTGTGTAGGGAATTGTTTTTTATGTATTGTTGTTTCTATGTTTGATATTTTGTTTGCCATAATGTGCGGCTACATTTTTGTGCTGTTTATTTGCGTGTATTCTATGTGCTCTATCGCCCCTCCTGCTTGGGCCCAAACAGGGCCTGAAGTATGTACTAAATAAAAATAAAAAAATAAAAAAATTACTCCCACCTCCCCTCGCGGGAACCCCTGTATAGATGCGACGCATAGGGAGTTCCGTTGTTGTTTCCGTTAGGTTGATTCTCCCATCACGTGAAACGTGCCGTGAACCCTCTGCCGCGGCTATGACGCAACGTGGCGCGGCTATGGCGCAACACAATCCAACACAATCCACTTTAATCCAATCCAGTTTAATCCAATCCAATCCCAATCCAAATCCAATCCAATCCAATCCAAGCCAAGCCAATCCAATCGAATCCAATTCAATGCCCCTCGCGAGAGAGTGTTCGCTATCGGAGAGGAGAGGGGGTGAGCGGCGGAGAGCGGCGTAGAGCGCAGCTCGCGCGGCGAGGAGAATGGGGGAGGGGTGTGGACGGACAGCGACAACGCTGTATGGATTTGAGGGAGAAGGCGAGTGAATGAGAAGCCGTCGCATCTAAAATAACTTTTCTAAGGCTCCCATGACCAAATGCATTCGTTAGGTCCAGCAAGGACCATCTAAGTTTTGCCTCTGTTATTAGAGTTGGAGCCAGATCGATTACTCTGTGTAAGTAGATTGTGGTTGGCACACGAGTACAAAATCTGTGCTACTTTTTTCTGACAGCTGAGAATATCAGCTCAAGTAATGGAGGCAAATGCTTTTATATACCCTGTTTTAATCACCGCGTTGATATGACGGTGGGTGAAAGTTGTAAGAATAGCTGCGTTTTCTTATTATCAATAGAATGAGAAGAGCGATCTGCGGAAACTTAGAAAAGACACCTGCTGAGCAATTCGGCATATTTTTGAAGCAAATAACTTGGCAGTATTATGTAAGCCGTCGCATTTTTTCGAACTCGAACCCTAGAAGACTTAGTACCTCTTGTTTTGTAAAGTGTTCAGGATCGATGGCTCGATCAAATGTAGCGATACTGGCATTTTTATTCACCCGCAAGCGGAGCGTTTGGAGGTTCAATGCTCCATTTGCGAGATAGGATATCAAGGGAAAATAAGGAGCGAAAAATCGCTAAGAGTCACGTTCGCAATGAATCGTGCACTAAACTTTTATTTTTCTTGAAGCTAAAAAGTGCAAGTAACAGAAACAAAGAGGCGAAACCTCACAAATTCAGTAAACCACAGCGCAGAAAGAAAGACATGCCAACACGTCTACGTTAATGGGTATCATTTACTAAGAAGAAACGCAAGTAATGGTAGAATAAAAAAATGTAAACGAAAAAGCTGTCTGGCACGGGTGCTAAGCAGAGTAAATACCATTATAGCATGCCTCGAATAAAGGCCCAAAGTGAGATCGGTGCCTATAATTCCTCGGGGCTCAATTAAGAAACAGCCGTGCTCAAGCATCAACGTGGCGCTGTAATGACATTATAACTCATGCGCGTACCTACAAGACCCCGGACCCGAGAAACCTAATCAGTGGAGAAAGAAAAAGATAAGGACTAATAGCTATACGGGGAAACTGAACGCCTATTAAATATAGCGCATCGGAAGCGCACGTGGCTGTCTTCAGCGTATCTCCTCGTCCATGTGTTTGAACTCGGGGTTCCTGATTTCACCCTAAGGAATTCGGGCATTACTGACCCAAGCCTTATACCGATCATCTAAATGTAATAAAGGAAAGCTAGGGAACAGATTTGTGTTACATTTCTACAACGAACAGGGTTCGAAGCTGTTCGATCAAGCCTGGAATAAAAGAAAAATAGGAAGAATAGCAATGGCTCTAACAGCCTTCCCGCCCGAGTAAGATACGAACAGCCTTCCTTCAAAATGAAAACAGATTACGCCGGGCCGGCCCTTGGTCTAAGCCCGTCGTGTGAGCTCCTTTAAGAAGCCTGGCAAGCACAGACGTTAAGGACGGATCGGGCGACGTCTTGCAATAAAGAGGAAAATGATCATGAAGAAACGGCAATGGCCAGTTCTGCAGAATACGGACAATGGCGTCTAACAAAGAGCGAATGCCCCCAGCGTGCAATTACCCCGATGCCCTAATACCAACTCGGAGGAGGCCGAGTGAGGCTGGGAAGAGTGTAAATATTTTCACAAGAAAAAAGAAAAACGTTCGCCGAATTTGGCTTTGGCAAGGACGCAAGGGAGAAATTTTATAGAGGAGTATGTAGACAATACGAAAAAAAAAACTAAATAGGAGCTTATAAAATAAATTTACCGATTGGGAAATGGGGAAGCCGGAGGACCGAAGAGAAGCTTTAGTGGAACTGAAATTATCAGAGCTCTTGTTTAATTTTTTTTAGTTGCCTGCTGTCTTTAGTTGTCTGCTTTAGTTGCCTGCTGCCGCTGCTCCATCCATGCTTCATTCAACTCGCTTCCAGCTTATTAGTGCGCGTCGAACGACCACGATGGGAAAAAGTCCGCGGAACAAGCACACCCCGGTGCCCTGTCGCAGAGGACGTTATTATTTTTTTGTCGCCACCATCAAGCCCTAAAGTCCAACAAAAATTCATCGGCCTTTCTCTTGTTAAGGCGTTTGCTGTTCGAGACTATGCTAGTAAGCATTGTGCGCTGTTTGTGGAGTATTTTGGTCTCTAAGGCGTTATTCGTCGATCCCAGGACAAATCAGCAGAGCACCTTTGTTACCTTCGTAGGGAAGGAACTATGCGATGCCTGTTTTGCTCAAAAAAGAAGCTCCTACCTACCGCGGTGGCTCAGTGGCTAAGGCGTTGCGCTACTGAGCACGAGGTCACGGGTTCGATTCCCGGCCGCGGTGGCCGCTTTTTTGATGGAGGCGAAAAGCAAAAACGCCGGTGTGTACGAGATTTCGGCGCACGTTCAAGATCCCCAGGTGGTCAAAATACTCCGGAGCCCTCCGCTACGGCGCGCCTTATCGCCTGCGTTTCGTCGCCGTGTTAAACCCTACAATCAATCAAAAAAGAAGCTCCTACTACTCGGGAAAGGGTATTTATGAAACAGAAAGTGCTCATGAAAACCAATCGGATTGCACTGAATAACAAATTAAGCACAAACGAGAATGAATACCCCTAGAAAATGCTGTGGAAGCAACAAAAAGTATACTCCTGGGCAAGCAGCGTGCAATACTGGTAGAGAAAAGGGAAATGATATCAAAACGTTTTCCCACGTACATGCAATTTTGGAAGATTATGACGATTCAAGTGTTGTAATATTTCAGAAATGTAGGATCACGACAAAAGGGTGCTTATCAGCGACAACAACACCACCAAACCATGGCGTGTACTACTTTAGCTTCTGTTTTATTTAATGTCCCCAACACGGCTCTACGTTTACCACATGGTGTAACTGAAAATTGAAGCCAGCTCCCATTAGCATGAGAGCAGGTAGTAAGCATTGAAGGTGGCAAAAAAATCTGCGCAGGCCGGTTCAGCACGATCCAACCACGGAATATTGTACCAAAGCACCATACATTCCAGTTTATGAAGCGTTTCCTGAAATTACTGGAGATGTTCTAAACTAAAGAAGTGATCCTGCTAGCAAACACCGAAAAGGACTAAGTAGAGAAGATTGCGTGCTTCGTCTGTTCTTTACTTGTCCTCTTGGCTGTTCACAAGCACGATGAATTTCTTAGTAACCAATCAGCCGAAAGTTCCGCTTTGGATGGTGAGAACTTCCTAAGAATGGGAAGTCGAAAGCTTAGTTGGACCTTTGTTGTTATGCACCTGAACTTTATCTTGATCTTTGCGGCTGCGCCCGTCGCCACTTGACAACACCTCTTGAAATGACACTCTGAAACTCGTTACGCTCCCTTGCCGTCATCAGGGGCACAATTCTCTAAAACGACGGGGCGTCGCTTTGAAGCGACGGGGTAGCGCCATGCAAATGCATGTGTTCTGGGGTCGGGGCCGTCGCTTTGAGCTGTTCCGGGACGCAGCAGCCCTGCAGAAAAGCACTGTGGCAAGGGCACGAAGCGGCAAGCGAAGCGACGGGGGGCAGTGGGTGTCGCTTCGTGCCCTTGCCACAGTGCTTTTCTGCAGGGCGGCTCCGTCCCGGAACAGCTCAAAGCGGCGGCCCCGACCCCAGAACACATGCATTTAAATGGCGCTACCCCGTCGCTTCAAAGCGACGCCCCGTCCTTTTAGAGAATTCGGCCCCAGGAGCCTCCTGGTAATCGGCTGTTTGTGCTCGCTTGCCCTGGCTAAGAGACTCTCTTGATCTGCTGTTAAACTTTCTGTTGAAGAGAGTGGGCGAACTAACCCCCCACTTACCATCCCCCTGCACCATGGACAGTAACCTCCGAAGCTCGTTCCGCTCCCTAGCCATCACTGGTTCCCGTGGTTTGCACTGCTGCGCACTTAGAGCTTTCCTCTGTCTGTTATCCCGCACTTCTGTTTCCCTTTCCTGATGCGCGATCCCATGCTCACGCTCGCATGGCCGCACCACATCAACTTTTTTTCGACCACCTATTTTGGACCTTCACCTTCACAGTGCGCGTGCTTGAAACAGAATTAGGGATTCCGCCATAATAATGCCCAGCTGCGGGTAACGAGTACTGCCTTATTATCCTTTTCCTAAAAGCTTGACATTACGCATAATCTTTCATGTTTAAAATTAAGCGTTAGGCACCGTGTGAACGAAAGCTGACCAAATGTTAGACTGGTTGAGTCCTGCGACGTAGCAACCAACGTCATGCTCATTTTACATCGAGCTGGGAGTACTGGTTGACGACGGTAGGCATTAACATAATGCCTAACGTGATGCATAACTTTGTGCCTAACTTCCTAAGTTTAGGCTTAGCGTTAGGTAACGTTTATTTTGAGCAAACTAATTGCCAAGCAACTTATTTGCGCGCTAGGCTACGGGCCCCGGCTGATGGCGTTAGTCTCCCAAGCGTAACACTGAGGCCAATTCCGTTTATCAGCCTTCCCTGTGCATAGCCCTTCACGCAAGTGACTTATAACCCGAAAATACAGGAGGCTTCATTAATAAGGCTTCTAGAATGAGGGTTCAGGATTGAGGCTTCACCGTGTGAACGAATTCAAGCGTAGTCAGCCTAGATAGGGTAAGAGTGCTTTCGTACTAAAAATCCTCGATTGCTCAATCAGCACTTTGTTGTTAGAATTCGAAGCTATCGAGGTGTCTCGAGGCGTATAATTCATAGCTTACCGTAAAAAGTAACATCGCTGTGACTAAACCCAGTCTGCTGGCTCCAAGATGGGCTCCTCCGCTAGAGTTTATTAAAAAATCTCAGTTTGTTTCCCAAGACCGCAACAATGAAACAAATTCTAGCTTTACATAACCGATGTTCATAGCGGCGCTTCACAGTACAGAAAATTCTGGCCGCCGGGATATACCTCAATGGCAACGCCCCCCGAAGTGGAATCCTGCAGTCTCACTTTTTACTTATTTACCTTTATTTACAGTTATCTTTGATATTATGGATGGAACATACGTGTTTACCATTATTCGTAAAAATGGTAGCGCAATTCCTTGCTGCCGTGCGTTAGTTCAATGTTACAATAGTTGGAAGCTGGAGTTCATCATTGCCTTTGTGGCCGTAGAAGGGGAAAGCACAGGATCTTGCCTTTTTCTCTGACGAGGCATACACGCGATATCTTGTTCGAGAAAACAGAAGCCCCACATCAACGTGCGTTCGGTACCACAAGTATTTGTCTATGATTGCAAAGATCACGCACCTGCTAGAATAGGCATCGATACACCACCAGAGCCGGACGAACATTAACGCACAAGAAACAATTGTTTACAAAGGCAAACATTTTACCTGGTGGGCTAATGACGGTGCACCCGTAGAACGTTTTTTTTACGGTACACGCGCATGTTAACATCATTAACAACCCGTTCGCACTCAGTAAGATCAACGACGGTACAGTTCCGAGATGGCCATTGAATAAATAGAAGAAGGAACTTGCCAAATGCCCTGCGATGCACGCTTCGGTTTACTCCTACATGGACCAAGACCATGAGAGCATTGAGTGTCCGGTCGAAAAATCTTTAACTGGACAGACGCGTTGTGACGTGCGTCCGAGAGAACATTACATTACCATTTTCGGTCAGGTACTCCACCATTCCATTTCTTCCTAAGCTTTAACTCTTTCGACTGTGCACAGCAGCCAACGGCGAATGCTATTGCGGTTGAGGTTTCGGTCGTGTCCGTCGCTGCCCTTCTTACATTTTGATCGACTGGACCGATACCAGAATGACTGCTAAACAGAAACACAGCACACTATGGTCAACCATCATGACCCGATTCAAAAGTTGTTGTTCCTAACGAGCCCCCCCGAATACTTCAGCCGCCGCAGCCTAATGCGAGACAACTAATGGTTGCTAACGCCCTCACCTTAACCTTCCTTTTCCTTCCTCGGGAAAGCGATAAGTGGTTTCTGCGTCCATTTACAGGCATCGTTCTTTCCATTCAACCACCTCCAATCAGTTGCCTTTTATGCTTTCAAAGACACCACCACGGCGCCTATATTGACAATCAGCTGCCCTCGCGACTCTCGCGGTTGATTGATCGCCGCAATGAGGGCGGCGCAAAGGAGGTACGTTGGACAGCGTTCAGCGAGGACATTTCCTGCCATTAGCTCTGAAATCTTTGCAACCATGTTCTATCTTCTACTCCTAGTTCTTTTTTATGTCGGTGTTCATCAGAGGGAAGACGCCTTGCGATATCCCGTTCTCGTTTAGTGTGCAGCTTGCGCTTCTGCACCACGACGCAGTCTAGTTATCTTTTAACCACGCTTTTTCCTACTTTACTCTTGTTCGAGGTAAGTGGCGCCACGTGGACTCCAGGTTTAGCCAATCGAATTTTATTGCCCTTTGTGCTTGCAGTAGGCGGACGCTAGATAATGCCGTGGCTGATGGCTTCATTGCAGGTAGCCGGCCTAAAGCAAATACGTTTATACGGACTTTCATCGCCGTATTTTATCGTAAAAGTATCCCGGGAAACTTGCCAAGAGAGCTAGGTCAATTGTGTTGCCTTCAACCGGTGATGGCTCAATGCGAGTGCGACTAAAAGAATACGAGCAAATAAATAAAGCTATACATTCCAACAAAAAATTACATAGTGACCTATAAGGGCTAAATGCACATATTGCGATAACCTTCACAGCTGTTATATAGCTGCATGTTGCAGAGCATTATACACACATGTCAGACACACGGATCGCGCTACGTACACCATGGCACCCCATGACGTCTTTATGAGCCCCCTTTTCCAATCTCCACGTATCCAAGTAAAAAATCGTGCTGCGACAGTGCTTTGAAGTACCGCTTTCCAACGCTGCAAGTATTTCGCATGTACCATAAGTAGTGGAGGTCTTCCCTTTTTGAAGCTTTCAATGGTGCAATATTTCTGTTCTTTGCCTCCCAAAGTGCTATTGCAGTTCGCGATCTTCGAAAGGCCAAAATGGCTAAAACAAGTATAGTGCGACTCACTGTGTGAGTGTACGGACCATAACATGTGGCTGGAAAAAAGAGAAAGAATGCTTGCAGCAAATAAATATTAGGACGTTTGCTTACTACGCAACACACTTCCTTCCTTCCCTAAACAAGAGACATACGTCATCTTCCCTCTGTAGAAATTATTCCGTTCGTTATCGCCCAGTCATTACCGCTGTGGTAACTGCGACGCAATGGGCACGAAGCTGCGGCGCTTCGTTATTGATTTCTAAGACGTGGCGTGCGTATTACTCGCTTGCCGAAAAAAGGGTACAATGTTCCACTGGATTCCACCTTCAGCCTCCCGAATCTCTTTCTAAACAGTTGCGGCTTAGATTGGGTACGACTTTGGAAGGCTGCGTATTGTTTCCCGCGCTAATTTGATGATAACGGTGCCTTTCTAACGGTCCTTCCACTTTAAATTATTACTTGAGAATCTAAAACTCTTCTTACATCTTTTTTGCCTCTGGGAAAAAAGATGCTTACACTCTGAATGTCCGGATTCCTCCTGCTTTTTCGGAGGCACGTGCTGAAGATCTTCTTTAATTATTACGTGTTGAAGGCGGAGAGAAGCATAAGTAAGCGTTTCTTGCACCCATTTTGAAGCTTTTTTGCTCGCTCAGTAATTGCTGCGAACAAACAAAGAATAAAAACAGCACACGCGGCAACGGAAAAGTGACCGCGAAGAGTGTTCACTGAGCAGCAGCAAAAGCCGCTTAGTGCGTTCCGTTTCGAGAAGTGCCACCTGGTGCGGCCGCTAGCAGCAATCGCGAAATGCTGTGGAAGCACTTGTAATGCCTTCTCTGAAAGGAAGCGCACGCGCCACGTTTTAGGCTGGCCGCTAATGACCCACTTGCTTTGTTCCGGCGCTTAAAAATCCCGCTACGGCCGTTGGCACCATTACGCTACAAAACACACATTGGAGCTCGCTCGATTCGCTGTATCCATTGCTGTCTTCGACCTCTAGAATTGCTGCCTCCTAGTCGCTGTTACAAAGAATGCCAGTGGGGATACATAATACAATTTTGAAATGCCTGTGCTAAAGCGTTAAGAACTAGCACCACAGTATAGTCGAGAACGTAATAAAAGCAATTGGTGTGCTTAGGCCCCATCAGCTCGGCATCGTTAAGCCCCGTCAATACCACCGCAAGGCCGTATGCTAGAAAAGAGTCCGTTATGGGGGATGAGAATGATGTCCTACTGGAGCCTGTCCACTGCTATGTTATAGCCTAAACCAAAATGCGTCATGCCTGTTCGAACCAGATCATCGTCACCCGATTGTTCATTCATATCCTGCCCAGAAAGAAGCAGTAGACTTACATCTGCTATTTGCAGATGTGCATATTTTTCCGAAGGCATGCAACACTTTGGCGCCATTGTTCAAGTAGTTTTCTCTGGAACGCTATTGCCACTGACCCGAGCGCCGCGCAGTTTTATGAAGCCTCAATTGATCCGTACCTATTGGATCCTGGAGCCGGTGAGACGCTGAGACCAGAAACCAGGGCTGTTATGGACGCCGCGCAATAAGAACCCTTGAAGAAAAGGTGTCATTTGTGGACGTCTCTGTAAGCAGATTCGAGACTGTTGACAAAGTTGTTGGCCAGTTGTGTTTGCTGAATACCTTCAGGGACATGCGTCCCTGGAGGAGTGTAGGGGTAAGATGTCGAAATAAGGAGTACGCATGCGGAACGCAAAGTGCAGCGATCTCACCTCGGACCAGTAGCACATGATAGGGGAGAACAGTGAAAAAGGTCTGTTGCAGTTGTTTAGAAATGTCTTGTCTCTTGCAGTTAGGTCTTGCAGTTATGTCTTGCAGTTAGGTCACAGACAGGCAGGCAGGCAGGCAGGCAGGCAGGCAGGCAGGCAGGCAGGCAGGAAGGCAAGCAGACAGACAGACAGACAGACAGACAGACAGACAGACAGACAGACAGACAGACAGACAGACAGACAGACAGACAGACAGACAGACAGACGGACAGACAGACAGACAGACAGACTTTATTCAACGGGCTCCTGCTTGGACCCTTACTGTATCACCAAGGTATAACGGGTTAAGAGAAATACATAGAAATAGTATATTTGAAGGGAAAATCAAAACCAAATGTACAAAAGGTAACTAAACGAGATAATTACACAGGAAATAACTCAGTGTAGAGCACCAGATAAATACACAAGATATAAAAGCTATTATCACGTTGTTCGCACACACATACACACAGATGGTTAGCTGTGTGGCTGTACAACAAATGCTATGGTCTTTTAAAGTGGATGACGTATCTGCAGCGGGCACAAGAAACCCCGGCTGAACGTCGAAAGGATGCTGTCCGAACGCCCTGTAACTGCCCCACACTGTTGTCCGCTATTTTCGCGCAATTCTGTTCGGCTCTGTCTGGTTGACTGCTCTCTATTTTTCCGTCGGCCCTCGTTCGGTTTGTTCGAATACACCTCGGCGCAAGTTGAGGCTGTGAAAACAAACTCATTCTGGTTACATTATAAAGAATGACCTTAAAATCGAAACAAACTGTCGTTCACGGTTAGTAGGATGCAAACCTAATTTTCCTGCCACTAACATTTTATTTAGTCGCCATGAACAAACACTCCGAGAAATTATGGAGGCATTCCACATAGCTAAATGAGGAGAGAAGTGTGTCAGATAGGCAACTGCGTGTGTCCATCCCAAAGAGATTGCGTATCTGCGTGGGCCTTGACGGTAGCAGGTTTATATCTAGTTCCGTTATCACCATGACCCCTGTAAACTTGGTTCGCTCATGCGCAGTGTCTTTTTATTGCTTTTTATTGTTTGTGTTGAGTGTTTATATTCACCCGCCTTGATAGTAAACTTTAGTTGTCAGACCAGCGGCTGTACTTGTGTTGTACTTCCTTCGTCTTCTTTTTGTCCTTAAAGTTTGCGCTGGTTTCACCCAAGAAGAGCATTTTTACCAGATGGAGCGAATCGCCTGAGCTACCCTCGGAAGCATCGCTTGTGTGTTATAACTCATTTGCCCCCAAAACATTAGTGACAGGTAAACCCGTCCCAATGCTTCTTCTTTCATCGTACGTTATTTTAATTTCCACCTCAACAGAAAAGGCAAAACACGGGTGGATGCCTTGTTATGGTCTTTTGCTCTCACCAAGCAAAATTTGCACCAGAGTGGTTTTCTTCAATGGCGAGGAAATAAAAGAACACAGTGTGAACGTTCAGTTTCCTTTACAACTACACGCCTAATGATAACTCTTTCCGAATCAGTTTTTTTTCCCTACTAAGCTGAAAGTAATCCTTGCTTCTAAGGTTCCAATACAGGGTCGATGTACGTTGTACTTTATTTTGAATTTTTTTGCTTGAAAAACATCACTGATTTTGAAGATGATCATTTCATTCGTCTTTTTTTTACGGGGAATGGGCAGACTTCCGTATCTAATGTAAGCCTTCGCGGATCGACATAAGGCAAAAAATACCTGCGCACGCTGAGCGTGGTTCGAAATCAAACGGTCCTCCAATTAAATCGCACTTTCCAGAAACGCTTCCGGCCAAAGTCGGCATGACCGATTCGTACAAATGAGGAAGTGAAGCGCAAAACGACAGAATCAAGAATGAATTATACCGCTACTTTGTAGAGTTACAAATCGATACTTTTTCATACGTGGGAGGTGCCAAATTCAGCCTTGGCTTCACGCTGGTGGGGCCGCTGTCTCCACGAAACGGTCGGGAACATTTTTTTTCTTTCTTCGGTCGTGCTGGATTGAGCGGCACTGCATTTGAAGAACGCTCTGTGTTGTCCGCAGAGTACGCTCCCAAGCACTGCGGGAAAAGGCGTTTTTGATTGGCCAAATTGCAGTTTGAAAGTTTTCCGATGCGGACGAATCCATCGCGCGGTAAAAAATGCGTCCCGCATTACCCTATGCAAATCAGGCAGGGAATGTAGAGTATCTATCCGCAAGTCTGGATCGGAGAAGCAGAGAAGTTGAGGGGGCTGAGGGTGAAGGTGAAGTTAGACAACAGATCGAAGGGAGAAACGTTAATGGCCGTGACATCTAAATGTCGATGGCTTATGTCCGATGGCCTGGAGATGGCTATTCAAAGACAACTGTTGCAAGTTCAGACGTCGATTCCGTTTTTCGTTTGTCGCTGCTGTTGGGCTAATAGGAGCTCAGCATGTTTATCTGGGATACGTTCAGTGTGTCGTACAATAACTCAAGTCTCGGAGCAATATCCTCACCAGCATTCGCAGCGAGGGATGTTCTAGTCCCTTCTGAACCTTTTCACAGCAGAGCTGTGTAAGCACTCGGTTGCGCCATCTCTAAACAGAAAAACGCCCAGAAAATATCGAGCGCGCGTGAGAGTGAGTCCGGTGAGGAGCGCCTGGCATCATCCAGGCTTGCGGGTGAGCTTTGGCCACGTGAGGGGCACGCAAAAATAAAAGAAAAACATACAGAGCGCACCTGACAGTCAGTGTTTTGAGCAAACAGCGTCGCCGTCAAAATGACCGTCGTCTGCTCCTGACGTAACTCTCTCCGGGTTGCTAGGGCAACCACCTACGCTCATCAATCGCGGATTCGCCGCGCCATTCCATGTACCGCGCACATGGGTCATGGGGCCGCCAAAAATTATCCGGACGCCCAAAGAAGGAATGGCTGATAAGGAAGCGCCCCGCGCTGTCATGCGAATATGCAATCGGCCAGATGGACAACGAAAAGAAGTATTCCAGGTTTTCAACGGTGAGGGAGAGCTCAACAAAGCCTTTGCATAGGCGGACAATGAATTATACAAAGACTGAAGAGGGCACTGGAACAAAAAAGATGACATTGCGTTTTAATCGATCTTCCGGTGACGGGCGCCGTATATATTGTCACGAGGCCAAAGACGATGCAGTTGTCTTCAAAAGAGAGAAGTTTATTGGTATATTGGAGCGAACTTGTGCTCCCCTAACTTCTCAAAGAATACACAGGCGGCGAAGCAGCAGTCAACAAAGTGACCTGCGATAACGAGCGTCGGCGATAATAATACCGCGGCGTATGCTCTGCAGGCTCTTTATCTTTCGGCGCGAGTGTTCCTCGAACCATCGATTCACATCCAGTACATTGTAGATCAAGGAGCATTGTTGCACGCTAGTGACGTTAGGGCGAATCAGTCTCCTTATCTGAATTAGATAGCCCGTGTAACATAAAAACAAAGAATGGAACACGCGCTTCGCTTGGGACACAGATAACACAGCCGGGCGTAGCCAGGCATTGAAAACAAACAATAAATAAACAAACCCGTACCAGGCTCGCGGCAACGTACACACGGTTAATGGTTCTGAGTTTTTTATATGGAGCTCGTAGAGTTTACCTTAGTGAGACGAACGCAGTTCTGCTGTGACATTAGGCTCGCTTTGTTGTGCGAGGTGGCTTTGAGTGGTTTTTTTTTTCATTCAAAAGAAGATGAGCAGTACGAGTTGTGCGGCTACGTACGTTTATTTATTAATAATTTGGCAAAACAATTGTGGTTAGCAGAACAGCACATGCTCACGTTCGGAACCACTCTCGGTCTCATGTGAAAGACGATCTGCTTCCGCGAGGCGCTTCTTTCAAGCATATGTACTCTCACAAGTCGCGTATTCTTTTGCCTGTAATGTTGCCATTGAGACTACTGTCGGCGTTCGGTTCACATTTCCCTGAGTGATACGAAACAAAGTTTTACTGTTCAGAGTATACCGCATTTGCATGATTTTTACATGCCCCCTGGTGTAACGCGCCGGTTACGTACTTGAACAAATTAAAAAAAAAGATAGTGTGCTGCCTACTCTAAAATGATGATGTACGAACCTAACAGCGGGTTAAGCCACGTTCATTGTAACAGACTTTTTTTAGACGGCATTTCGGGTACGGCAAATTTACTCACGTGGTGTTGACGGACTGTTTAAGGTTGGATTAAATTGGATTTCACTGTGAAGCGATTTTGCTTGTGAGTCCAGTTGTAAAGCGCAGACATATTTCAGGCCTACATTTACAAAAAAAAGGTGCCCGCTAGAATAGTGCAAATACGGTAGACCCTCATTTTAGAGATTTACATCGTGGACGAAAGTATGTCACGGTAGTGCAAATGCACACTTAAAACACCAGTACATTTATATACAATGGCAAGCGCCGTTGCAAAACATCGTGGTTCTGTCGGCATGTGAAGCCTTTCTGTCGAAACCAAAAGACCGAGATTTCCTCAGTAGTCACACAACGCGTAGCTGGAAACGCACAAGACACCAGATGGCTGGCACTCCAGGCGGCAGCGGTCGAAGAGTGTCGTCTGCTACCGTGGACAACAGCTACAAAAATAATTAAGCTATCAATAAGACAGAATTCAGGATATAAAGCACACCAAGGCGAATTACGGTGTACTTTGGAGCACGACCCTCCAATTTTTAAAGGGGTCATGAAAATGAAACTTAAGATTGTTTCAGCAAAAAGACTGCATTGTGCCGACAAACACAACATCTTATTAAAAACTTCAACATAATAATAGAGATGTTAAGGTATTAAGGAAAATGTATCAAGCAGTGGGGACTTCCCTGCAGGTTTCCGGTGAAGTCTGTATCAGGTTATAAAATTTTGTTTGTCCGATTGTCGGCCCCCGATCAAATCCCCACCAAAAAACTTTATTCGGAGATGGTAGTGGCCTTGAGTTCAGCTTGATTGAATCGCTTGAATTGTGATGTTCATTTTCCCCACTAATAAGCACAACAGCATATTCCGTCAGTAGCTCAAATTTGAAGGTTCTTTATACATCTTGCTTTCTAGCACGAAAGTGTTTTATGCCGGGATCCACCAAGATCTCACTGACGTCATATCAGTCACGGAAATGACATGGCCAGAAAAAGTTCTTTTGACGCGGCTGCGCCGCGATTCGAGCCACGGAATCTTTCGCCGCAACGGGAGGTACGTAACGCGCACTACAACTGCGCTATGAACAGACTCGTCAATAGGACAAGGAACGCGCCTTTTATCCTTCCTTCAGATGGTGCTACCGTCTAGGAGAGGCGAAGTGAAGTAGTGCACCATGACCCTGTTGAGCGCCGACAGTTGGCGGCTGGATGCCAGAGCCTACGTGTAAGCGGTACGCGCAGCGTAAGCTGCGGCGGAGGCTGTAGAGCTCATGACACGGTCCGCTGCTCCTTTCATTGCCGAGGACCATGTGTTCACCAAACGATTTGCTGACAACCAGCTTGGTTTAGTTCGCACGGACGGTTTGCGAGCGCCTGTGGTTTCAGTCGGATTTACGCAATGCTCCGGCAGGTGAAATCCAGTGTCTAACGTTGATGTCTATAACGGTGCCGTACGGACGAAATATAAATAACGATGTGCAAGTTCAGATCGATGCAGAATAAACATTCTACTGCTCCTGTGACGGTGCATTTCACTTTCGTGTTTTACCGGTTTCTATGGAAGAGGGATCAAAAACTAAGCCACTGAAGCCGAACACCTAAGCCTGCTTTCCAGTTACTCCGGAGAATTGAATCAGTGTTCCAACCGAACGGGCAAACGGCATTAGAGGGGGTGCGTCTATGCGGCCAGGTTTTTAATTGCGTTACCGGACAGGATGTGGAATTCTAACTATTTGCAACCAATACCTGAAAAGACGTTAGTTGCGTACTCATAAGGGAATTCGACATATTCGTGTGGTGCATTGAGTATTGTATGCGGTGGGTTGCGTAATAAATATATAATTATTGAATTCACTTATCACTTTGCAGCCTTATATTGATGAAATTCCCCGCTGTGCTGGCAAAAGCTTCTCTCATTGCTGAAAGCAAATACCACACTCGTGTGTGGGAAATCTTTTCGCGCGCTAAAATTTTTTCACGTTGTAACAATTACTCCGTCGCACTCTAGAGCGTGCCTTGCCGCCCGTGAAGTAGTGTGCCGGCTCAGCAAGCTCTAATTTCACATTTTTTACGCCTCTTCTTGGTGTTATTAATATATGATCTCCTATACGGGGCCTAATTTTCGTCACGAGTCGGCAGTTCCTTAATTAGTTGGAGAGGTATTGTTGCTCTAGCGCAACAATCGATTTCATGTCACCTTCTTCTCTTGCCTGAAATATCTTTAAACAGATTTTCATTTCAGATTCGAAATATTGCAGCTCCTCACGTGTGCGATCTTGCTCTGGTTGCGAACAAGTATTTCGCCGTATTGAAAAACCAATAACTGATGAACAAAATGAAAATATTGTGGATCGGGCCGGAACGTCGTTGGCCTCGATTCGATTGTTATGCTTGGTGTGTTAATCGCCTGAATGTGTTATGTGAAAGTGACCAGGTGTAACTTAAATTCTAAGCAAGGCTGCTAACCCGTTTGAGGAGTATAAACATAGAGCACACACACTGCCTGTCCGGCATTTATTCTTATATTCTGGGTATATAGTTGTGGTGCCGGTTGAAAAAAATCGACAGAAGGTTACCGAAAGAAGCTTTGACAGTTCCGATAGTGCAATGAAGCGCTTCCTTCGCATATCTGCATTGGATTTGAGTCTCAGTATTTGAAAACTGCTGCGGGAATCAGTATTTCATGTTCAATGGTAAACAAGATCTGTTGCAATCCGGGGCGCCGTAAGGTGGGTGCGAAATAATCTTGAAGATAAAGGCCTGTACGATCAATTAATCTGTCTGTAAGTGCAGACATTGCTTCGAAGTCTACGGCACGCCCAAGGTAGAATTTACTGCGCTACAGAACACTTAAGAATTCGGCAAATAGTTTACTTATAATAACGTTTTTCGTAAAAACTAGTGAAACTTTATTCCTTCGAATGCGCCGTGTAGTCTTAGTGTGCATATGAAACTGACCCAGCGTCAGTAAATGGTCTTTTTCTTCCATTCAGATCAGCGTTTGCCGACTTGAGGAGGCACGCGACTTGATTCTCACATAGCTGAGCACCCCTGATGTCTTTTACGTAAGCATTCTTAGTTTAAGCACACCGGGTAAATGTATCCAGCTAAGCGCGCACGGCGAAATAAAGACCAACAAAAGAAAATTAATAGGGAGTCAACCCTAAACGCAGATCCCAAAACCAAGCCCTAAAAATCATCACGGGAAATTGGATCTGTCTCATTCGGCGAAGTGAGCTCTGGTGTTAGGTAAGCAAGTGGCCACATGTGCGCTTTGTAACCCTCACCACTGTGGAGGCCGGCCTGTGCGCCAGGAAGTGTCAAGAGGAGTGTTATACAACCCATAGTTACGAAAGAAATGGCGGGAGGAAGCAATTGGGTGATTGCGGGTAAAAGAAATTCGGCGTTTTTGTGTGACAAAGCAACCCCGGACAATGCAAGACTGGGAAACATTTAATGGTACTGACAGACTTGCTTTTGCAGGCACCGAACAAACAAAAAGAAGCAATGCGTGGATACATTATCAGTTTGTGGGATGGCTTCGAACATTCATTTCGTCGGGTAGGTTCATAAGGGTACATAACACAAAGGTTCGCAAGACGTAACGTAAATACAATACCATTTCTTTCTAGAGAAAGCTCGGAGAATCACAAAGCTTTCTCACATAAAACTGCCTCAGAAGTGCGTCAAAACCTTCGCTAAAGGTACGTTAAACTTTTGCTGGGGGCGCGTCCAATCGATCGTCAAACTTTAGAAGACTCAAATCGCCAACGAATAATTAACACATTAGACAAGTTTTCGCGCACTTAGTAAACGCATCTACGAACGATCCAAACGTATACTGATGCGGGGTTTATGAGATGAAGGTATACTATTGGACTCTTTTTTGTGATCATTGCATGGAATATTGTCTTCTGCAACTGATTCTTTTTCTCGATTTTCAAGTAACCGTTTTGACACAATGTGAGGCAGGTTTCACGCATGAGACGTGCGGGTAGAGATATTAATAGAGCTTTTCAGTCGACCAACTGGTCTATGGGGAAATGCATTAGGTTTCTGATAAGAAGCCATTAATCCCGCTAAGAAAACATTCGCTTAAAATAATATGATCAGTACGGGGAGTCATCAAAGCGAATGCCACGTGCTCCTTATGTCTGTTAACGGAGGTAGATCGTTTATGGCTCTCCAAGAAATCAGTACTTAAGCCTTCCTGCCCCAACGCACCCACCGCCTGTTTAGATGTACGAACCGAGGCAAGCTCAGCAGCTTAAATAATCCAGAGCTCTCATTTTCACAAGCGCGTGCTGTCTTTTAAATAGCAAAATTGATTTTAGATGCGTCACAAAGTAGGAAGCTAAAAAACTGCATATTTATTTCCCGCCGAACCTTTATTTACTTGCAAAGTTGCGGCCAAGTGAACCAGTTACGTTTTCATGTCCTGTATTTTTTTTTAATATTACGGGTACATTGAGATCAATACGATGTATTCGTGACGGTACTTAGTCCTAAAGCATAATTATTAAAGGAAAATGTGTAGTCTCTGAATTGCAAAAAAAAACATTTTCCTTCCACTCTGTGAACGTTGATGACGAGGGCAGCTGTCTAGCTCACGACACGTAGGTGACAGAGAATTTGAACAGAGGGCGAACCCGTTTATTGTGACAAAATCAGCAGAAATGAGAGAAAATCGGCATAATCGGGAAAGATTTTTCTATAAACAACTTCGAAAGAGAGCCGCCCCGCATGCCTCTTTGGACGCTGTCATATTCCTTGAAGGACATTGGATTAGAGGGAAGGACATTTTGCGCCTGATCCTGCAGTTCTTCAAGGGTGCAAGCGTTAGTGGCTCGTGGTGATTTCCCGAGCATAGCGTTAAAAGATGCTGATTGGGGGGGAGCCATTACTGCCGCACCACGCATAACTAGGTCCGCCCATCAAATAGCACCAGCAACATCCGCTTTTTTAAACTCTACTCTTGCTGCAGGCGCCCGTGTATTCCCAGATGGCTATTCTTTGAAGTTTTAAACTTCATTGTGAATGAATTATGGCAAATAAATGACATTCAAAGTAATGACAAAGTTTTCTTAGCAGCCAGTTCTTATTTAGGGTCTGTTGTTATATGATTAAAACACCTAATTCAGGTTTTGTGTCTTCCACAAATACTTATCTCCCTGGTAATCACAATTTAAATGCTTTGAGCTCTAGATTGTAAAGGATGTAAATCTTAAGGGCTCAAACCCGCCCAAAACAATACGAACATTCTGGCAATTATTCCTTCATTTCTGGCAGTTTCCATGCATGCCACCAACATAAAAAAGAACCCGATCAAGGGCATTCGTGCATTACTTTTCAAGGCCTTTTTCAGCTCTCTGCGCGTGTATCGATAAAATCCAAAACTACGGTGTGCATCCCCAACGCAACCGCAGTTGCCTCTCCCATTCGCTCGGACACGCCTACAACCATTTGAGGAGGAGCAACCGCAGGAATGGAAACGGCCGTTAGAACATCTCTGCGTCAACTGAAGGAAGGTGTGATTAATTTGTTCTCTAAGCGGACGCGAAGAGCAGTGCGGCGTTATCTAGGTCACGTCACTTGCGCGTAAATAATGCGCTCACAAGAGAGCTAGGAGTGACACCAACAAGATTAACAGGCCCCTAATGCGGAATGGTCAACGCGTTGTCAGTAGCTCGACACCTCATTGCTCTTTCGATGGCGTCTTGTATAGATTCTTTTGTCCTGCGTCTCAACCAAGCTAAACCTTAAATGTTCCCACTAACAAGGCCTTCAGCATTATGTAGGTAGGCCTCTTAATAGAGCTGGTGTTGCTCTGAACCGGTAATGCACAGGCACGCACAGACACACCGAAGTCATTAGAAACACGGCCGTCCTAGTCCCACGCAGATATACAACATTTGCAACCGGTACTTTGGAAACGCACCACCGGTCTCGGCTGGCTGGAAATGTATCGCAATCCGCCCAGCCCACGTACTGATTTCGAGTGCCGGTAGCTTCAAGACCGGCACTTAAACAGGGCCTGCAAGGGAGTGAATAAACCGATTGCATGACGAATGCTGCTGCCCCAAGCGTCAAAAACCCCATGCAGGGAAACACATTGCTTAAAGTTAAGAAATGCTTCAAATTGCCTGAAAATTTTAAATGAAGGGAGAAGACTTTGAATACAACGGGAAAGACGGTCTTCGGTGATACGAATTGTACCAAATATATAATGGCAGTTACTCTTTTTTCTGTGTCAAAATAATTGTCATGGCCGCTAGTAACAGCGTTCTCCGAAATATGACTCGTAGGTTTTCATTCAGCAATTTGTTATTTATAATTCTGTCCACCCATTTGCCCAGACCAAGGAACAAGCTAGCCTTGGAGAACGGATGCTGTATTCCTGTCCCTGGCGAAATAATGGTCCACTACGAGCCATTCACATCGCTACGCACAGCGTATGGATCTTCCAATGCGCCTAACAAGAGGGCGCGTGGCGGCTGCTGTTTTGATTCCTAATTGGACCCTGGCACTCTTTTTAAATTTTTTTCTAAATATTCATGCTTTCAGAACGTAGTCAACCATTACGTGCAGTACTTATATTATCAGGTCGTAAAATACCTCAGCCAACAATTAGAGCTGTATGCCCATCACATAACTTAGAAACTTGCCTGTATCCACTTACCCCGATGACACTGCCTCTGGGCTTCGGGTGCCAATCGACCTCAGCTGTGAGCACTGCTTTAAAAAGCGGCCAATGTCACGAGGTCATACCTCCAAAAGCAAGGACTGAGCTTTTATACTGACGAGTGGGCAGTGGTTGCATTTACCCGCAAACCCATGTCCCGATATCCCGTAACCACCAATGGAAAGTCGATACCTTACTCTAGCGTTCCCAAATTTCTTGGCGTGGCCATAGACAGGGACATGGCATATTGCGCACATCTGTCTTTCTTGAAGAAGCAAACCACCGCCATCGCCCATATTTTCAGATTTCTCTCTAGAAAGACGAAGGAAAGCATCGGTCAAGAGGAATGCTGCAGCTGTACTAGGCACGTTTCCTAGAAATGTTGAGTTACAGATTGTAGCGATACCCAGTACATGCTCCTCTAGCCTTCGGGAGATCCAAAGCATCTAAGCGCACGCTTTCCGCACATGTCTTGGTTTGCCGCGGTGTGCTTCAACAGTGAAAACAATATGCATTGCCCAAGCCCATCCTATAGCCGCTATTGTGAACGCTGAGACGGTGCGCATACCCATCAGGCTCCTTACGAGGCCACCATATCACCAACCCGCACAGCTTCCGCGAAGTCGACCACGGTCTTCATTTGCAGCCATTGTGGCAGAGCTCATGGCTGAAATACCGTCAAGTTGCACGAATGCGGTCACATTGTTCTCTCCGTTGTGGTGCCTGGCAACCCCCGAGATTTGTCTCCGTGTTCCGAGCATTGGAAAGAAGGCCCACTTGCAACCACTGGCTCCCAGACAATTTTCCATGTAGTTACTGCACGAACCACATAAGGTCCGGAAGCATATGTAATAGATGGTTCTGTAACGTCGTCGAGCTCGGCTGGTGTGGTGGTTGTACCATCAGAATCAACCAAAATTCGATTCCAGGTTACCCATGCCACGCGCTCGACGGCTACTGAACTTGCAGCCATTAGTGAAGCTCTTCAATACATTATGGAAGCTTCTCTCCGAAAATGGTTTATTTTTCCGGATTTAAAGGCCCCCGGCAAGGTATGCCAGCAGTCCTGCGCTATGGCCCTTTTCACAAACTGGGGACAGAAATTCGAGAATTATTTCACCAGGCCGCCAAAAAGGGCCATAATATTTTATTTAAATGACAATGTTGAATAACCGGCCATTTTTGGCTAATGCAGCTGACCGAACAGGCCTTGACAGTGAAAGCACCATCTTGCCTCCGTTTTAATAGACGGATGCCGCAACGCTGCGTCGCCAGTTCGCACGCAAGGCCTCTATCAGTTCGCGCGCAAGACCTCGGATTACATCGCACTTTGTGAATTCGCTCCTCCCCAACCAGGACCCTCTACTCCAGCGCCGTCTTCCGTGTGCGCTTTTTCCATCACAATCTACTTTACTTTGTAGAATGTGGCTGGGAATGGCCTTCACGAAAGCCTACTCATTCCTCATCGGGATGGCCAGTAGGGCCCACTGCGACGCCTGCGAAGTTGAAGAGACAATCGACTTTGCCGCTCGGCTTTGCCGCTCCCCCAGAATTCATCGAAAATATGCGCCTGGACCGCCTAGCTCAGCCGATAGGACTATTCAAAGACATCGATCCCTACCATCGACTTCACAGAAGGCAATAAAAGCCCTTCGGCTTTTCATGATGGGCACACGCTTAGATAAAAGACAATAGTGCCCACAAAGGGACTAAAGTACGTGCACGTGCTCGCTCCTATCCCTTCCTTTTCGCCTGGCATCTCTTTCATTCCTTGAACAGCCTTCCCCAGTGCCGAGTAGCAATCCTGGCTCTAAGCCTAGATAACCTCTCGGCCTTTCCGTTCGATTTTCTCTCTCTCTCTATCTCATGTTCTATTGTTCGTTGCTTTGCTTTGTATGTACTTGTATTTACTATCAGTACCCACCATGAAAAAGTCTCGAGAAAGCCTGCAATATTTACAAATAAATAAACAATATCAATGATCGAAATTTTTGTTGAGTTAATTCTGATCTTTATTAGCCGTGACTTCACGAAACAATACACAATCGTCTATCAGTGTCATCGGAACGTTATAGTTGATTACAGTCAGTATATCATTACGCACAGAAAAAACACTTTCCGTCGACACAAAACACTTCCCTTGGGAACCACCAAGTTGACAGGAAGAGACCGGGATTGTTCTACGTTGATTTCGAGAAGCTGTTGGCTCTTTGATGAGTAGGCTGCTGTCAAGAAAGCAAAAATATCCGGAAGGTGAACATTTTTAAGTTTGCCTTATAGCGTCTGATGGGGTACCTTGTCGAGTGCCTTTCTGAAATGTTCAAAAATGTTGCATCAATTTTTGCATTGCAATTAGGCATGTCTTAGCGTAATCAAATCAATTTTCTTACCATTTAAACGACATACCTCTTGTTTCTACTACCTCGTACAAGTACTTAGGCCTCCCCATAACATCGAATCTTTTTTCGGCACTGCACATCGAAAAGATAATCAACAGCGCTAACCGCACACTTTGATACCTACTCCGTAACTTTTTCACAGCTCCATCTTCACTGAAATTAGCACTGTACAAAACACTAGTACGACCTAAACTAGAATATGCTCCTTCGGTTTGGGGTCCCGGTCATCCTAACTTAATTTCACCGCTTGAGCTAGTTTAAAAGAATTCCACAGGCTTCATTTTATTGAACTACAACTGCACTGCTAGTATATTTACAAGAAACCTAATCTGTTCCTGAATACTCTGTCCCTTCGAAGAAAAGTAGCACACCCGCCAACTTTTCCTAAATTGTGTCACCATCGCATCTTGCGCGAAGAACTTATTTCACAGACCCAGTAGTTTTCCCAGCACATCGATCACGGTCAAAAGGTCGGAATTACACATTATACTAATACAACTGCGAAGTCGTTCTTGCCTACCAAGTCGAAGCGCAGTCGGTCTTGTATACTGCCAAGTTGATGCATACTTCATTTTCCGCGGGGACAAATATGCAATCAGCGCCCTCGCTTGCAAGGTATCCAAGCGTTTTGGCTTGAGCCGCAGACAACGCTTGCTGCGTCGCCTGTTACTCCAGTCGTCCAAAGGTCAGTGCCCGGCGACTACGACCTGCGCGGAGGCCGACGCCGCGGCCCCGAGTGCGCGTTATGCGAGCTTAGGAGTTACTTTGTTTACACCCATCTCGGAACAATTCCATTCGCTGCGACCGCCACTCGTCAGTGAGTGGTAGGATTGCCACCAACACGATTGCCACCGAGTCTGCGTCACCTCACGTCGCCTGACAGCGGCCGCGTACTACCGCCGACAACACCTAGCATTACAGAACTTTAACCTTATTTGAGGCCATTTTTCTTGTTGGTGGTGAAACTGCACAGCTGAAACTTTGGAGCTTATCCTCTTTTTTAACAGCCACGGGGGGCAACTAAATAAGGGCAAGGCATATTCATTATTAATTACTAAGCAGTCTGGCGGGCCTTCTTGGACTAGGAGGTGTTGCCGCCATATTTATATACGTGTTCTGCTAGGGACGAAAGTATCTAGGGACGAGCGGGCAGATTGCGCGCTGCATTGGATGAGGTAATGTTGAGAGGCGCAAACACACGCTGGTATAATTGCTGCGCCACGCGCGGAATAATTAAAGTGTCACGGCGCAGCGAGCACCGCATAGATTGCGTCGTCCTGCTCGTCCCGAGTCCCGCCAAGCGCGCAGGTTCGGCCGGCGCGTGCACGAAGTCACGCCCGGTGTTTTTCGTATACGCTTCCATTTAACCCTCACCAGCATGGCTCATGCACTGCTACGCTGTACGACGGGTGCTTTCTTGTGCACAGCAAATACGCCAAAGAGTGTCGTAACAGCAGTAATAATATCGATGTAATTTGCATCATAATGTGGGATTGAAGCGCAGCTTTTCGGCTGTTAGGATTACCCCTGCTGATGAGATTTCATTTCATGCAAGACCGCGGGTGGTCGGCGCGAACTCTGAGGTAACTGGGCTGCTGGAAAAATTGGCATTCCTTGATGACAACAGGTAGCGACCAGAAATAAATTCGATGTCGCTTATGGGTGAGAACGTGGGATGGCAGTGTGCTAGTGCAAGACCTCCGGAACACTTTAATGAAGACGTTTGTATTCGGTGTAGTAAACTAGAAGTGCTGAAGTAAACAAATTCATTTTGCCACGAATAGCATTATGAGAGAGTGAGAGCGAGTTGAGGGGAAGAACATACAAAAAGGAAAATATGGGTGCCAATACCCTAGATTGTTTTCTCTATCCTACTTACAGTGCAGTTAAATACAATACAGTACAATACAATATAATAAAATAAAATAGAGATTACCTTCCTTTTTCAGATAAAAAACTGGGGGCTTCCTTAGACCGTGGCAACAAGAGGCGTTTGCTTCGCCCAAAAAGCCTAGACATTACAACTCAGGAACATGATGTTATATAACAACACTTCAAGCAAAAAGTGACAGGTGTGGGCATTTTAATGCATCTGTAGATGGAATGAATCTAACAATAGAAAAAACTCGCTCAAATCCACGTTGTGATGGTGGCTGAACTGCGAAGCCGTAAACAACGCCCAAAAAAGATTAGCCATGCGGCGTCACTTGAATTCACACAGGCGGCGCTACAAAGAGTGAAACCGCAGACTCGGCCAGCCGTTGCCTGGGATTCGAGGGGCGGCATCTCGAACGCAGCAGCGTCGGAACTTCTGCCAATTTTCCTTCGAAAACGTAAAAGAGAGTTATTCTTTATTCTAAGGGTGAGGAGGACAGCGGCACAAGCGGCTATCTCACACTACCTCCCCTCACTCTTGTTTTATGTGTCGCCTCCAAAAAGCGCCCTCCCAACTCCCAGACGCTTAATCCGAACCACCGTCTGTCTCCCCGTCTCCACGCGTGGGCGTAGCTTAGTCAAACAGAACGGCGGGCTCTCACTCCGCTTCTCTTCGGTCCGATCCCTGGCGATGAAAGTAGTCTGTTTGTGTAGCCCTGGTGCAGCCAGTGATATCAAGGAATGTTACTTTGTGTAGCAAGTAGTATTGCCTGCGTGTTTTCTGCTGACGCGGACACGCAAGTTTCCTAGGCTTGCTAGAGGTATGCCGCTTCGCAGTAAAAAAATGCTGCAATATCTTTTGCAAATCATCTGTTTGAAAGCAGTCGGAGCAGACGAAAAGACAAAATAGTTGCAGTGCTTGTAATCGTTGTCATATGCATCGTCGTCGTCTTCTTCGCGGCGAGTGTTGTATGCGATGTCATCCGCGGCCTTGTAGACTACCACTAGCTCTTCGTCATCGACTCTGCAGAGCAATGACGGGATCTTCAAGCCGTCTCGGGGAGGATTGGCACACTCGTAGCCATTTGACCAATTTTCTATAATGGCTTCTATAAAATGCGGCGGCTGCGGTCGCCTATTCCAAGCTTGGTGTCTCTCATATTTAGCATTGCCGCTCGAGTTTTGTTTTTTTTTACATTCGGGGCAGCGATTCACCACAGCGCTGGAGTTTACTTTTTTTCTTTGCTGAAGTCACTGCGTCAAGCGGGCACTGAGTGGTCACCGCGAGGCACACGCTCTCGAGCGCTCACCATGCGTCTTTTTTCTCAAAAAGACACACGTACAATGTATCATTAAAGAAGTTGTAATAAGTATCGTCAAGCTTTCGCCATCAAAGCAGGTCATGAGACATGAGTGCTCCTGTGAAATTGTGTATCGAAAAGCGGACTGAGGGTTTTGATAATTTAACGCCGTGATATTGAATTAGACGCGCTTCCATCACCTCCTTTTTTTGCCAGTCAGCCTTAGTCACGTGATTGCAAACTCTGCCTCCGACGGCAGAAATGGGCACAAACTACTTCGTTAGACGACAAATTTCAAACAAAAAGCTCATAAGAACGCTTGAAATAAAAGAGTGGCGAAATTTCTAGTGAAATACAGATTAATACCGTAAAAGTGCGATAATGTAAAGCAGTTGAATTTGCTTGGCCCCCTAGCCACTGGTGCTACAGTGGAGCGAGAGAAAGCACAGAAGCCTTCCTGTTAACGCTGGTCCACGCGTTTCACAGTGGCCAGGAACAACATATTGAGCATTACTATTGTGCCGTAATGACTTTCAACGAGTTTCTGAACTCTTTCTGCGAGCATATGTGAACTTTTTATGGATTGATTTCGGAGTAGCTTGCTTCACCACCATGGACATTTGTCGTGCAGAGTGTTGACTGCCCGGAGTACTTGGAAACTGATTGTTGTTTTTTTTTCGGTTTCTAGGGCAGCGCTGTTACCACTACTCGCTGCGCGCTGATATGTGGTTTATAATAAATTCTATTTATAGCTTGGATCGCATTTTTAAAGCTCTTGAACTCTACCTCGAAATAATATCATCATGTTACGTAGGCGTCGTTAGAGCTCGTTCCTGCCGAGCTCCGCTCAGTCTCGGGAATTCTGGAATAGCACCCCAAGACCAAAAGAAGCAACCCAGAAGCTATTGGTCGAGACTATAACATACGACTGTGCGTTCTTTATGCGAACACCTGTTTTTTTTTTTTTATTGGGACTGCTTACTGTCATCATCATCATCATTTATTGTACCCTTAAAGGCCCCTTGCGGGGTATTACATAAGGGGGGGGCGAAATAATAGTACACACATAGCAAGAATACAGACAGTAATACAGGAACAATTCTGACATACATTCGTGTAAAGAAAGTGTAGACCTACAGGCATGAAAAGAATAAAAAAAGGGGGGGGGCAAAACAATAGCACACACATAGCAAGAATTAAGACAATAAAACATAAACAACTCCGACATACATTCGTGTAAAGAAAGGGAAGACGAACAGGCATGAAGGAGGAAATGAAAAGAGAGAAGGGGGGGGGGAGAGAGGTGAGCAATTTCAAGAAGTCAAAGTTTCCTTCGTCCGCAAAAAAAAAAAAAAAAAAAAAAGCTAGAAAGAGCAATGAACTGACTGAGGGCGTCAACCGTATGGCATTTGAAACGCGTGCCAATGCCCTATGAACGAGCAGCCAGAAGGGCGCCGGCCCACCGGCCTGAGTACTCTCACACGGTCACAAGCTTTTGGCGTCAGTGGGCCGGCTAATCCCCTTGCCCCAAGGACCATGCAACAATGGGCGAAGCACTCGGAGTAGAGTTCCCCACTCTTTGCGCTCAGTACCCCAAAATATTCCCGGGAGGACAAGGCAGGGAAAGAACGACGACCGCAGACAGGTCAAGGAACGCAGCCCCCGTCTCCGAACAATGCGGGGCGGCAGACCAAAAAGCTGACCTTGCCGGAACTGCCACCTTCGAAAAAGGGGCGAACTGGAGGAAGTGCCTTTACAGCGAACCCCACGGAGCCGCAATGGCTCGCAAGGGACTCCCCAGTCTGTGTAAACACACGAGCTGCGTTCCGCAGGGCGGGGTTCGTGGAAGGCCGGCAGCGGCGAAGGATTGCAAGGCGGCGTTGCAATGTAAGCCGTGTCACCTCTGAAGAAGGAGCCTTGCCGTCATCGGGACGCAGGTGGAGTAATTATATTTTTCCAGACATGAAAAGAAGCAACCAGAGGAAAAAGCAGTTGGAAATGACGCTAAAATTACGCGTACAAAAAGAACGAGAAACAGAATATTGTAGGTTAATTAAGGATATAGGAGCTTAGTAACTCACGGAATTTCGAAGGGTTATGCTCGGCAACGACAGATTCTGGTAGGGAGTTCCATTGTTCTATTGCTACGGGAAGGAAAGATTTGTTGAAAGCGTTGGTAGAACCGTGAAGTCTCTGAATGCTCATAGAATTGAAGAGGCGATGTGATGAGCGCACGGGTGGAAATAAAAGCGTAGAACGAAGGTCAGGGAAGTTATAATACAATTTATGGAATAGGCAGAGTAGTGAGATTTTACGTCTTGATGCTAAGAGTGGCAGTCCGACAGATGCTTTTAAGTGGGTGACACTGGTAGTGTCACCCACTTGTGATTGTGATTGTGCTCTCTAATGAATGCGGACATTTTGTGGTTTTCCCTATCGTTCAACCATCGTGGTTGTTAGGCCGAGGGGAGAAATTTTCGTCTAGTTTTCCGCGTCCATTCACCCCTCTCCAAAAGCTAAGCTGCTTCGAGCGGAACAGAATCACATAACACAGAAAAGTGCCGGAATGGCGCAATCGGATACAAGTCGGCTTTGAAACGCGAGGGACACAGGTTTGATTATGACCACGGGAAGCGTTTCAATTTCTTTTCACTTCACCCACGGTTATAATCATCGCCAGAGAAAGTTGGCTTCCCTACAGTGCGTCTTGGGTAGACTACAGACGACATCCGTGAGAGGCTGAAAGCTTCGCGCTAAAAACAGAGAACAGCAAGGGGTGTGAGAACCAAGACATATTTTTTTTTAATTGGAGGGCTTCCTAGAAATCAAGGAACAGCATATACACTGAAAGTCATATTACCTCGATGGGGCGTAGATCCTGAAATGAAATGAAAGTGCTGACGTGGCTCTAATTGTCGGACATAGGAGCAAGAACAGGGGTAGATAGTTCAAATGAAGCTTGTTCACGACACTTAGAGCGTTCACTCCAGCTCGTCAGGTCTGGTTATGCCCATAGGGGTACCGCACGCACGCTGGTAGATGTGGTGAAGACACTCTAAGATAATAATGAGTCATCCTGGAGCCACAAAGGGCGCCATCCATAGGAGTCGTTCGGGAGCCACAGAGGGTGCGCTTGGCGAGAATCATCTAGAAGAGAGGGGGGGGGGGGCGATCCAGCCTCAAACAGGAAAAAAATTCTGAAGAGAAAAACGGTTGATCGTAAGTCGAAAATGGCGCGTTCACACCTTGCAACGTGGGAGCGAAATAGGTTATCTAGCCCTAAAATGAGAGCGACCATTACGTCCTCGGAGACACCAGTAGCGAGAAAGAAAGCTTCCGGCATTGCTAGTTGCAGCGTCGTTGCCGTAGATTTACGCCGGTGTTTCACGGATAAATAGGCCCCCGAGAACTGCCGCATTTGTCACGCCATTGCTCCCTACGAACGGCCAACGCTTCCGGAAAGCCGGAAGAAAGCGCTCCTAGCTTCTACTTTTTTCTTACCGTTGGGCTACGAGCGTTGCCTCTTTCCCACGGTTGATACCATTTCACAAGATGTCACCCCACACCCCTCACCCTCCCTTTCGCCTTCTATCGCGCCCTCCCGTCCACCCTCCACCCATCAGGTCTGTCCGTTCTTCCCTCTGCCGCCAACCATGATGCCTCTTTTTCTTCCCGAGAGATGTGGGATGCGAACGCGCGTACCAAATACACGTTGGCCGCACCTCTCGTATCCTGTGAGTGCAACTTCTTCATTATGAGTCGATCCGCCCCCATCATAAGTTCTCCTGGTAGAACGTCCAAGCACTGCACAGCTCCGTTGTATCCTTTTCGTCTACTCACCTGCCTTTTACAGTTGAGATGAAAAGCCAACGTTTTAACCGACCATTCATGATGACAAATCACTTAACGACATTGGATGGGCCCTGAGGACAAAGTGCAATCTGGTACAATAAAACTACTTTTTTGTCCCGATAACAGTGATAACAATTTCATTGCAAATTGTTAATAACGGAGATAAAGAAAAAACTACCACCTCCCCTCGCGGGAACCCCTGTGTAGATGCGACGCATAGGCGGAGCGGCGAAGGGACCGCGTTTTATAGCGCGCATAACGTTGAGGGGACTGCGTAAGCCGGTCCCAGTCGATGACGACGTTGGCGTACTTGTAAAATGGCGTGGACTCTAGGTGTTTGAGCCAAGCGTGGATGTTGCTTCGCCGGAGAACGGCACACCGGTTATATGCGCAGCGCGCCCGAAGGAGAGGAAACCGCGGAAGAGAGAGTACTGCACATGCGCCGGCCCCAGCGCGTCTGCCGCGGCTATGACGCAACGTGCCGCGGCTATGACGTAACACAGTCCAACACAGTCCAACACAATCCACTTTAATCTAATCCAATCCAAATCCAATCCAAGCCAAGCCGAGCCAATCCAATCCAATCCAATCCAATCCAATGCCCCTTGCGAGAGAGTGTTCGCTATCGGAGAGGAGAGGGGGTGAGCGGCGAAGAGCGCAGCTGGCGCGGCGAGGAGAATGGGGGAGGGGTGGACAACGCCGACGACGACGACGACAACGACGACGACGCCGGAGGGACAAGGCGAGTGAATCAGATGCTCTGCATCTAAAACTTTAGAAGCTGGGGCGACTTCCCAGCCACTTCCGGTCGATTTCCCTACGACGTCATGCAAACTGCTGTGTGCGATTGGCAGCCGTTGACCTAAACAAACGGAAGCAACACATGTGACAGGGCGTTTGTAGCGCAGCCTCGAGTGGCGATTGATAGTATCGCTTGCGTTCTAACGTGCTGTTTATGCACTGATAATCCTTCTTTTAGTGATTGCCAACAATACGTGACTCCTGCCCACATCACGTCACTTGAGCGCGAAATTTAATGTTTTCTGTAGGTAATGAGTTTTTACAGTAAAAAAGCATCTTTCGGGGCTTGAAGGAAGCTGAGTGGGTGAACATAGGCTAGTTCTTCCAAATAAAACAAAGCTGTATTTTTTCTTCATGCCCGCCTAAAGCGATGGACATTGGAGTTCTAATACATGCAGGCAGGACCGAAATTTCTTATATATAAATGAGAAGAAGGAAGCTCCTTTTATTTGCCAGATAGGGCGATCGTCAAGAAACTAGCACATGTTGGCCTGTTTTTGTTGTTACTCGCGCATAATCTTGAAATGGAGTAATAGTTACGTGAAAATAGCCGCTATTTATTTGTTTTACTGGTATTTTAACCCGAGATGTTCAACTTTCACCCGCCAGAAGAAACAAACAGCAGGAGAAAGTGTACGCAGATTGTTCGCTTCTTCAACGATACATTGGCAAAGCTAAACATTGATGTGAGTCAACTTGCCGCTTGTGATGAGCGTTTGATTCCGATAGGAGTATTTCTGACTGATTTATTATTTTAAAATTCAGGGTATAAATATTTGTTATGTATTACCTGTCGTCAACAGTGAACTTTCCTATATGCTTTTACAGGCCCGTCACTACTTTTCACTGTTTACCAGTGTAATGCTTATGAGTGCCAAAAGTTTCCCACTCGAGGCACTCATATTACCTAGTTGCTTGTCCTCCTACCTTTTTTCAGTTCCTTGATATTGTGGCGTTTGTATTCGCTGCCCCGATTTCTCAATTGAAATATTTGCCTAAGTGCCCCCCAGGCCCCCTTCGTACCGGCATTGCGAAGTTAGTCTTCGATGTCGATGAGCTTTCACGGGAAAACTGAATAAAAAAGAACGGTCCATTGAAGCAATGTCCATTCCCCGTCCTCCGTATTCGCTTCTCCACTACTGGTTATACCATCGGCAATGAATTCAATTTTTAATGATACAAAAGTGCACCGAAAAACAGCCCACCTTATTGTAACAGCTACATACAAACTCCGCATTTCAACGTCCTAAGATAGAATCATCGGAAACCCGGATGCCGTAGGTAGCTTACGATGACGCTCCACCACAGTTTTGGGGAGCGCCGCCGAGTTCCTCTTCCTAAACTTTTTCTACTCGTGTCACGGTCTCTCTCTTTTGCGTAGCATATATCTGTTGTCAATATACGTTTTTTGTGATTTGTCATTGTTTTATATAGCCAACAATTGTGTTGATATAGTTTGCCTATGATGTCATTTGGTTTGTTGCATGTTTATAATTTTTCATTGACTGATGGTTGAATGTGCGTCGCTAGTGCTGCTGCCGTTGTGCTACATCAGGGACAGGGCCTCGTCAGGCGGCCCGATCGGGCTCGATCAATCGGGATCGATGAAATGGGCTCAAACGCCTTTTGCCCCGTTTGCCTCGGCAGAAGATTGCAAATTATTCTACCTTGCACGGTGTACTTGTATTCTGCCTAAACAAACAAACAAACAAACAAACAAACAAACAAACAATGTACGGGCTATCGCGGGACTGACCGAAAGTAGCAAAGCCTGATTGGCCCTAGCCTGTCGCTGTACATGTGGGGGTCCGGAGCGCTGCGAGAGGTACGGTGAAATATGCGCCACAGCTGGCCCACCGGACAAGGGAAACTCTTGTTGCTGACTGGCAGTCACGATGCCATACGCCCCTCCGGCTGCAACAAACATACAAAAATTTCTCAAGAATACTGCAACTGTCAAAAACAGCTGACGGCCAAGCTTTCCTGCGACTCAAGCCACAAACTACTTTCCGTGAATTCGGACCTGCAATCGCCTTGAAGACAAATACCATTCATTACCCAGCATATAATATAAAAAAGCAGCCAGCACCCAGATGACGGTAGGGCTACACACTGACCAACAAATACATCACCCCTCCCCCTCTTTTTTCGTGGCCATAGGTCAGCAGGCTCACTCACGAGTGCCCTCACACTCTTCCACTCAGCACTCAGGGGTGAGTGGTGAGTGATCCTCGCTATCGTTGCAGGCAGGCAAGTGCACGTACGAGTGAGGGCGAGCGCCACTCACGGCGAGACCCGCTCTCCACTCCCGAGTGCGAACGCCAATCGCGGGAATGCATTTTTTTGAGTGAGTGGGAGTGAGTGGCATCCAGTTATGCCGAGGTATGTTTGTGGTTCATTAGAAAAGAAGCTGTACCCTCCGATGCCATGCAGGGCCCTCCCCGTCTTGTCGTCCACTACACTATATCAAGGAGCCTTCTCCCGCTAGCTGTCTACTCTACGGGCACAGTTACTTTGATAGACGTAGGGTTTGGCTGGGTTATCGCGGTATGCTTGAACCTCTAAAACGTAGCGAAGATCTGTTCCAAAAAATGTTACAGTACTGGCAAACATAGCTGCCGGTAGTAGGAGGACTTTATCACGGGTACTATTTTGCTAGAATCCCTGACCAGGAATTCTTATTCAAGCTTAAAAAATTCACAAAAAATCCTAATAAAGGAATCCAAACTCAGTATTGGAGAAAACAGACAGCGCGTGCAACGCAGCGGTAAAATCGCCAGAGAGGAACTGTGTCTGGCGACGCACCCGCCGTATATTTCTTCCAAAACGAGTGCAACCACAATTATTTTTTCTGGCCGGTGCATCTCGGTTGCTTTTCCGTTTCTCCAGGCTCCAAGAGAAAAGAAAGAAAACGCAAGCGCAGACAATGACGACAAACGTCTACACACCGACAGAGAGGGACCGAGAGTCGTCGTGGAAGTTCTGCGTCGTTTCAGCCGTACGAACCACTTCTTATTGCATCCCCCCTTCCCGCTGCCCCCTCTATTGCTCCCTCCCCTTCCCCAACCTGTTCTAGCCACGTCTGTTCGGGGCGCAGCATCTTCCCAGCGCCCGTACCTTTCGATCTCGTGCAATATGTTCTGCCTGGAATCCCCAATATCCCAGCAAAACACACAGTGCCGCCGATGAAGCAAAGCGCGGAAACAAAAACAATGTTTCCTCCGATCGCCGGGATCTTCTCGGACGAGGTTATCCTCCGAACCCATTCTCTTCACGCACTCGCTTACACAAAGAACGGCGCACGCGTGAAAGCTCCCGCAAAGCAATGCGATAGAAAGACAGACGTGAAGACAGAGAAAGCCCGCAACAACGTCCGGACCAGAAGAAAAGTGGTAAGAACGCAGACGCGCCTGGGAAGAAAGAAGCGCGGAGCAAGGGTAACACTGAGGATGGAGGGTAGGCGGCTCAATCGCGCAGGAGTTGTTTTCTTTTACGACCGTCCGGTGGTGTTTTACGGTTCCCTATGAAATGGGAATGGCACTGGGGGCCGCACGAGAGAAAATTGAGGCGACGCACGTGAGAGAAAAACACAGTAATGATGAGGGAGTCTATAAGTAGAGCCTCGCCTGACGCAATTGGGAGGGAAGGAAAGTACGAAACGCGAGAAGAAGCAGCCACGCAGCTGTAGTGGTTGTGGGAAGAAATGGACGAAATGAAATTTACGTAACACCTCATTTTACCCTGCCTCAGGTACATCATCCGGTCGAAGGCGCGTCAGTTTTTCTACTTCCTCAGATGTGTTATTTGCTCAAGCCGACAGTAGCACATTCACTCGGCCCCAAAAGCGCTGTGCTCACGTAACTAACATTCTCGGACCAAAGTCGAAACCGGAAAATCTCAAAGTTATGTCCAAGTATCGAGTTAAACACCCTACAAATTGAGCTGTGGTGTACGGGTTTACGTGTTTACACCTGAAATCGTGACGTCGATTCTAATGCTAGAAAATGTCGGGCAAGCGTTGGCGGATATGTGATACCTCGCGTGTTTGCAATAACGTTACGCAGCACCCATGTTGACCATAACGAGAGGGTGAAGCAACGTCTCACTGATTATCCCTCAAAATGCGGAGATCCTCGGTACCCTTCTAAGGTTAACCTTAAGCATAATTTCCGAAAAATTCCGGGAAACACATTGGAAGTTATGTGCTACGTCTAGGCGACAATGAGGATTTGAGGAGTCGTTTTGCTGATAAAGATGCTGCAAGTTGGCTTTTTTGCTTAATAGGTAATTTGCTGCTGTGTCATTTAAATCAGTAATAGAAGGGACCCATGTCATGGTTGCCGGAGCCGGGGTTCTGGCGTATAGGGACGAATACTAACGAGTTTTCTGTCTCACCCACGGCAGGAACTCAAGCAGAAGGCTCGAGGGTTCAGGTTGAGGGCGAAGATAGTCGCCGTTTTTTGGGAGGCATGCAATATGAAATTTTGATAGGTGTGGATTTTGCAAGTGCGGTAATATTCCTCTTTGAGGGTAAAGCCTGTGCTTGTGTCCCTCGACTGAAGCTACTACGCTGTCAGTTTACGGCAATTTGCTCACTCAGGATAAATTTAAAATTATTAGCTCTTAGTCACATTGTTGAAGGGGCTTTACAGTGATGTCTGCATATCGGAAGAACGGTCGCAAAGTAGTTGCCACATCTGCCACCACGGCACCAACTTTATTAGCGCCTTCATTTAAACCATGCAGTTGTTCGTCTCCGGAATCACTGAAAAACCTACACTTTGAAACGAACGCGTACAAACTACTGCGCCTATCGGCTAAAAATTGCTGCATTTCACGCAGAGGTGGGAATCGACACAACGAGAAACTTGCATCGTGGCATCCCTTGATGGATATAAATGGGAGGAGGAGGAATAACATTTATTTTTAAGGGAAGGGTAGGGGGAAAGGAGAGTGGGTGGTGGCCTCAGTCCAGGCCGCCTTCAGGCGTCCCAGCAGCCCTCGCCCGGGAGATCAGGTACTCCTGATCCTCGAGCTGGAAGCTGGTCAGCCTGTGCTCCCACTGCTGCAATGTAGGTGATGGAATTGGGTTGGGATATTTGACGCACTCCCATACGAGGTGATAGGTGGTGTTTGGTGCATTGCATGTTGTGCAGTTTTAGGGAAAAACAGTTGGTGAAATATAATGCAAAATTGATTGATTGATTGATTGATTGTAGGGGTTTAACGCGCCAACGCAACGCAGGCGATGAGGCGCGCCGTAGTGGAGGGCTCCGGATTAATTTCGACCACCTGGGGATCTTTAACGTGCGCCGAAATCTCGTACACACGGGCGTTTTTGCTTTTCGCCTCCATCAGAAAAGCGGCCGCCGCGGCCGGGAATCGAACCCGCGACCTTGTGCTCAGCAGCGCAACGCCTTAGCCACTGAGCCATCGCGGCGGGTTATAATGCAAAATTGCCATGTTGTAGTGAGTCTGTGCTTGGATTCGGCGCCAGCGTGAGATTTTTCAAGCCAAGCTTTTATTGGCTAATGTAGACGTCGGTGGTGGTGTACGTCGAAACGCCTTCCGGCAAAGCAAACATTGAGTGCTCCAATGGCGAAGATGATGATAAACGTGATGCCATTGATGTGTTTGGCACGTGCCCTCTCGGTGGGATTGGTCAGGATTAAAACATTCACTGACGCCCTGCTGGACCTTACAGGTAGATTGTTGGAGCTGGCGGTTCGCAGATGTCGTGATCGAGCGAGAACAAATGAAGTGCTTTGTCACGCCATAATGGAAGCTAATCAGCGTCTTCGCTGGCATGAATCCGCATCGCAGTGCGGTTCATCACTCCCATCGAGCACATCACCTTCTAGCGCGGCATGGCTAGGCCGCGCGTCGTTTTATTCGTGGAACAGCCAGAAGCCATTGAAGGACGTAAACGTTCCCCATAACCGCAGAATAATGATCTGCAATGACGTATACGGAACATTTGCTTTCGGATCAGGCTCAGCGAAATAAAACGATTTCTATTTGATCGATATATGGTTTTCGTTCTCATTTTGGTCATTGCATTTTTATTTTGGCACAAGAGTTTTAGTTTTAGTTTTGCGGCCTTTGCGCTTCGATTTTGGTAGTTTTTGTTTTTACTGACGACAAGCTTCGCGTTCACCCCTGTTCCACTTTCCGAAGAGAAGATATTCGTTACTGTTTTTCAGTGTTATTGGGCTTGGCGTAGTTGCTGATTATTCAGAATGATGAGCCGTAGCGAGCACGGCAACAAATATGAGACGTAACAAAAAACGTTCAATGGTACAAAAGACACCACCAGCAGCACGTGCAGACAACGGGATACGCGCAAGACCTGTGGCTTACCTAACCCCCCCCCCCCTCTCCCGCAAGCCGCTGTTCCAGGCGAGTCGTTTGTGTGGTCTTAGAAAGCCAGTTTTATTTCGTGTAACTTCAGCACGCAACCCCCCCCCCCTCTCTCTCTCTTCCTCACCGTCATTGTTTTCCCGGTCCCTTAGGGCGCAGTAAACGGAGGCTATCTATAGACGGTATTCGTTGAAAAGTTTACGGTCAATTTCTTCACTTGGCAACACTGGAAACGGCCACAGACATGGCCGACGCGCCACGGACACGGCGCAGCCTGTGCCACTGCGGCCGCACGCCGAAGCAAAAAAAAAAGCCACCGGCGTGCGTCATCTGCTCCGTTCCAATCAGATTCTGAACTGTGCCGCCAACAGAGATGTTATTAATCGCACTCACAGGGAACTCGACGCAATACTTTGTGTTCGGCGAAGAGTTCGTAACCTGAAATACAGTCACGTGTTTCACAGTCATGCTTAGCACGGACAAGTGTCGCCATCCCGCGGGGCCCGACGTAACGAGTGACGGCGCTCAACGGCGCGCCGCCGGTAGCCAATCGCTGAGGCCACGGGCGCACTAACACGGTTGCATGGAGGAGAAGAGGGGTACCTGATCTGCGGGCCGTGCGTACAACGTCGCCTAGCCACAGACGCTTGGCCACAGATATGGCGGCGCACACTTGGTTGCCTGCATGCATTCCACGACATTGAATACCGAGAATAACCTTGTGGGTTTTAACGTAAAGCCCAGCGGCGCACGATGCTGAAAGCAGCAGCAGCTTCTTAAAAACATGACTGCAGAAGAAAGGAAGGTTCACCTAGAAAAAAAGCTCCACATCAGTTTCGGCGCTTCATGAGTCAATGTTTTACCTCAAAGACAGACATGTATATGCCGGGTTTTTTTCTTAACATTGAGCAGACTAAACTGTCAGCCACTTGTTTTTGCGACGATACAGAGGCCGTATGGTGTCCAGTTTTTTTTCCTAAAGCAAAACTTTAGTAATTTCTAAATTTTGCCGCCTACGAAGCACCAGTCAAGAACCAATTGGCAATCTTGCTGACGCGCAATCAGTGATACATGATGGATCGATTTTGGAGGGCAATTTTACTTTGCCCGACTTTTATTGGAATGCAGGAAACTCGACAAATAATACATCAAAGCTTTATTGCAAGTTTAAAGAATTGGCTTCAACCAGTACGTTTAAGAACCTGCCAGACAGAACGCAATTTTGGACTTGATGTTATGTAACGGCAAAAGTATATATAACGTATATGTTATTCCTGGTGTAAGCGACGACAACGCGGTTGTAGCGGAATTGTCGTTACTTAGCGCATTGAATCAAATGCAGCGTCCTCGCCAAGTTTTCATGTTTTACGAAGGAAACTATGACGCTAGCTATGCATAATTACAAACATACTTAGAAAAACGTATTCGGCTGTGTGAATCCCTGAGGTTGGAAGATCCTTGGTGGCTCTCACGTGGAAAAAGGAAAACGTCTAATGGAAACGTTCATACCATCGAAGTACCTAACAACAAAAACATCAGAACAAATACCTTAGTTTAACGCGGTAATGCGCAAAATAATATAAAATCAAGGCGGGAATATGGACGTTTCTACTGAAATAGTAGGGAATGTATTGAAGAGGTCTTAAAAGACGCAAACAATAATCCTAAGATAGCAATAAAAATTGCGAAAATACAATTTTTTGATCGGCTGAACATTGACCTTATGCGAAACGCGATACAAGTTTGGAAATACGCAAAAAAAAACCCCCAAAGATGATATTTCTACACAGTCTTTATCAGTCAATTGTATAACTGTTATAACTATTGCTATAATGGCGGAAACATTCAATGCATTTTTCTAGCCTGCTTTTATTTACACAAAAAACTGCAACTGCTCTTTTACCGGCATGTTCTAGTGATGTAAGCCATTTTATGGACGATATCGTTATAGATGGTCGGGGTATAGGTCGCCTCTTACGTGAATTGGGCACTTCGAAGGCATGTGGTCCAAATAGGCTATCGGTAGTTGTCTTGAAGGAGTGTCATGACGTTATTGCTAGGTATTTTGCTAACATTACCAAGATGTTGTTTTAGTCAGACATTGTTTCTAAAAACTGGAAATGTGCACATGTAACGCCTTTTTTTAAGTCCGTGAACTGAAAATCGCAAAAAAGTATAGGCGGATTGCTGTGACTGCAATTTGTTGCAAAGTCTGAGAAATTATTATATAGAGTGCAATTTTGCAATACCTTAACTTCATCAACCACCTTACACCTTTTAAGCATCGTTTTGGCAGTGTATTTTCATATAATACTCAGTTGATAGAATTTCAGCAATACATATCACAGGCTCTTGATAATAATACACAAGTAGACGCAATCTTTTTTGATTTCAGGAATTCTTTTGGTACTGTACTTTATACCTTCTGGACAATAATATCGCATCCCTGAACATTAACGGTAAAATTGATACTTGCATACGTAACTATCTGGACGCCCGCGAGCAATTTGCGGTTTTGAATAGTCATAAATCTAGCTCTGTTGTGGCGAATTCTGGTGTACCCCAAGGTAGCGTACTTGGACAATTATTATTCAATATTTATATAAATAATATAACACAAAACATTACGTCCAAAATCATATGATACGCTGACGACTGCGTTATTTATAGGCCGATAAATTCAGTAAGCGACACGTAGGCACTACAAAAAAATTTGGCAACGGTAGCTAGGTGATGTGACATGTGTTTCTGAAGGGTAAATTTCGAGAAGTGTAATCACCTAAGGCGTTCCGGTGTCCACCCTTAGGTGCGACAAACTACGCCTGCTGCTGGTCTTTCCTTTCCTTGTTTACACTAAATTCATTCTTTCATTCATTCACCTCCAGTTGACACGAAAATCTGCTACAACCCAAGCAAGCTATAAAATAAATAATACAATAATACAACTGTCGCGCTTCGTCCTGTGTTTCGCGCTTCGTCTTTCGTCCTTGTTTACTGTCAAAGTTTAAGCGCTCTCCATTCAAGTTATGCAGAACCAACTAGCCCCTACAGATGCCCTGTTAACTAATACAACGATCAGTAGCGCCACGGAGTGCAAATTGGCGTATACCTATCTCAGTTGTCCAAGTGGATTGAACATGCAGAGTACATCAATACAAAGGCTAGAAGAATGTTATATTTGATCCGCGGAAATTTAAACGCATCCAGAGAAGTGAAAGGAAAAACTGTATTTTACGCATTTCCGAACTATACTTCATTATGCATGTGTAGTGGGAGATCCGCACCAAGAGTATCGTATAGAAAGATTAGCAAAAGTTCAAACCCAGGCAGAGCGTTTCGCTACTGACAAGTATGACCCTTTTGTTAGCTTGTCCGTGATTAGGGCTACCCTGAGCTCAGGACTACTACAGTCCAGACGTAATAAATTAAGATAAAAAGTGTTCTACTGCATTTACTGCAATAACAACGGCATATACAAAAAATACACTCGAGCGAAACTACATATCACTGCGTTGTGATAATTTGCAAAAAGTGTTAGAGTATTTCTAGTCAAGACACATTTTCGCTAATTTTCTTTTTCCAAGAGCAATACGTGAATCGAATTGGTTGTCAGAGGAATTGGTTAGCATACGAAACAACGACCTCTTTTTCTCCAGTGTACGACCGATGTGGCGTTCCTTTTTTTAACAATATGAACTAGGGCTTTTGAAAAAGTGTATGAATGTATGAAGGTAGTTGTCTCCTCTGTTTTGTACATGTTCTATGTCCCCCTTACAAAAATTCCCTCGTGGCAATGTTGGTATCTAGCAAATAAATAAATGTCTAAGCAGTGTGCTCTACCTGCGGAGTGTGCGTGCTCTTTTAGTGCAGAAGAAATTGCTGTTCAGCTTAATCGAAGAAAAACTAATAAACATATGTCCAATGTCTTCTATCGGGTAAACCACGTGAATATGCTAAATGAACTTCAATACTAAGGCTATGAGGGTTAGTCTGAACTTCAGTGAATCGTATTTAAAGTTCCGCCAACAGGCAGTCGCAAATGGGGACAAGATTACCGATAACAAAAAAAGAATGGTAAGAATAGATATGACCTGGGGGAATAAGTCAGCGTGCAGACACGTGCAGGATGTGCCAATGTGAACGACATTTGCCTTCAATTAAGCCGAGGGCCGCGACCTGCTCATCTGCCTGAGGCCTTTCACCCCTCCATAAAGCCACCCCCAAACACACGTTGAAAGACCTCTCGTTACAAGGCCCACGTGTATGCAACATGAAAAGGCACTCTCACCAAACAGCGCAATATATCGGCCGAAACCGAGAGCTGAGGCTTTGATAAAACGAGACGTACAGAGAGATAAGCAAACTTTGGCCACACTGCTTCCAATAACGAGGATGGAAAAAATCCCGAACGAAGAACGCAAGCACAGTCGATTGGCGAATAGGAACGAGAGGTGGGCGAACGATGAGCAGTTTGTTTCCGGCTCCCTGCTAATGAACATCTGCCGTGACGCACGCCGATCTTGGTGTGCACAAAGGGTTCTCCTGTCAATGACCGCTCTCTGGCTTCCAAGCCCGAAAGGATGCCGATGAACGAGATGCATCCCTTGGTAGTAGCCTCTTGGTAGTAGCGAGGTGTGCTCTCGCAATCCTTTTACTTTATTCTTGCAAGAAGAGCATCAGGTGCGCTCTTCCCAGAAAGTATTCGTGCCAAGACGCCGCAATTGTTGTTCTGCATTCAGGTGGTATGTTTCGAGCAAGGCCATGTAAATAGATTGTTGACCACCTACCACAATGTCTCCGTTACATTGAAATTTAAAGCCCATTCCTTGGCTGGTTTCTGGACCCGTCGTATTCACAAGTTGGATGGTCGTTTCGTCTTGCAGAGGGTAGGAAGAGATCGCGGGACCCTACGATCTCTGTGGTGTTCTTAGAGCTAACCATCTCATTTTTTGCAGCGGGCCTTCGTCAAAAAAATGGCGCTAAAATTGATCACAAATGCTCCCGTTAGCGATTCTCACATGATTAGCGCGTCTTTTTGTTTCACCTGCCAGCTCCTCACTGGCACTTCTTCCTTCCGAGGGAACTAGATTAAGACGTTTTTTTTAAAGGTGTGTTCACACGTTTACTGAGGAGGAGAAAAAAAAACTAGCAGGGCAAGGATTTATTTATGGTTCGGGTGGTGGCTGCGTGAGAGAGATTGACGATGCACTCCCGCCTGGTTGTTGGTGTGCAGAGAAAACTTTGAACCTGCGGAACTTGCAACAACAACTTTGTTGCGTAGCAACGCCAGTGCTTAATGTAAGAGGAACGCCAGAGCACATAGGATGTCTCTGCGGCCACACACCTGTACAGGTCCCATCAGAAGTAATTGGAACACGGAAGCTGCGGCTGAACCGCATTGGAATTCCGTGTAGTTGCATAGGCGATAAACGAAAGGAGGAGAACACGCACGTGCGCCTGCCGACGGTGATAGCCCTTCTATACCTCTCAAACAACTTAGCTTGACTTCGAGCATCGTTCGGAGCATAGCGGTCTCGGCGGTGGCGTTGCTAGGCTTATGTCCTTGATGTTGACTTTGGTGTTGTGAAGGCAGCAGGTTTATACGGATGTCAAACGGACCCATGTGAACTGTCCGGTGTTTTCAGTGGTCGAGCGGACTGGGTTGGTGCCCTGCACAAGCAGTAAGACGCCTATGGTGCGGGACGGAAACGGGCAGCTGAATGTTTGTCCTGGAGGATAAAGCTCGGGTCCTTCCAAGTTTCATTCAGCTAATTGGTTAGGAAGTCCGTTCAATAGCAAATTACAAACCAACGTGTTTCGTTTCGTGCACTCCGTGGACTGTGTCCAGCTTCGCAGGTCGTCCTCGTTCACAGAGTGAAATGGTAGAATTTTTCTTTTCGATTTTGTTTTTTTTCTCGTTTTGGTAAAGGTTAATTCCACGAGCAGCTGGTAGCATTTCATGCCACAGACCCACCAGAGACGCAAGTTACAGGCAGTCGTCCCGGACCCGCACGCAATGTGGTCGGCCGGTGAGACAACCTACAGGGAAAGGGAGGCGGGAGGGGAGAGGGGTGGACGGCGGGGGTGGAGGAAGGGTGGAAGCCCCAGTTCAGGAGTTGAACGTTTCTTGAGGTGGGGAGTCTTTCGTGTCTCACTCACTACTGCTAACCATTCTGAAAATGAACGAGCTACGCCAATCACCATATTACCTAAAAAGAAGCCTCAGCGAGTTTCCCTCAGGCCAGCTATGGGGCAAGAGAAGTTTAGCTGCAGGTCGATTCCGAACTATGTGTTAGATCCGGAAGTTGTTGCCGTGAAGCTAAAGCAACATCTTTTCGCCAACTGGGTGTTCCAGGGCCCAAAGTGGTAGCATTTCTCCGCCTTACGAAACATCTGCAACAGGCACAACTTCTCGTACCCATCTTTATTGCTCTCGAAGGCCCGTATTACACGTCCAAGGACAGACAAAATTTTGCAGAGATGTCACTGCAACTTTCTCCGTCGTTAACGCACCTATTGAGCTGAATTTAGAGCGCAAAAGCTGGAGCGTGCGAGGTAATTGAAAATTTATGATGAACAGGTAGGGCGACAGTTCTGACTCGGAGATAACCAACTTTTCTTTTCCTAGAGGCACTGTACTTATTTTGGTTCCCAAAGTACCTCTCTTGAGTGAGATAGAACACCAAAAAATGAGCAAATACGGCACATTGTAGCTGATTCTGACGACATACCTCGATGAACGGGAACGAGAGCACAGGAGTGGCCGGTCTGGGCCGGCCGTTTATTCTGCGATAACCCGAAATGGCATGACGGTATACCCGCATAAAGACGGCCAACGACTAGCACAGAGCAGGAGGTCAGCGAACGCCAGCGAATGGGGGAGCAGGATACAGAATGGGGGCGGGGAGACTCAAACTCACGTCGTTCGTTTGAACCGAATACATAGGAGAGTAGATTAAGCAGAGTAAAGAATGACCAGGGAAAGGATGGTGCCCTTCCCGTTATTGCCTTGTAGACATTCCTCCCTTTAAGGGACCCCTCACGTCTGCGGGTAGGCGGGCACAACTGTTTATATAGAGCCCTGTCGAGTTTGTGGCGGGGCGATAGGCAGCAAACTTTTGATGGCGGCCGGCAGAGTGCTCGTGTAGGTCTGAGATAAGAGCGGAGTTCTCCCGCAATTCCTTCGGGTGGGCGTGCCATCAATAAGCAAAAGATATGGCCGTGTGCTTAAGTCGGTTATCGGGGTGGGGCCTTTCTCGTCCCAGAGAAACTTTATCGCATTGGCCAAACGATGAATGGCAAAGGCACGACAGCTCATCCAAAGTAAGTGACCTCTTAAGTTGTGCGCACCAGGCTTTCTAAGACGTGAGAGTAACCTCTACCGCGAAGGTCTTCTGGGCAGGCCGTGGAGATGGCATATTTATTGGGGGCAGGGGTGTGGACTCTGAGCTCGTAACTGGTATCACCCGCGACTTGCCGTAAAACGTTCCCGTCTATTTAACAGCCCCTTCTTTGCTGTGATATAGGTTTAGTGTTATATCTCCTTCCTTCGTAGGTAGATTGGTGCTCAAGTCACAATTCTGGGAATGCTGTGAGAGGACCCCTTTATTGCCCATCGACGTGTCCGGGACACTTTAACACTAAGAAGTTAGGAACTCCCATGTCTACCAAGCTAATTGCCTGTGAAGGGTGCACCCCCATATACCGGACGTTCTTGTGGCGAAGCACACTTTGTGCATGCAGCTTGATACTCTGTGCACGAATGATTTCGAAGATCTTATTCAACCGACAAAAAAAGACGGCTTATCCTTGCTCACGCTAAAAGTCTGTAGAAAGGGCGATATTACACACATCATTTCTCCCTCTCTTTATTTCTCTCTCTCCCTTGCTGGGATAATTACTATGATGAGCGCCTTTTTGTGACGTCAAGAGAGGAGAACTGATGCTTTAAAATTTTTTCAAAGGCTGTTTCCCAGCTTCACGCCTCATTCCAGTGGCTTTAAAGCGGTTCGTTTACGACATTACAGCAATCAGAATTGTTGGGTGTATAAAAAACTAATGTAAAATGACTCAATACAACCTATCGGACCCACAATAGCTATGTAGCTTGGCCACTTGCACAGGTTAACAGGGTAAAACAGTGACAACACCGAAGTTAACAAAACTTGTTGAGCTAGTTTTTTCATGTTTATTGGAAAGATTAAAAGGGGCAACAAGCAGACCAAGACGAAGTAGAAACACATACCAGATAGAGGCGCCAGTTTCCAACTGGTAATATTGAAAACCACACTTACTTATCCACAAGCCAATAATACTGATACAAGAATACTGCAAGGAATTAACATTTCATGATGGCTCACAGATAAAATAGTAAAAGCATTTGACATGTCGGCACACACGCGCACTATTGATTCAACAGACACATAACCATGACGACTAACGCAAATTCTATTTGGGTAATTATAAGCAGCCTTTAATAAAAGACAGCTCTTTATCACTAAGTAAAAGTGACGGCGTGCTGACGCAGTTATCCCCCGCTTTTTGATGAAGTAAGCCTCGGTGATCTGTCTTGCCGTCTTGTATACTGCTTTTGTCAAGAAGGACGTCTGGTCCAGATATGGCTTGCAACCGCATCGCTTACAGTGATCCGCCCAGTGTCCACCGCTGTAGCCATTGCTCTCTAGCCCGGTCGTTGAAGCAGCAGCCCTTTGGACCAATGTACACCTTCTCGCGGTTCAAGGGGATACAGTACACAATATTGTTAGCACAATCTGTGGAGCGGGTGGCGTGCTTCTGTGCATGTCGCTGGTGGCTTACTCGCCATCAAAGGGCAAATCTTAGCCAGCGTGCAAGGGGCCGAGAATACAGTGTGCACATTGTATCTGACCACGACCTTCTTGGTATTGTGCGATAATGTATGCACATAAGGTATAACGTTTTATGTTTTATTTTTGCTTGTGCTTTTTTCTGCCATGTTTTAGCACATGCAAAAGGCTTTCGCACACTCTTAATGACGGTGGGAGAGACGCGAGCTTTTTGTAGGCGGCTGAGCTGAATACTGAAACCCGTGAACAAATTGTGCTTACAAGACTTGGGTAAGGCCGAATTGAGGCATGTGTTAGCAGTCCCCCTCTTGGCCAGTTTAGAATGTGCGCTGTCAAAAGGTAAAACGCTTTCCTTGGTTCTAGGGCTATAAATCCAGCAAACATGTCGTTTCGTGAAGCTAAGCTATGGTCCAGAAACTGAGTTGAGCCATTTTTTGGCAATTCACATGTAAACTCAAGACCACCAGATTCCGCAAGGAAAAGATTAGTGAGATCTGCCACAGCAACGTCAAGGCTAAGGTCATTAATATCTAAAAGCACACGTTAGTCATCTACGTTATGATGGTTGAAACGGGCACTGATAGGCTTGTCAATCAATCATAAATAGACGTCACACAAAACCCGATGCAAATGCCGTCTTTTTGAACGCAGTGAGATCCATTCAAATTTATGATGGTTGACTGCAAGTAAAATTCTAAAAGTTCTAAAAAGTGCTCTGAGCTCAAGCCAGCGCGGTTCTGGAATTCAACTTTCCCCGTCTCTCCGATCGCCTCACATGCAGCGGCAAACAAGCCACGCTGGGGTACAGAGTATATAAAATCATTCACGTCAATCGAAAAACCCGTTGTGGCCGTCGCCACCTTGCATTGTGCCAAACCAAGTTTCTTGCAACAAGATTGTTACCAATCTTGTTGCTGCTATTCGTGGTGTAACGAGCCGTGCGAGTGAGGATGACAGGGATCGAGCCATTGGGGATGTAGTAGATTGCCTTCTGCGCACACTAAGGGACAAGCCTCCGGCTAAACCTCTGTTAAGAAGATTGAAAACAGCCTAAAACACGAGGGTCTTGCCATTATTGAAGCTGATAAGGAGGGTGGTCTCGAACACTCCTCGAGGAATGTTCGGCGTGAAGCCCCACCAGGTGATTCAAAAGAATTTCAAACCGACACACGCCTTGCACACAAACAGAAATCATTGGTGCTTCATTTACTACGAGAACAGAACTTGGAGCCCCTTCAAAAAGCTGTCACCAAGTCTCAGAAGAATACCCTTGAAGTCTTCGTCACGGGCAAAGCACGCAAGCCAGATTGCCCGCTTAAGGTCATAGTGTCTGAGACAAAAACCTGGCAGGACAAAGTTATCAGCTTTTTGCAACACAACCTCAGAACGCTGGTCATCCAGGACCCGTTCTTGGGGCGCAATTCCACAGTTCTTGTGCGAGATTTAGCAGAAGGCAACGCGGCGACAGCCACAACGGGTTTTTCGATTTACGTGAAGGATATGTTTTAATCTGTACCCTAGCGTGGTTTATTTGACGCTGTACGTGCAGCGATCCAAGATAAGGGGAAAGTTGAACTCCAGAACCACGCTGGCGTGAGCTCAGAGCACTTTAGAACTTTTCAGAGCTTTTTTTAGAACACGCTTTAGAAGGTTTTCGATGGCAGTTGCATCTGGTCATTTGTAGCTCCGGCTCTGTGCGACATCTATCATTCATTGACAAGCGCATAAATTCCCGTTTAAACAATGATAATGTTGTTAGAATCTATACATACGTGCATGACTACCTTCTGCTTTTAAATCTTAATGACCTTAGCCTTGACGTTGCTGTGGCAGATCTCACTAATCTTTTCCTGGCGGAATCTGGTGGTCATGAGTTTACATGTGAATTGCCAAAAAATGGCTCAACTCAGTTTCTGGACCTTAAGCTTAGCTTCACGAAGGCACATGTGCTGGATGTATAGCCCCAAAGGCAATGAAAGCGTTTTAACTTTTGGCAGCGTACATTCTAAACTGACCAAGAGGGGGATTGCTAACACATGCCTCAATTCGGCCTTAGCCAAGTATTGTGAGCATAATTTCGTTACGGGTTTCAGTAATCAGCTCAGCCGCCTAGAAGGAGCTCGATTTTCTCCCACCTCTCACCGTCATTAAGAGTGTGCGAAAGCCTTGTGCAGAGGCAAAACATGGCAGAAAAACGCACATGCAAAAATTAAACATGATAGTGCACGTTATACCATACGTGCATACACTATCGGACACTATCAAGAACGTCGCGGCGAGATACAATGTACGCCTTGTATTCTCCGCGCTTTGCAAGCTGGCTAAGATTTACCCTTCGATGGCGAGTAAGCCACAAGCAACATGCACCAAGAAGCACGCCACCCGCTGCACAGATTGTGCTAGCAATGTTCAGTACAGTATCCCGTTGAACTGCGGGAAGGTGTACATTGGTTTAACGGGCCGCTGCTTCAGCGACCGGGCCAGAGAGCAACGGCTACAGCGGCGGGCACATGGCAGATCACTGTAAGCGATGAGGTTGCACGCCATTCCTGGACCAGACGACCTACTTGAAAAAAGCAGGAAACAAGGCGAAAAGGGAGTTCATCGAGGCTTACTTCATCAAAAAAGCGGGGGCTAACTGCGTCAGCACGCCATCACTTTCACTAAGTCATAAAGGGTAGAATGTACGTTAGTCCTCATGGTTTGTGTCTGTAGTATCAGAGCGCGCCTGTGTGCCGACATGTCAAGTGCTGTTACTACATTATCTGTGACCTTTCAGCAAATGTTCATTCCTGGCAGTAATCTTGAATCAGTACTATTGGCCTGTGTACAAGTAAGCGTGGTTGTCATGAATAAACAGTTGGAATTTGGCGCCTTTAGTGGTGTGCGTTTCTTCTCCGTGCTTGCTTAGCGCCCCTTTTAGTCTTTCCAATAACCGAAATTAACGCAGCCGCAGGCAACCGCAAGAAATGGCAACAGTACTACGCGCAATATCATCAAAGTATCTCGTCACGTTGCGTATCCTCCAAACCCAGCGGGTTCCGGTGTGGTGGCGGTATTCCTGAGCTTTAAAGTACACTCGTGATTGACACCGTAAGCAGTAATGACAGAACTGAAGAGTCCCCAGCGATAATGGGAGAGTTCGAAAGCCGACTATTAAACAACCATTTTTTTGCGACCAGCTGCGCATGAGACAGACTTGTCTTCGGCGGACCGCCATACTGTCGTCTGGTAGACATCAAATACTTCGGATTTCATGGGTGCAACCGGCACAAAAACAGCTGCAAAGAGGAAACAATAATAATCAAGCATGCAATCGTCGTTGATTTTTTATGGCTTAACCTCGGACCAGCTCGGCCTTGCCTGTACAGAGTATGAAGATGAAGAGAGCCATTCTCGGCAGCAGGCGCCAATGTACCTTCGCCTTAGGACACTTTCATCGGGAAAGCACTCAAGGATCGCGCTTACTATTCATTTGAAGTTTATTCGATCAATGAATCAATGACACCTAAACGGCGAATTAGCTATTCGTGACAAAAGCGTCAAGATTGCCATAGTTCATGAGCAGTTTTAGCGGACTGGCGGGTTTTAAAGTGTAATGGTAGGTTAGGATACGATGCCATAGTGGTAGCCTCAAATAAAAAGTGTCTGAAAATGTTAGCAGCATCTCTATGTACCGGAGAATATGTGAGATACGGGTGAGTCATGTCGCTTTCATAAATGTGCCCGAAGATCCCTTCAGTGTACGCCGTCGCACAGCCATAAAATTACAAACAAGGAAAAGTAGGGAAAAAGCCCGCGAGTATAATTGGAGGCGGATATTATTATTAAAAATTTCAACCACATTGGCAGGGAAAAGCAAGAAATGCAGACTGCAAGACATTCAACGTGGACAGGAAAACCAATCGTCAGAAATGGTAATTGTTTCGCGTACATAAGTATTTCCATGGTGTCGAGCAGCGCAAAAATACTGAGACTGAAGCTCATGAAAACAAAATATGCATTGCAAGGGATAACCCCCAACGCCTTTTAAATACGATAGTCTTTCTGCCCAAAAATGCGAAATTACTTATGTCTGCCGGCCTGTCTGTCGGTCGGCCTGCCACTCTATTCTGTCTCACAGTCTAATGACTAATGAGTTGCTCTGCCAAAGTTGTAGGATGCTTCGATGCGAATTATATATATGCAAGACCATTCCAAACTGCTCGAACTTCCGCCATGGCTTATATACCTTCGCATAATTCAGTACAAAGAAACCTAAGGAAAATTTGACGCTAAATACAACTACGTAACTAAGGGTTGAAGTGTCAGTAGTTAACCCTAAAACTGATTTCAGCTTTCACATAATATTAGAACATTATTCGTCAACCAACACGGGCTAGAACTGGCATAACTGTGATAATTTTTCAATAGTTTGAAGAATTCAGGGTTCTGCAATATCAACTATCATGGCCATGTTAGACCAACACTAGCATATTTTGTGCCGGAAAACGCATCATTTTGCATTATTGTGTATTTGCTGATTCACCGTGTAAAAACGTATATCGAAATTCCGATTCCTATAAATCCCGAACCGACCTATGTGTCTTCTTTATCGCCAGACTTGGATAATTATGCAGGTAGCAAAGGCTCGCTGCCAAAGCAGTAAATATTCTCTAGCAATCGACCTGGTGGTATAGGCAAAACGAACTGTTTCCTCCCCAACATCGACAAATATCCCCCTGGGACAAACAACGATGTGGCATGTTTGTTTATCTCTTTAAAAAAATCCAAGCGGTTCCTCTTATCATAGGGTGAATTTAACCTAAGCCATAAAGTCGGTCCAAAGAAGAATGCTCCATAAAGTACTGCTGCCTCCTGGGGGACAGTAGTCGCGTGATGAACTTGTTGATGACGTCGGCTTTTTTACCTCCTACTCCATTCGCGCTATGAGTTTGCCTGCACACTTTTCTGCTCGAAGACTGTCAGGAATAAATAAGAAACTCCGGGAACATGCCGAGGGCTGAAAATAAGACAGCTCGGTGGACGGGTGAGTAGGGTGCTTTCCGAGCGGGATTAGTGAGAACACGCTGGGGCTTGACAATGAGCGTCACTTTATCGAGAAGAGAGAAAAGCTAGTTTCAGGTTGACCCCACCTTCTGGGATGAGTTTCTGTAGTTGTGTTGGACCAAAAGAAACCTCTGAGCCGAGGCAAACACAAAGCTTCCGAAACATGCAAATACGCACTGCCGAAACGTGTATGAGAAATAATTTTTGCCTCTGTGTGGTTCGAAATTCTTCCTAGCACTTTTGCTATTGACATAACAAAACATTTAGCGTTAAGGATGCATTACAGGGAGCGTTTACGTTCCCGAAAAAGAGGAGGTCCACAATCTTCACTTTGAGTGAACGCCTAAAGTGTTCACGAAGAAATATGGATAATTTCAAGAACAGTTTATTAGCAATTTTTGAATGAAATATTACGTGGTTTGTAATATAGTTACGCCATTTATGTGGAGTCAGGTGTTTTATGGTCATATTTTATATGGTTCTTAATTTTGGTTTTACAAATGAGCACCGTTAGACGTCAAAGGAAAAGCATTATTCGAAACAATATGTTCTCCTTGTGATATTTTTTCCACAACCGTTGCTTTTGGCTCCCTTTATTGAATAAATTTGCCTGCTCCGCAACCACTGGGTTTCATGAACACCAAAAAGAGTGATCCTCTAATTCTGCCCACAAACTTCACGCGACGATTTCCGCATGTTTCCTAAGATTTTATCCAATGGTAAAATTGATAATAAACATAAATAAATATCTACAAAAAGTAGCTCACCTACGGCTCCTGAGTCACCGCATGGCATGAAATTACTGAAGTTGGCTGAACGTACGTCAAATGTTCCCCCTACCTCTGCTGCAGACGAGGTTGAAGCACATGATGGATTTGGCCGGACGACCGAAGGTGGGTCCCAGTGCAAACCCACCATAATAAACTACCATATTATAGAAACAAGTAAACAATAATGACAGTTTTATAAGGCCTAATGCAAGAGAAATGGTTAGAGTCTTGTTCATTTTTAAATAAACTCCTAAATAAACTGAGCTCGGTAAAGCCGTGATAAGGGTGCGCTACAAATTTAAACGAAAGCGGAACGCCATGGTCGAAAGTCCTTCGCTAAATCCTGGTACGAGTTATTCTTTCTTGTCCACTACGCATAAAGTGCGCCACTAAAGTGAGCTGCGAAATTATTTTTCCTAAACTTGACCGCGCAAAAATTTTCAGCTTCTTGGCCTTCTTTGTTTTTCACCTTAAACCGGCCAGCGACTAAGAGTCGGAATATAGAACTATGACACCGGGATTTGTTGCACAACACCAAATATCACTACTCGGGGAACAAAAAAAGGTGCCCAGTCAAGGAATGGTTCAGCCGAATGTAGCCCTTCAAAAAACTAACAGACAAACAAACGGAATCCTACCCTCTAAATTACAACACTTGTTGGCTGCATTCATCTGTAGGCGATTCTGATTTTTACTAAGCTCGATGTTAAACTAGAGCAATTAAAATTGCCTTGTTTAAGTACGATTTTTGCAATTAAGGAGCCCACATAGAGATCGCGCCCCGTACCAAGCGGTGTTCCGCAAAATGTGGTCCTCCATCTCAGCCATGCTCTGGAGGGTTCCATCTTAGTTTCTTACCAGAGCTCGAGTTCGCTTTCAACCCCTGCCTTTCGCTTTCCCCATATCACCAACAATTCTCTTCTTGTCACTACACACCTACAAACGCAGAAAAACACGAATACTTCGGAGTGTTCTCTAGGAATAATACATCTACGAAAAATACAAAGCTTTGGTATTCATTTAATGCATACCCGTCTAAAAAAGATGGTGCTTTGAGGGCTCGGTTGAATCGAGCTTCGCTAGATCGCCATTCCGTCGCTGTGATCTGTCATGAAGCCTTTTAATCGAAATTTGTCAAAAACAGCCATGCCATTATGTGCGCGAACGTGAGAAGGAAATGATTGAAGAAATTAGCTCTTGTCAATTGTGCTCCCTGGGTGAAACGAAGAACTAATCACGACACCAAATGTGGATTGGACAGTTAGTAAATTGAACTTTCCTACGCCGTCTTCAGTGGTTCCACTTGCTCCTCCAATTCAATGCATTTTCACACAATCAAATTAGGCGCATATCACGGACTGCGTCCTTAATCAGAAGATTTAGTCCAGAGAGAGAGAGAGAGAGAGAGAGAGAGAGACAGAGAGAGAAGAAACATTTATTAGAGCAGACGGTGGTGGTTTAGCCGTCACTCGGTGGGGTGGGTTCACCTGAGTCTAGGCAGCATAAGTAGTTTAACCCAAGACGCAGGCTCAGATGGGTCAGTTACAAGCATCATTTGCGTTCTTCTACCTATTTTGCATTGAACACATGAACACGGAGCCAGGATTGATCATACCTTTGGTGCAAAGGAGGGATATTAGCCTCTTCCGTGGCTCAATCAATTACGCGCTTGTTTGACGGTAAGTTTAATCCAGTTCCCTCCACGAAAAATACGGAGTAATTTCTCGCCACGCAGTAAGTGAAAGTTTATATACTGTATTCAAGGAATAAAGTTCAGTTCAATTCGAATAAATTAAAAATCGGGGCGTCCACATCAACGCCGAAGCACACACATTGCTTTGTAACGAAGTGATAGGCAGCAGAACTACGCCCATTAATTTTAGAGATGTTCAATTACGCGCTCTTCAGAAGCAACGTTCAGGAAGTTGTAGCAACCGCTGCGTGCGCAGCTTACATGGTACGCAGCCGACAACCGCAACTCTTTGAACCCGAAAAACAAAATTGTTTTGGTGTGAGTAGGCACCAAAAGCAATAGGGTGACTAGTATGAATAAGGGTTAATGGAGAATACCTCAGTAGCCTCTGATTTGCTAGTGACGTTGCCTGATAAGTAACTAGGGGGACGAATAGCAAATCATGCTTACTGCACTGCATAAACAGCGTAGAACCGTGTGCCTGAAAATTAATATGCAGAAAACTAAGGTAATGATCAATAACATCGGGACTGCACATCACTTTCAGATAGGTGGCGAGGCAGTGGAAGTGGTAAACGAATATATCTACCTAGGCCAAGTTGTAACCCCGTATCTCAACCATGAGGCAGATATAATCAGAAGGGTAGGAATGGGTTGGAGTGCATTCGGCAGGCATTCACAGATAATGAATGGCAGCCAACCATTGTCCCTGATGAAGAAAGTGTATGACAGCTGCATCTTACCGGTACTCCCCTACAGGGCAGAAACTTGGAGGCTCACTAAGAGGGTTCAACTCAAATTGAGGGCGACTCAGTGAGCAATGGAAGGGAAGATGATAGGTGTAACATTAAGGAACAAGAAGAGAGTGGAGTGGGTCAGGGAACAAACGCGTGTTAACGATATATTAGTAGAAATTATGAAGAAAAAATGGACGTGGGGAGGGAATGTAGTGCAGAGGCAAGATAACCGTTGGTCGTTAGGGTAGCAGAGTGGATCCCTAGAGAAGGCAATCGTGGCAGGGGGCGGCAGAAAATTTGATGGGCAGATGAGATGAAGAGGTTTGCGGGGATAAATTGGTCGCAGTTAGCACAGGACCGGGGTATTTGGAGATTAATGGGACAGGCCTTTGCCCTGCAGTGGTCGTAGATAGGCTTGTGATGATGATGATGATGATGATGATGATGATGAGCCACCATGGTCGTTTGATGATCAAGTGATGTGCCGTTCGAAAATGGCCTGTGGAATCAGAGTTCTTCAAGAGTGTTCGCCTGTAGAATGAGCTAGGCTCGAATGGCTTAACAAGAAGCCTAATAGCATTTCCTATTCCCGGATTCCGCGAAGACTCAGCGGCTAAAAAGTCGTCCCCCAGAACAGCGAACGTCACGATCGCTGGAATTAGTCGCTGATTACTAATGATAACCGCAGCTATCAGAGTCAACAACCAACAGGAAGCTAAAAATATGCAAAGTGCGTTAAGACTGTCGTCCGGATACCTCGGCATTCTTACGTTTTCGACGCTGTTTCTGCTCAACGTTACGTCAATAGGACGGCGGCTCAAAGATGTCCGTTTAGCGTTGGTTTCAAGTCGGGACGCAGTTCCGGTTTCGGGGCCTCTCACGTAATCCCTCAAACCTCCGCGCCAACTTCCTTGTGTTGCGTCATATCCATGTCTTTCGCCGTGAGCCAAGAAGGGTCCACTGGAAGCGGAGGGAACTCAAATTTACCCCAGTGCTCGGATCAGGATAAAGGGGACCACACGTCATTCAACTTTTTTCTTAGTCGCACTGTTGGGCAGGCCTTTTCCCGCCTGTGAGTTTCTGCGCCGCTGAATGAATACCGACACTAACTATAGAAACAACCATATCTAAAACAGAAAATGCGGATGTCGTAGTAACAGCCAAACTATTTGGCATAACAATACATGTACACAGTCCCCTATGTTAGTTGCATGTAAGACTGTTCATGTGAATCATCATCACAATCATCATCATCACCATCATCATAATCATCATCATCCTACTCAGATTCAGTGGAGGGCGAAGGCCTCTCCCATCTACTTCCAACCGCTCCTGCTCTGCGCTGCTCGAGTCCACAGTTAACTCCCGCAGTTCTTCATTTCATCCCTCCACCGGGTTAATTGGCCTTCGCCTTCCCCTTCTTCTAGACCAATCTCTTGGTATCCGCTCTGTTACCTTACTTGTCCACCGATTGTCGGTTCGTCTCACCACATGGCCAGCCCAAGTCCATTTTAGGGGCGAAGCTCCTCTTGCTGGGGCCCTGTCCCGCCCGTACACGGGAGATTGATGATGATTTCGGCGGGATCCCCCCAGGGATTGGCCAACCAAAGATTGGCCGAAGGGGTCAAAACGTTCAAGGCGTGAGTTGCTACCCAACAAGGAGGAGAGGAAGAAGAAGCGGTTGTCGTTCTCGCCTGCGAGCTGAGGACACGTACGGGGGTACGCGACACAAGACGCTCTGCAGAAGGCGACAGCCAAGGTGGCTAAAATGTCACACACCGAATTCGCCAACTTACCCATGGCCCAAACAAGCCCTACAGAATCACCACAAACATTTACTTCGTCGACGGGCTTGTCAACGGAGCGGCGGAAAGCTTGACGTGTCGAGTCTTTATATGATGTGTGTGCGAATGTTTCACGGTTTTACCGATAAGCATTTTAGCTTCGCCCCTCTCACCATCATTAACTTCGTGGAGATGGCAGGGTAATTTTTTATTATTTGTACTATGATACCTTCTACTCTAGTTGGTTCTCTTATCCAGGTAGCTCGTTGCCGCCTGTCCCTGAGTGTTACTCCTAACGTTACTCATTCAGTGTGAATAGAAGCGGGAAAATGAAGGGTTACTGAAGCGGCGTACCAAATTCGTGTGAAACAGCCTTAGGGTAATAGACCCATAAGTTATGCTCCAGACTGTAGGACGCTCTGATATCAGCCATTGGTTTAAAGAAGCAGTATCCATGCTAATTCTCATCTCCAAAAAACTACTTTTTGACACTAATGTCATTCTTTTGTAAATCTTCGCACGACATGAGGGGTGAGCTGCTTCGTCAAAGTGTAGCTGTCAAGTTTCGGCACCCTTTCTTCAGTCTCTCAGTGGATAATGTAATTTATGATGACAATAACCGTTCCGAAATGCGGGCACACGTAAAGAGCCAAGAAACGTGAGAGCCATAATAGTTATAAACTTTGGCAAAAATTGGTGATTCTGTTATCATTTGGCATATCTCCGACGACAAGCTGATAAATTTTAGGGTGGTTTCAGGTTGTCTATCTGCACTTATAAACCAACCTATGAGTATCCGGGAAGTCAATTTTGTTACTGGCCACCAATGTTTCGCCAAAGGTGGGCTTTGGAAACAAGCCATTACACTGCAAAGTTGTGGCCTTTCGTTTTATCATAGGTTTGCTTTACAGTGTTACATTGTGAAAGCCATGCCTGACCGTATTGTATAATCGGCAGAAAGAGTCCGTGGTCCTTTAAAACTTCATTTTCAAACGTTATGCCTACATGACGTTGAAAAATACTGTTTATGTAAAGGAGACCACCAACTTCTCAAACGGTCGGTATCTTTCCAGCGGGAACCATATTCTATTTACGTGCGTATGCTCGTCACAAATAAGCAACGAGTGTTTCAACAGGCCTCCGGGAATTGCGTTTGGAGACGAACAATCTAGATGGAGTTTGTCCATGATGTCGAAACAGGTTTACCAGAGCAGATAGAACGAAACAAACACCGGGACACGCAAGAAGATGAAACAGATGGAAGAAAACACGGACATAAAGTTTTGTTGCGAAACACATGCTGTATATCTTAACCTAAGCGCATTTCCGGGCAAAGCTCTACCTAGGATCACTCCGCCATACAGACGAACATATAGAAACTATAAGCAGGAGAAAATATTGCGCGCGGAAGATAAATAAGAAACATGGTCTACGGCACTACCAGACGATCTGAACGGCCACAAGGGGACCACCAGAGACGAGGAAAGACGGGAAATAAATGGTACAGCAGCGGGAAAGGGAACTGGGAGCCGGTACTGCGTTTTTTTTCGTTCAGATCGTCGGAGCTCCAAAGAGCTAGGGCGCAACAAGGTCGCAAAAAGAAAGGAAGCCCGGCGAGACACAGTAAAAAAAACGCGAGCACCGCAGTCACACATCGCAGGATATACCAAGATTGCGTCTCCCGGTAGGCGCCAAACTACATGGTTGTCCCGAGAATACGCCGCGCGATGATGCGAGCACCCTGACTAACGTGGGCCGCCGTTCTACGCATGGCCTAAAGCGGCCACCCGGAAAGAGAGGAAAGTCAAACTCCAACACGCGGTGCGCACAAAACCAGCTAAAGAAAGAGAATGGGCGAAAAGAGTCGACGGAAAATAGGCTCAGTGTACCCGTTTTCAGCAGCAGGATGTTCTGATCCAACCGGCCCTTGGGACCTTTCACGTACAGCAAACGAGGCTCCATTTCCGGTTCCAGAAGACATTTCCGGTAGCCATAAGACGGTCATTTTGAGTGCGCGAGCTTTCGTAGCGTGTCGGCCTTCCTACGCTCTCTCCTTTTATGCATCTCCTTGGCCGTTGCTGCATCTCCCCGGTGGACACCAACCCTTCGCTCTATTAATTCCCATTCGGCTGCCCACTTTACGTCGCATCATGTTCGCGCTGTCTCATGGGCACCGCATTTCGCCACCCAGATTTGTCTCCTTTCGGGTAGAAAAAACACGCTGTTCGAGACGACAAATCACGCGTTCACTGCACTCCACTTCTTTTACGAGTTGCGCCGATTTGGCCCTCCTAGCTTTCTATCTTGCCCACAGCACTTTCGGTGCCATTTGGTCGGTTCTGCCCTTTCCGCGTTTCGGCGTCTGCTCTATATCGCAGGCGCGGCTATCTTCATTGCCTTTCCCAACCCGTGAGGCATTTCGGCTGTGTACCACAGAGTCGTCTTCGTCTTGCCCGGTGGGACACTGGACTGTTTTTGTGTTAATTATCCTCGGAGCGATGTTTATAGATGATTCCACAGAACGTGTCGTTACGCTAAGCGCTGGAGATGATCTGCTGAGGCATGGGAATTTTAATTCTTATTTCAAAATCTAAATTCGCGCCTCTTGTTTAAGCGCAATAGATACAATAGAAATTTCATACAACAAATATGGGGTTCAGTAATGACATTTTAAGAAGAAGAAGAAGAAGAAGAAGAAGAAGAAGAAGAAGAAGACTATTTTTCAGCAGACGTTGTTACAATCCCTGCTGAAGGGGCAGGAGCTAAAGGCATTGAGTGCCTGACGAGGGCTCCTGACCCTCTGGAGTCCACAACAGAGGAGTTCACAGTAGAGGACATGTTCAAATCAAATATGCGTGCTTAGCAATAAGATCCAGCAATACAGAGAAAAAAAATAAGTAAATCAAGAAAAATACAAAAAATCGTACATTTCCTATAATGAGAATCACAAGTTATACATTATACATATAACTTTTTCTTCAATACCTGTTGCCAGCAGATACAATACAACACGAAATGTTTCCTTACTGATTGTTCCTCATGTCTATTAAAAAATCACGTCTTCACACAGTACAGTTTAAATTCTTTAGAGTGAGACACGCCTAGTGATTGTCATATCTCACTTTTTTTTCTATAAACATCACCTTGGTTTCAGTCTTAAATACGGTTGCACTGGTGCTAAAATTTAAATTATCCGCTAGGATGTTCAAGACATGCGGTACTTGATAAGTGGCCGATTGTTTGCCGTAATTAGTCCTAGTTTTAGGTGTACGTCTTATTGGACGCCGTACAGAGTAATGACGGTTTTCTGCGTCACCATCTACATATAACTTGTTTTTGTGTACCATCTGCAGGAGTCTAAAGTAATACAGCTGGTCAGCTCTAAGTATTGAGTGTTTTGAAAACAAAGGTGAAGTTGGCAGGTCTTGAAATTTCCCTAGAAAATTTTCGAAACACCGTAATATCTTTTTTTGCAGGACAACAAGCTTATTGTAATTATTTCGTGAGGTTGTTCCCCACACCAAGATTCCGTACGTTAGTTTTGAATAGAATAGAGAATAATACATGTTTCTTTTTAGCCATAGCGGTACTAAGTGTGATATTTTATAAAGGCATCCAACTGTTCGTGCCAGAGCCGCAACTAAATTATTTACGTGTACTGACCAGTTTAACTGTTCTTGGAACCAAACACCAAGGAACTTTTGCTCATGTACCCGTGCAATAAGATGACCTTCGTATTTGAGATTGATATCTTCGTTTAAGGGCTTATTGATTGGGCGGAAAATTATATAGGTTGTCTTTGTGCCATTTAATCGCAGCTTGTTTTGTTGTAACCAGTTTGAAAGATGCACCAGATATTCGTTTACAATAGATATTCGTTTACAATAGGTATGCTTTTCCTTTACCATGCAGCCTATGAACTGGAGACAGTAGAAATTTGCAAAACATGCTGCCCAAAACGCGCGCGATGAAAGACAAGTCTTGTGCAACATAAGCTTCGAACGATGACTATGCAAATTTAGCTGTCAGCCTGGTGGGCATGTTTTTGTGGTAGAATACACTCGAAGCTTACTTTACATTTTTCACTTTGTTTCGATTTTCGGTTTTGTTGCTTTGAGTGTCCCCGTTCTTCTGAAGTCATGAGTTCAGGAATCTGAAGAATATTGTCCGGCCGATCTAGAACTGCCCATCATCCGTCCATCGTATTTTTTGTCACCTGCAAATTGGTAGACTCCGCGTTGCTTCTACATTCCTTTTTTTTCTGTACTGACTCTGATATTCCTGACACCAGAAGACGCCTTCCTGTCTTTAAAGTGTATATTGTCCTCTTTTTTCCGTAGGGCCATGAAGAAGATTCCTTTCGGCAACATGAATGAATGCAGTTGTTTTACTTCTATCGATAGTACTGGTCGGTGGGCGTCTTCTATTTTCCAACATAAGCCAGAGCTAAAAAAGGGCCGAGATTAGCGTGGAATACACAAAGAGAACTATGAAGAACGACTGATATTTAGTATACTCTTTAATGCGAAATTTGTGCAGCACAAACTGTGGTCTTCTCGGTAACAGCGCATAACTGCTGCCTCTCGCGAAGTGATCGTGTGATCTGCGAACACACGGCGGCGCGCTCTTTGCGTCTCATGTGGTAGTCGTCGTTCGTCGTCATATTCTAATCTTGACAATCATATTCCAAGGCCTCGCGCTAGAACGTTTCATTTCCATGGGTAAAACTCACACTAAAAGCACACCCCGGGACACTCGTTTTCCCTTGCGCTTGTTCGCTTGCGTGTATTTCGCTCCGTGCTCCCTTGAACTCGAAAATTTGCTGTTCTCCGTTTCAAATTTCCCTTCTCCGCCTTTGTGATATAATTTCGCGTACATCAGCGCGTGCCGTGTGGTAAGAGAGAGGCTTACAACTTCAATTACAGTTATACAGTGCATGCTTCGCCCTTCGACAAATTTCACGTTAGTGGAAATAACCCAATTTTTTTTCTTCACAGCATGTCACCACCGCACGAGCATGTTGTCGCAAATCTTGTGTGAACCTCCTGCGCAAATTTCACATGTTTCGGATGAGCCATGCAATCGAAAAGAACGCAAGGCACATTCACCGGTTGCCTCACTTGTTCTTCAACACTCACTCCTGAGCACTGCTGTGCGCTGAGGCAGCACTCACTCATGTGTTCCTTCAACGGCAGCGATGGTAAACATCTGCGGCGGCGGCGCAAACTCTGTCTCAGAAATGGACCGCGAACTGTGTCTCAGGAAGTGAATCCACATCATCGTCCAGCGCACGACGGCATGCGATGCTGTGGCTTCATCGCGCACCACGTCGCCACCGCCCAGCATGTCTCACTGCCTTTCCCTCACACTTTCGCCAAGCTTCACCACCGAGGAGCGTCTCATGCGGGATCAGCTTACTGCCCTCCCCCGCATACTGTCACCACACTTTCTTCCGCTGTTTGATCTGTTTTCATTGGAGATATAAGCCTAGGAGCAATGAGTCTTCATTGAGCTGCTGAGCGAGACGTAAAAACAGTGTTGGCATGTCCTGTCGATAGAAACCCCATCGAACTAAAGTTATACGGCCAGGTGGGAGCTCATAAAAACTGACATCACGCTGTAACCAAAGTGAATGAAGCATATTCATAGCCGCTTCTATAGGAGCACGGCTGTCATATACGTCATGTTGTCTTTAAATGATGTATACTTGTATACACCTGATAGATGAGGGCTTATTGTCGAGGCACGCAACGCAGAAAACATTCGTGGCGGGGTTAAAAAGGCCGCTGCACTGGTATCATTTCCTCTGTCGACGGAGCCACCCGTAAGTACGTGAACAAGCTCTATATGCGCCATGTCCAGGCGGTGAAGTAGTAGCGACCTCAACGCGGCTACTCCTGCTAAGCGGATCGAGTGAATACGGGGATTGCTAATTGGCCTACCAAACTCTTGAAAGGCCGCGGCAATTTTGAAGGTTGCCGTTTCTTCCGCCATAGTGGGTAAGGCAAACTTAAAAAACTTAAACCCCCCATATAAAAGATTATAACATTACTAAGGGTGGAATCCCTAAACAACAATTTTGCGGCATCCGGCTCTCCAAAACAGACGAGTTACAAAAGCAGACTTTGTTAGCCATCAGGTGTAGGTGCGAACAGTGCGACTCTTTGAGGACTATGTTGTTTTAAACTGGTAGTTTGTTCTCATTACACGCTAATTCTACTTTTTTACCCATGGATGCGCTCATCCTACATTCTCAGGGAGGGCACAGCTTGTGGTTAAATGATACCTCACACTTTTGCAGCTGAACCCTACGGACATACGGAATCGGAACTTTGCACCATAAACCAATGAGCTGGGAATCGTGGTTATTCGCCTACTTTCCGTGGGCGTCACCAGGACATTAAACGAAGCTGCTCTTGCGATCGGCAGCAGTTCATAAGTTCTCATTCTGACTTTCTTTTTGGCAGAATAAGCCGTGTACTTGTCCGGCTGCAACGGTTCACCGTGACAGAAACCACCCCTCGAGTCACTGACAGAAGCGCCGTTGATCAGGTAACTGACTCTTGATTGTGTGCAGCTAATTTGGCCACGTCGGTGACGCATTTATTGACCTGGAAGCCCTGACATTTCTATATTCTTAAGTTTTTACTCAATCGTCTTTATTAGGCGCAGCTCTATTTAGCAGAAATAGTCATAGGCCGCTTGCTCAGAATTTTGTGAGACTGAGGACCGGAACACAGCGCGGGGAAACGTCTCGACGCTAATTGATTATTTGGACGCCTTAAGTGGGCCAGCCAGGTGTCGTTGCTGGCAGGTGATCTTCCTACCCTCGAATGAACATTCCTAACCCTTATCTTTTTCACTTCTTCCTCCCCCTCTTAGTCCCTCATTTATCCTACTACATTGCCTGATTCGCCCCCCTGTCCTTCACCGACAATGCTCTGCCGACCTTACAACTACCGGCCATTCGGCTACTATTTCTTCCTCGGTAGTTCAACTCCTGTACACTTTCTCCGAGGCTGAACGCACGGATGGCTCCGCGTATGACAGGTATGGAGATTCTGGAAAGTCAGCCAAGCTTACGCTTCGCATTAGCATACATACACGCATAAGCACACACAGACAGCATAGATACATACATACATACATACATACATACATACATACATACATACATACATACATACATACATACATACATACATACATACATACATACATACATACATACATACATACATACATACATACATACATACATACATACATACGTACTTACATACAATTACATCTACCATACCGAATTCCACCCGTTCCCACTCAGTTGCTTTTAAAGAGAAGCTTCCTTTGCTTTACTGAGGGTAATCTTGCGCAAAAACGCACTTCGGCCAAGCCAACTTTACATAATGGGAGGCCACATGATGATGATGCCTCTCCACAGAGCATATAAAGCACGTCAAAAGAAACCAAACGCTTCTCGTCCTGGGAGTAGAATCTGCGTCCTACGCGTTATGGAGCCGTTATGAAGTTTTGGTTTTCGGCTTTGACTTTGACGCAGGATGCATGGGAGAGAGCCTCGCCTCTTAAAAAGGTTTCTTTAAAAAAATGGCTTTAATTTTCTAAAATTAATTTCCCTGGGCATGCCTCAGCATGTAATTTTGACAGGCGGCTACCTTTTGGATGCAAGGGTAGGATATACTATGGCGGGGCTAACGGTGGACTGCGACAGGTCGCTTAATTTAGGGCCACCCACTCGTCTGGCCTGGGACCCTTCATAGTGGCCAAATTCACGTACAAATGGTGGTCTCTGTATCTCGACACACTGAATATCAAACTTTCATGGACACAATTCATGCATTTTTGAACTCGTATGCTCTGACACATTTCATACAAAATGTGATTATGAGATCGAGAATTGGTAGCCGTGTACTGATTTTGTTACAGACGTGTGCCTGCAAGCGAATATTTTTGCTTATGTCAGCCATATATCCACTTATGCGATAACATCCCAGCCCTCTCATGATATAAGACCGGAATAGTAATGTAATGAATGGCCTCGAATAAAATACGGGATAATAAATACTGTTGCAAAACAATCTGCTAGTGACGGTCCCCCCTCACCGGGAAAATGAACGCAAATCAATAATGACGCTGTCCGGGAAAAAGACTCCAAAGCACACTCATATGTCAGCCACGTGACGGTTCCAACAGAAACGGTGTACTGTCCGGCCGCCTGAAAAATCGGCGTCGCAAAATAACAGACGTTTTCCCGTAAGCCCTAAAGCGAAGCCACAAAGCAGTTGGTATTATGGGATTAATCAGTATGTATCCGTCGGCATCTATAGCGAGTTCCTAAAACAGGCTACAAAAACGTAAAAACACATATAATCGACCTATCAGAGTTTCATTATTGCAGGATCTTACTCGCGAAACTGTTTCAACTCACTTTCAGAGCTTGTAAAAAAACGTGTAGTTCAAGGAACATTAGCCCACGTGCTTGCGAAGGTGAGAAACATTTCTCAAAGTTAGGTCACCAGTTTTACCATTTGTGCCATAACTGGACTGGGCATTGCTTACAGTTGGAGACATCGCTGAGTCGATGCCGGTAATAATGCAAAGAAACTCGAAAAGAGAAGTTGCAGCCTTAGTGTTTTCTATTATTCTATAAATACAGCTTTTTGGGGCCTCTCACAATGTCTCAATAAATGACACCTTTAAGTGAGATGCATTGCCCTTCAGTGAAAACGATGTGACGTATAGACTGGGTCTGTTGTACCTAAAAGCAACCCCGACTTCCTGTTTTTTTAGATTGCTCAGTGTTTGGAGACGCCTAAAAAGGAGAAAATCGATCCATGGTGGCAGGCACTCAAGCATTTAAGTATATAAATATCTCTTCGTCCCAGGATGGCCTTGGCGATGACAGTTTCGTGGCTTCAAAGTGAAGCAAGCCGCCCTGCACGCGGGAAAATAGATCACCCCCGGTCGGCAAAAAGGCAGTGCGTCACACGGTGGTGATATATGTATCCTCCGTAGAGTGCTCACAATTTTGCTGGGACAGAGGCCTTACTCGAGCCGGTTCCTTGCCTATCCATGTTGTAGCAAGTCGCTATGTCAAAGTGTCGTCCTTGCGACGTTTATATTCTTTTGTCCCCACCGGGCAATACGTCGGTGCCTCTTGAAGAAATTTTATGGGGCCGTTTATTTCTATCTGTGCATTGAATTTCTCTGCTATTGCCTTGTAGTAGCGACTGAGTTTTCTGCGTCCCCTCGATATTGGAAAACTGGAATGCTGAGTATGCTGGGAAATGTTAAGAGATCATAAAACGGCTCCCTCAACATTGAAGCACATATATTTCTATAAAAAACGGCAGTTTTTTATTCGTTAGGCTGAAAGAGGCTCTTAAGCGCCAGCTGCCGAACAATGAGGCATCTGTTTCTTTCTTTTGATGTTTGATTTGATCTCCTTATTTGTCTTGTTGGGATCGACGTCCTCTACTCTCTGCGTCTGTGGATCGCATGTCTTTTTATAGTTTCTGTCTGTAGTTTCGGCGCTAAGTGACAGCTCCGCAGCTGTTGTTTGTAACAGAGGCACGCATCTAACAACGGTATTATTTGTTTATTTATTTACAAGAAAGGTGGAAAGGTAAGAGACTGTTTACAGCTTTAACTCTTAAGCCGGTACTGCCTCGGAAGTCTAGTGGGTACTCCAAAATTTATAACAATATTTCGACTTGAGCGAAGGGGAGTTGGCTCGGACAGCACATAGCAAGAAGCTGCAAAAATAAAACAGAACCCAATGATCTTTCCCCGGATGGATCACCTGAATAGATGAAGCTGTAGAACAGTACACTTGCAGAAGCTCAGATGGCTACGCAGATAACTATAGCGGGTTTTTCAAGACGCGGCATTGAGATCTCGGCTAGGAATTGTGCGGCTACAGCCTTCGCCCGACGTGATGTCTCCCGCTGTCATTTTTCAGTAATAGGGGTCCCCGTACACTTTGTGGAGTCACACTGATTCCTGGGCGTAACAATTTACAGGTTGATGACGTGGTCCTTAAACGTTCGTCTCCTGAACAAGAAGCTGGGCTCCTTTTTCAGGTGCTACGCATGCTGACCAGTGGCTCAGGAGGCGGTTCTGTAAGGCTCCTACTACATCTCTACTCAGGACTCTGCGAAAGACTGCCACGATAGAGCCTCCCAGCACTCGGCCATCTTTCCAAGACCAACACAAGGCTGTTAGAAAGTAAAGAGGCCCGAGCTCTGCGATTTTGTCTTGGCCTTCTGAAGACAACTTCTACGCTGTTGACGCCGGTTCTCACCCAGTATACTGGTCACAGAGGAGCAGCTTTGCGCACATCAGGGAATGGCGACAAGGGCTTCTGGACACCTGCTGACATTTAGCGTCACCTTAGCGGTAGAAGACATTCTACCACCCTTTTTTCAGAAGCCCCTTTCGCCGCTTTACCTGCCGCCCTGGACGTACCCCCCAGGCGTATTGTCACCACAATACCGGGCATCAGCAGCAAATCCACGTTGCCGATTCTAGCCCGAAAGTACTTTACTCAAGAGCACATTCGGAACTGCTACCTTAACCACAATCATATTTACACCCATGCATCGGAGATGGCCACTTCAACTATGGTGGGATCCTGGGTTCCATCGACACGAAGCACCATTTCAGCCAGGTTAAGCCACAAAACCACGTCGATGGCCCCAGAACTTGCCGATTTGCGCTCTGCTTTGGAGTATATTTCCCGGCAAGAAGCTTCTGTGTCGTGGTTTTCCCCGATTCACGAGTGGCGCGTCAACAACTAGCCTCATTTCCGCTGGAACGACTGGCCCGCGAAATACACATTTTTCATACACAGGCTGCCAGGTTGCTTCACGACGTAGTGCTACACTGGCTGCCTGGACATTGTGGGATGACTGGAAATGGACTGGGGAAGGAGACCGCTTGTGCGACCCACAATCAATCTAACATCGCGATCCCGATTTACTTCTCTAGATGTGATGCCGTGATGCTGGCGTACCCTATCGCGCGGCAGTTACAACTATCGGTATGGACAGACAGATAAACAAATTATCCCCTGAATTGATTGCACCTGCACTTTCCGAATGCCATGTGGCCTGGGAAAGCGCGACGAAGCAATTGTTCACCGCATTCGGCTCAACGTCACTTTCACCAACCTCTACATGCACAAGACGCACTGAGTAGCGTCTCCTCAATATCACTCTTGCAGTGTTCGTGAGGAAATAGAACATGTAGTGTGTGTGTGTCCCGTTTTGACACCCCAAGGCTAACGACAACTTTGGGACTGCGTGCTCATGCACCACTGAAACTTTGCGACGTCATGGGTCTATATGGCACTCAACTGCCGTGACCACACGAAATACAACGTCCTTGGTGTCATTTCTCCGTGACTCCAGCCGGAGCAAAACTCGGTGAACGTCTGCGTTAAGTTTACTGCTGTGGGTATGCTGTGTCGGTGTTCCTGCGTCTGTCAGTTTCTAGGTCCAATCTGCGTTTCTAAGTGTTTGGAAGCGTGTTTGTGTCTTCGCTTCCTCCGTTCATTTTTGCCGCGCTCATGTCCAAATGGAGCAGCAAGCCAAGCTCGTTGCCAGGCTGACTTCTCTCTATTATTAAACTCATCCCTCCTCCTCTTGCTACTACAACGAATTAATTCGAACTTCACCTGAAATAATTTTGCTGTTCAAACGCAATAATAAATTTACATCTCCACGCCACCCCTTTGATAGCTTTGTGCATACGCTGATAGCAAATAAATCGAAAAATGACCTGACATGTGGCCTTATTATCAGAAACGTGTTATTCCCGACGTATTTTACACACATTCTAGTATAAGGCGAATGCCCACGCTCAAGCCATATTTAAGGTGAGTGACTGCGTACTTCAAGAACATTAACAACTTTCGGAAATAAACATCATTGAGAGACTGATGCCCTGTATTCGGATATTGAAGTTTCGATAAAGCATAACTTCCATGTATTTGGCTCAAGAAGGGTACAACTATGGTTGCTTCAAACCAAAAAATGAAGATTACCTGTTAAATCTCCCGCTCGGTATGCGTCATTAGTGACCATGATCATCAGGGTTTAGACCCCTATCAGTAAAGTTATCATCCACGCTAATGGCAACCATGGCCCAGCTCTCGATTGTGTCGTTCTTCCGCTATATGTTCTGGTGCTGTTAAACCCGGGAGAATGACCGCACGCGACGACGAAGACCACCTACGTCCCCTCCGGCTTGAGGTTCCTGGAGCCCTTCGATTTAGACTGTTGTTCCGCTGATAAGCCCCGCCCTCAGCCGGAGGTTGGCATGGCTGGCCCTGACCGCCCACCTAGAACTGACTGGAACCTTCAACAGGACGCAGATACGCCCCGTCACGTTCAGGGTACCATGCTTGGGAGCAACTGTACGTCCCCCGAGTACCAAGCTGGTGACGACCTGGACACCCTGCGTTCGTTGAGAAAGGTTGTTCGCGCTGCAGTTACGAGGCTGCTTAAGGCAGCGAGCGCACTCCGGCACGCTCTATGACCATCTGCGTTGGACTTGGAGTTGACTATCAACGAGCTCGAACAGAAGGACGCCGAACTCAACAAGCTGAACGATACGGTAGGTGAGCTGCTGGAAGGAGACGAGTTCGAAGACGATTGCTACAAGATTTTGCACTATCTATTAAAAAAGAAGACGCCTCGCCTCCCTCGTGCCCATCATCATCATCATGATCATGTTCGATTAAAGCACGCATCAGAACGGGTCTCGGCGGCTTGTCCCTTTTCCCACACTACCAGGAGAGGATATGCGGGGCCCTCAGTCGGCTGCGATCGACTTTGAACAATCTGCGGGCAGCCGGCATTATGTTTACCGGAAAGGGAACTTCACACCGTCCACACGACCCCTCCCACGTCGGCTCGCACACGTCGACTTCGCCAGTTGTCCTGCCGATGCTGCAGGTTTCAACTTTCAACGGTGAGCCACGTGGGTGCAAGGGGTATCGGTGCCGTGTCGAGACGATGGCCCACAGCCACGTTCCAGACAATGACAACGGGGGAGCCAGCTGCGAGGTTGCATCGCACGTCCCAACGAAAGACAACTGTGAAGAACGCGAGGCCACGCCAGCCGCATACAAGGACAACTCCGCTGCTCCCGTCCAAGTACATGACAGAACGCGTGAAGTGAACGGCTTGAACGAAAGGGTAGAGCAAATATCGTGTGAGCTTAATTTCGAGTACGTCTTTTTTCCCAACCTCATGAAGGGTGAACCGTTACCGGATATTTGTGAAGGCCGGCTAGCACCAAACGTTGCAGCAGCGCGCGAGGTTGCACCCATCCAGGAGTCTGAGCCGTTCCATCCACCTGAAGGCCTAAAAGCGGGATCACGCTGGCTGATCGCTTCGGCTGCGTATGAAGAAACCGGAAATCCGTATTATGACCGGACCCCAAGCACGAAAATACGTACGGCGGTATCGGAAACTATCGAAAAGCGAATCCGATCCAGGGACAAGAGCCATTTGAGAACACCGCTAGACTCGCTGCTCAGGGGTGACCGCAACACCAAAAAATGGATGATTTCCCGACACCACTCCCACTACACTTTCTGCAGACGACCTGCTGGATTCGAAACGTTTCAGCGAGCTGGATGCCTAGTTTTGGCGCCGTCCGCCTCGGCTTGGTGACGCCAGGCTCTGCTGAAAGTTGTACGACGGCAGATGCACCGTTGGAAACGCAAGAGGGAAGGGCACTTCATTGCAGCTTTGCACGGATTCAATTTGCGAAACGAAACCCAAACATAAGTATTGTGGACTTCTTGTTCATACTCGCAGCAATTTTCTCGTGTGCGGAGGGAGAGGTATGATCAGCCGTTTTGAGCCGACGAAGAATCCGGCGACCTTTGGGCACCGTCATGATTGTATCAGCCTCCGCACCCAAAGCAAGCATGCGTTCCCTGCAGTTTCGAGACACCGGAAATATTGCAGTTCCCCTTCCATCGTACTCCGATCATCACGACCTTCTATGGAGTCTGTTGAAAGCTGAGAAGCAAAAAGAGAAATATGACGGAGACTCAACGAATACCGACAAGTCTAGATAGGTGACTCAGCGTGGAGAAGTCGAAAACGGGTCAGGAGTGGAGCAACATGTCTCTGCAAGAAGCCCGAGGATTCACTCAGGCTTTCAAATGGGCGGCGGGACTCAGTTCGCGCATCGTTCGACGGAATTTGGTTGAGACACAGTAACGGTGCCACCTGGAGAAGCCAGCGACTAGCCAGCAAGTTCCATGTGCGGGGCAGCGTTTGTACAGTGGCGGACACGAACGTTGCGCGCGCGGGAGGATGTTAAATCTCCCGCTGAGTATGCGTCATTAGTGACCATGATCATCATCGTTTAGACCCCTGTCAGTAAAGTCATCATCCCCGCTAAGGGCAGCCATGGACAAGGTCTCGGTTGTGTCGTTCTTCCGCTATATCCACCAATACCGAATATGTGGTTTAGTAAAGGTAACCTCGATGCAATACGCAAAAAGGCAACAATCACACATACCTTTTGTCAAAAGTAAGAACCTAATGATCCTGCAGATTATAAAGTGATCGAGAGAAATTCTGCTACGAAATGCCTGCGTATTCACATATTAGCTTAGTTTCAAGGATTGTTCTGTAACGAAAAACAATCACGACGGTTCAGAGTTACTGCGTTTCTAAGCTGTTCATCAATCGTTACAAATCCTCTTTCTTGGGACTTTGATATATACGCACGAATATACACACAGTCATATTCAGCTGGGCTATAAATTTTGATGCTGGATGAACGACTACGTCGTCAATCATGAAGAAAGAATCATCAGGCTTACCTTGTGATATATTACGCGTATGAAATTACGAGATTGCCTCTCTCATGCTTAATCAGGTGGGCCCGTTTGCCCGGGATTGCCGAGAATGATTTTTTAGTCATTCTCATTCAAAATAAACTATAAAGCATGTTGTGTTTAATTAAAATCAATATAGCCTGTGTACAGGGTGATCAAAGTTAAGTTGAAAGTTTTTTTTACAAAAATAGGCTCTTAGATTTACTCGAAGACCACCTCTACTGTGAGGTTCTGCGCCCAGGGGGACACATAAATCGGAGGTGATTAGAGATTTCGGAGGCTTAATTAACTAAAATTGATTAATTAAGTTTTTAGTGGCTACAGTAACCAGCCCTGTTTGTATTGCAAAGTTAGACGCAATCATGTTTACACGCAGTTTCAATTGGTAAAATTTTTCTAGTGCATCCGTGTTCCGAGATATCGAACGGAGAAGTTTAATTGCTGTTCGCATGATTACGCATGCAAGACCGTCTGCACCGGTGCAAAGCTCCTTCCTTCTGTGACGTGCCTGCTGTGTACGGTGTTTAGTTCCACAAAGGTGTGGAGCCATAGGCAAAAGTGATAACTGGCACCCATTCATTGTTGGCTGGCATTATCGCAATCTGCAGTACTCGGAACCGCTATCGAAACACAGAACAAAAGGGAGGAGCTCTGCGCCGTCTTGACTTCTAGCATGCGTAATCATGGGACCGGCAATTAAACTTAGCAATTCAATATCTCGGAGTACCAATGCTCTAGAAGAATTCTGGTAAATGAAACTGCGTAGAAACACGATTGCGTCTAACTCTCCAATACAAAAATGCCTGATTACTGTAGCAACTAAAAAGTTAATTAATCAATTTTACGTAATTAAGCCACCTACATCAATAATTACATCTTGAATATGTGTCTCCCTGGGCGCATAATCTCACTGTAGAGGTGGTCTTCGCAAAAATCTAAGCACCCATTTTAAAAAAAACCTGTCGACTTAACTTTAATTACCCTGTATTTTTCTTTCTCTGGTGGAGCATTATGCATACGGACTATTGTTCCTCGAACTTTCCAATCCTGTCACGGCGTTTCCAGGCTTCCATACACTTTCACACGCTCAGGTGCCGCGCTAGCAGCATCCATTGTTTAACCTGAAATTTTCCTATGTCGTCCGTTCACTCGGTTATCTATAAATCCTCCTCCCACTTCTGTTCCTCGGTAGCCATTGTGTTACATGATCCAGCTAAAACTAGAATAAAGCCACAACCTTTCTCCAAAGCCAACATGAAAACCTTAGCACGTAGCACAGTCGTTGATCAAGGTCACAAAGGGTTGGTCGAATCTAATAAAGTTCGATGCTGCGCTAGTTGCCGAAGCATAGTTAATGAGCGAATAGAGCAACCAAAGACGACGGAGAGGAAGGTCGAACACGTGTGGAGGGCTTGTTTCTCCAAATAAAACGTTTTTACCTTGTAACTTTTCTAGAGCTCGTTTGTAATTAAAACCTAATGCTGAAAAGTAAAAAACGAAATGGCCAGAAAAATTTTAGAGGCAGTAGGAACATGCAGCGTTGGAGGCAGATGTATTCATCAAGCATCAATTTCACTGTTTTCAAAAGGGATTGCGCATTAGGAAGTCTGCCGCTCTAGCAAGAGGCGATGAACACGTGTTCCGTTTTGGCATATTTCTGCTTCTGTAATAAATATGAGCAATTTCATAAAACCGAGTAGTTGAAAGCTAGCGCTCTTACCGATTGCTTTTTTCTTGTGTGCCGTCTTCGGTTGCGCTACTTCACTTTTATATAAAGTTTCCCGAATTATTTAATTTTATTTTCATTTGGTGAAAATTTCTTGCAGACTATGAAAAACATAACAACATTTCCGGTTATATTACATCCATTCATTACTTTGGCACCATAATACTAATTCAGTTATCCGTCCGTGGTTATCTAACACTGATAGTTTTTATAATATTTTGTCGTGAGAGCATAAGGAACATAAAACAAGCAATGACAAAAATGGGATGGATAGTATACTGTGGATTTAGTTCGTTTTGTTCTGGCCCGGTTTGTATGTGTAGGCTACATACTCCACAATAGGTGTTATTGAAACGTTAATAAACTAAAAGTAAAGCTCGAAACACATGCAATTTCAGGTGTGAGAAAGTTTTGTTCCACCAAATTCAATACTTTTACCGGGACGTACCAATATGCACCTGATCGAGCACTGCTTTTTTGTAACTGCACGTAAGCATGGTTCACACAAAGCCAAGGACATGGCTGCCTTCTTGGCTTGCCAAGGCCTTGCTGCCCTACGTATACATAGGTGTACCATAAACGAACCTTGCCGCATACAACTGAGGTTGCAATCAACTCTAAAAGGATCGTAATACAGCATAACGAGAAAGAGAGATGAGGATATAGGGCGAGTAACAAACGGGAAGATAATAATCGGTGGAATAAATATGTTGTGCTGCATTTGTTTTCTCCACACGAAGATAAACCTCGGTAATTACAAGTGCATGTACAACGGCCGACCCATGCTTCGCTAAGCCATCGTTGACTCCATACACGCCCTCCCGCACTTGACGGGCGCCGTTTTGCCCACCGCTCTCCACGTGAAGCCCATGAGCCGATACGCAGGCGTAGGGGAAGCGAGTGGGGAATGTGGCGAATGAAAAGAATGCCTCGGAACCAGCTAGATCTTAACGTAACAAAGTATTATCTGATAAAGTTGGTGAAGTAATCGAAGCAATACTACAAAACACAGTGCGGGCAAAAAACATCAATTGTATCAAACAAATTGTATCAAGAAGCAGCAGAGGAGGCGGCATCACAAAGGCCACTGTTCGCTGGCGAGGTTCCAAAGCAACAATTTCAGAACTGCCGAAGAAACCGGGTTCGAAGCGGCCGCCGAGATTGACAACGATGGTGAAGCGGCGTTCATTAATCTTCATTAGCGGCCACCGATTTAACCCATTGTCGACCCCGCCGCCTTCCGAGGCCTCTGTGCGTTGTTCACACAAAACGCCGGTCTCATACTGTTTTTTTTTTTTGTTTAGCCTCAACCATTGACTGCCGTTTTTTGTTAATGTATTCATCTATTCGGGTGTGCTAAGAGGCCTGCTTTATTCGTCGCTGCCTAGATTTCTCCTCTGCAGGTCTCATTCCCTATCGTGGTGTGATCTTTCTTTCCGGGTCAAAAACACAAAAATATCGTTGTATTCAACTCGGCTTTAGTAACACCACCGTGGGGTAGCAACAGAATTAAACTTTTTGATCGGATGACAGCAGCGCTGGAAGCACCGACGCCTTCTCTCAGGCAAAGATAGGGACAGCGGGAAGTTAAGAAAGGAAAAAGAGTAGCCGGAGCTTCTCCCTCTCTTTTTCTCTTCCTTTTTCAATCAGTTTACCCTCCATTCCTGTCTTTATTACACTGTTCTTGTCACTTTGTGTCTTTAGCTTTCATTAAGCTCGCCTCTCTGCCCTTGTTAAAATCTAAGAATATTCGTTTGAGAAAACCTGCTATCACGTTGAGGGGACAGCGGGCCTGCAAATATTCTGGCAAGAGAGACAGAGAGCAATTTTTTTAAAATGAAAAAACACAGAAAGTTCGGCCTGATGGTAGTATATCTGGCTAGCTATTCTGGCAAGGCGAATGTATCTCGAATGCCTTCGTGCAAAAATTGGTCCTTTTTTGTTGCCATGTTTTCAACTTTCGTTATTCTTTTGTTCCACTATTATTGTTTTCTTTTTGTTGTCCGCCCCTTAGTTCTGGCTGTTTTTCTTTTTTCCTGACTTCATTTTATGCTTCCTTTTATTCGCTCCTTTATTCCTTCCATTCTTCTTTTTTTCTTCCTTCCTTGTTTGACTGGTTGCTTGCTTCCTTGTTTGCTTCCTTGCTTGCTTTCTTGCTGGCTTGCTTGCTTTATTTGTTCCTGTGATATTGAAGCTCGTTTTTGCTGTTGTACTCATTGATTGATTTATTGTTTTTCTGCTTGATTTAGTTCGAAATTTTCTTTAGGTGAAAGCCTTTAGTGCCTTATTTCACTAAAAAGTAGGCTTGTTTACTGAAGCCGGATATGGTCGCCGATCTAACATTTGTACTAGAGGGCACGATGCGCTAATTTCGAGAAAGAGTATTAATGCTTTAGAAACAATATTTTATCCGGAAAGCCCAACACGGGCTCGTGCTTGAGCCTTGTCGTTGCTCGAGCGCCAAGCCCAACCGTAACAAAATTCTCAACAATTGGCGCACCAGCAACGCTACTACTGGAGACCAATAGCGCCAACACGGCAAAATTGTACTGAATTGAACAAACCTCCAATGCCTTTATCATTGGAGGAGCGATAGAGGAGCGGTACAGCGTGAGACGGGGGTAGGGGAGAGAGGCAAGGCAGTTACGTGGTAGGAGCGGCCGAGGCCTATCGTTCTTCGACGAGATTTGCAGCGAGACGAGCAGAAACGCAGCCGTTTTTCAAGCGAATACAGCGTTGCGGGTATTTTTTTGCATCGTCGAACGCACATAAAAGCTGCCGAGAGTGCACGTGTCTTCGAAGCGCGAGGAATTCTATAGCGCGAGACGTTAGAAAGCGAACGTCCCTGTTGTGCGTCCTTCATGTCTCAAAAGACCCATGGTTTCGATGGTGACCGAACAGAACGAACACACCGGGATGCTCGGATTCCTTACGGAAGTAGCTCCGTTATTCGGCTTGAGAGGGACGCACACCCCGAATGTATGGAGAAAGCATTGTTTTCATTTTTGCTGCTTAACTTACAGGATCAAATGTTCAGAGGGTGGAATGTACTACATAAGCTATTGTTACGTGCATATTAAAAGCGAAGGTGTTATTGGTCGCGGACTTCGTGGGTCGAGGCGTGGTAACGCCGGCGAAACTATTTGGAGAGGGCATAGCCTAGCGAGGGGGGAGAGCAAGTGCCAAGCACACGTGCTGAGTAGTGGGGAGAGTTGGGGCTGGCGCCAAACGTAGGTGTGCGGAATCAAGGAGATCAGGGGAAGGGTCTGCTCTTGGAGAGTGCGCTTTGAAGAGACGGTTCGGTGGAGCGCGCATATATACACGAGTCCGCTTGGCGGTCGCCACTCCAAAGTTGGGAAAACGCGTAACATCGAGCGCCTTCCCGAACAAGAAGCCTCCCGCAAACGGGAGTCGATTTGCTGCCTTTAAAAAGTTCTATGAAGCTTACCTTTGCGATTACTGAACGCTAGGCAGCTTTGCTGTTCACATCAGCATCTGCGACGTTTAGTCAGTGAAGCTGGGCTCATTTTTGTTTGTTCTGCTTGGGCAAAAACCCTTACTGCAAAGCCAAGTTTATCGCGAATTCTCGGGAGAAAACGGTTGTAACTCTTTGGGCCTTCTTTATAAACACCACCGCCAACGCTCAAGAGAAATAGCATTTGCTCTAACCTTTCACCTAAATTCTGTGTCATATCTATGAGTTACACAAAAGATCACGGCTCGTCGCACGCCTTCCCAGCATGGAAGGACTCATGATCTCCCATTTTATTTCTGTCCTACCATTACGACATTGATATTCTCGCACAAACAAAGCCGAAATACTCCCCAGTGCCCTTACTGACGTTGGCTTTCCTCGCTATGTTTAGTCACTGAGCCCCCAATTGGCATGCACGCAAGCGCACTGAATTCCTGGCTACGCCATAGAAAGGCCCGTTCTGCAGGTTCATGGCAACCGTATTGTGAAGCTATGGTCCGCAGCGCCTTTACAATTTTGAATAACAGTTCAATCGACCTTGCTTAAGACCTTTCTGAGCAGCGCAGGACAGGAGCAGTTAGAGGTCAACGGGAGAGGTTTTCGTCCTCCAGTGGACCTGAGTAGGCCGCTGCTGCTCATGATGATCATTGATTATGCGGCCTTCTGTTTTACGCTCATACACAGATAGCGCTGTTATACGCCCAGAGACAGAAGGCACGATGAGTACAAATGCCGCATATTTCTCTAAGAATGAGGTCGCGGGTTCAATTCCAGGCCGCGGCGGCCGCTTTTCTGGTGGAGGGGAAAAGCAAAAACACCCGTGTGTACGAGATTTCGGCGCACGTTAAAGATCCCCAGGTGGTCAAAATTAATGCACGTGTCAGCGCTTGCGTGCTGAAGTACACCTGAAATGTCTCCCTCCTGAACCCGGATGAAGGTTTCCCCATTGTTCACGTTGGTCTTGTCGGCCCCGTGTAACTGCGCCAAAGCTTTCATTAGCTACTGCTTGGGTATGACTATTTTCCCTTTCTTGTTATACACACGTCCTCTCCTCGGACATTATGGCACCCATGATGGTTTCAGCTCTTGTTTCAGCGAGCGTGTTCCATTTCGGGTTTCCGTTTATCACCGTCACCGAGTTGGGCCAGCAGTAGGAGCCATCCCTCTTCGCCGCACCGCTACATGGTCTATCCACGACCCTTAAAAGAACAGCTTCATGCCAGACGTTGTACAATGACCACGTAGAGTAAACTGATATGCCGCCCATCCCGGCTTTCTTCACAGCTGAAGGTTGTCCAGCCTCGCTCATACGGTAGTGTCCAAGCTTCTTTATCCACAGCGTGCTTAAAACAGGCGTCCCGTCCACGCTTCTATCTGCCGCTGCATTAAAACACACTTCTTGGTACTTCTCCGCCCTCCTTGTCTACGCCACTGGCCAGTAACTTGGCGGCTTATCTTCGCCCGGGCCCCTTAATAGCCACGAACGTTATGGCACCGTTCAGATAATGTCACATCCAAGGACCATCGCGGCCTTGTTGTCTTGGATTTTACTCTATCGTTCCTGGCAACTTGTCAACTTTCATACTAGCTAGTATGAGTCATAAATGGTCATCCGGACACCACGGATTTTAAACGGCTGAACCGACACACGCCAAGATCCCAAGAAACCACCTCCGTTGATCACGCTTCGACACACCTATAAGTAACTAACCTGTCCGGTTATGTGGCATCCATCGGGGCTCTTTTTAAAGCCAAAGCTTTCCGATGTGGACCGATGGCATACTGTTAAAGACTAGTGCGTTTCCCCATAGACCGGGCAGTCAACGGAGAAGCTCTTATAAGATCTGTGGACACCCGGCCCGTGTGTGATACTGGGTTTTATTGTATCACAACAATTACATGAAAATAGCGAAACATATCTCCGGCCACCTCCACTAAGTTGAAACCTGGGGAGGGGCGATGCGTGCAGTGTATAAGAGTACTCTTGCCGCCTTGCCGTTTTTTCCTACTGAGATCAAACCGTTGGGAGATTGAGGTATAAAGCTGTGCTGTAAGTCTATTGTCGCGAAGCTCTCTAGCCCGAAGCGTAAATGAGTGTTCCAGTATTTTAGTACCCGTGACGAAGCGCACAAGAGTAAGGCGTAAACCCGTGTCCCAATGTTTTTTTAGTACGCGTTACGTTCTATCGCAAGGCATAAACGAGTTTCCCGGTGTTTTAGTACCGTGAATACATGAGACGACTATTACGACGACGACAGGAGACGCCAACAGCCTGGGGTGGGAGGAGGGTCTTAATCCATGTATGGTGCGGTCATCTTTGCTGATTTTTCGCCATTCGTGCGCCTCAAAGTTCGTTTTGTGGTTTTATTGTTACGGTTTTTATTGTATTTTCGGCTGAGTGCGCCGATAACTGTTACGCATTGGGGGCGTGGCGATTGGGCGCTTTGGCATTTAAAGCTTTGAATTGTGCAATAATAAACTAGTTGCGAGTCTTCGCTTGTTGCGGTTTTATGTGTTCTTGTCCCCGTTAATTTGCGCGCAGTTTGTTTTTCGAGATGCATCATTACCAACTCACCCAACTCCCAACCCTTTTACAGTTACTTTCGAGTACAGTGGGCAATTCGTTATGTAGTAACTTTAACCTAACCGACCCAGCCGTCATTGCGTCCCTAATAGTGGTGTTCTCATGTAACGCACGAATCCTGTCTTGGCACACAAGGAATGGAGCGTGTCCAACCGACGTTCTTTCAGTTACTGGGTTCTTGCAACCGTCCAGAAACCATTGTAGAAGACTGTGCAAAGAGCTGCGGTCCGAATGGTGGCATCAGGCCCGATTCTTCAAGGATCACCAGCGAGGGAGCTGCAGGGCAAGAAACGGATCCTTCGACAGCCTGCAGTTCCGCGGGTGGTGCAAAGCGGCAGACCAGGCGACAGAGGCCCTTTGGAGCTTCTATCGCCACTCGCTGCCCTTTAATAAGAAGACTCGTGCTGAAGAAAGCCGGCTTGACGTTCTCGGAGATGTCGCCCTCCCAGTGGAACATCAGCGAGTGCTTCGACTTGGCCCAAAATTTGGCTTGAGCCAACTGTGCCGCCACCTGAAAAAACTTGCAACAGTGAGGCAAGTTGCCCGCCTAGTGCCTGAGGATGTTCGTACTCGTTGCATCACCGAAGGTGGGGACATCCTGGAAAGGGGAGGCTCCAGGCAACGGAAGTCTGGCAATTTTGAGAAAACGTTGGACTACCTGGTGTTGTCGCAGCTAAAGGTGACTGTGGCCGACAAAGAAGGCCATTTTGTTGTTATGCCTGAAGGTTTTTATAACGACAAAGCCTGCGCCGCTGTCGCAAAAAACTTTGTCTCTATCTCCGTTAAGCCACAAAGCCTGAATGACCGTGCTATCGCGCTTTTGTGTAGCAATAGTCTGGAGCGTCTGGAATCTTCCGTTAAGAATCAAAAGGGAGGCAAGCTTGACATCTTCAGTGCGAAGAGGCACAAACCGGGCATTCCCTTTAGAGCTATTGTCTCCGAACGAAGAACCTGGCAGAGGGCTGCGTCAGGGTTTCTCATGAAACTTTTAGATACTTTGCATGTTGGCGATTCGTTCTTGGTCCCCAATTCTGTAGGAGTTGTCAAAAGTATAGGGGAATTGGACAACGGAACCTTTGAAGCGTTCGGCATCGATGTAGAGCATTTATACTTATCTATGCCGCACGAAGCTGTAATGAATAGTGTAAAGAATTGTATAATACATGACAATGACGAGTGTGAATTCATTGCCAGGTGTGGAATGTCGCTGAACTCCTTTTCAGCGACCTCCCCCATTATCCTCGCCGCGTGAGCTGCGCTCTCCGCCGCTCACCCCCTCTCCTCTCCGATAGCGAACACTCTCTCGCGAGGAGCATTGGATTGAATTCGAATGGTTGGCTTGGCTTGGCTTGGCTTGGCTTGGATTGGATTGGATTAAAGTGGATTGTGTTGGATTGTGTTGCGTCATAGCCACGGCAGACGCACTGGCGCCGGCGCCTCCACTCACCGTTAGGCGCGCTATAAAACGCGGTGCCTGCGCCGCTCCGCTCCATCGTTCCAGCGCCGTTACTCCGCTGTCCAACGCTGCAACGTGAACCCCGGGCCTATCCGTCGCGTCGACACAGGTGTTCCCGGGAGGGTAGGTGGGGGATTTTTTGGAACTGTTGTCATTCTATTTGGCTTCGACCATGGTCGAGTCGGATGGAGCCACATTTACCCAGAAGAGTGGGGTGTGCATAGGGTCCCAAGTGGCCCCGGTCCTTAGTAATATTTTTCTGGGAAGAGTGGATCGGTTTTTGAAAGAGAAGCTAGAGGGGCTTGTTGTGAAGGTGTTCCGGTACGTGGACGATTTCCTTGTTGTGGTGGACAGGTCCCCTTGCAGAGTGTGCCCTGATGTACTGAAAGTTTTTAAGGAGTGTGGTCAGGGTCTACGATTTATCTTTGAATTGCCCAGAGACCGAGTTCTCCAGTTTTTGGTTTTACGGCTGACTTTCAGATAAGGGCACGTGTACTACAAGTATTCTCGGAGGTCTGTTAAAGCCCTTTTAAGCTTTGAGTCGGCACATTCAAAAGTGGTGAAGCAGGGCATTACCCTTTCCTGCCTGAAATCTGCCGTATCTAAATCCTGCCAGCATTCAATGGCTACCAGCGTCGTAAAGCTGGTGGAGAAGATAGAACAATCTGGGTTCCCTGATCATATACTTTCCAGGGCCAGTGAAAAGATGCTAAAGTGCGTAAAATTTGACAAGGATGCCGAGATACCAAAACAAAAAAAAATTTTCCGCGCCTTCCCGCGAGGGGAACACGAGTAAATACAGAGCATTGGGGGTCGTTAACGCCGCGTAAAGTCGCGTTAGGGTGGGCAGTTTGGTCGTAGTTGCGTTAGTGTTGGTTTGGGGTAGAGAGAGGAGAGCGAGTATCAGTACCTGTATCAGTAACGGGGTCTTCAACGTGTGCTGGGACGCTGATGTTGGCGCGTGCCTCAGTACTGGTTGAAGGCAGTGTTGCTTCCATCGCTTCTTCCGTGATGCTGGAGTAGCAGACACGAGTAAACGTGGGAGCGGGCGTCAACCAAGGAAGGAAGGAGCAACGCAGTGACAAGCAGCGCGCACCCTTCCACACCCCACCGCGCTACTATCACGCAGCTGTTACGCCGAGATCGCGACGGAGCGAACGGGCCGACTACGACGCATGCGCGCGCCAGTTGCTGTTGAGAGAGAGGAGGGAAGGAGAGGCGCACCTGCTGCGGACGCGAAACTGTTGACACCGTCCGACGCAGGAACAGGCGAGGCTAAGAAATGCTCTGCATTTAAAGCGCAAAAACTTCGCCGTGGTGAACTATGTTCATAAGATGTCTCACGGACTAAAAAAAGTGGCAGGACGGTATGACGTGAGCGTAGTTTTTTCGGCTCCTAATAAGTTGGGGAAGATCTGTGCAATAGTTAATAAAAAGGCAAAAAACCGTCCGGGGACATGTGGCATTAATCACCAAAAGAAGTTCGTACCGTGTGCTAAGGGGGTCGTTTATTCGATACCACTTGCCTGTGGCAAAGTATACATTGGCCAAACACTGCGGTGTTTGAATGTTAGGCTTAAAGAACATAACTATTCAAAGGAAAAACGTTACCTGAGCCACTTATCTCCTCATTGCTGCGCATGCAGACCTGATTGTGTCCCTGTGTTTGACCGCACAGCCACCCTTTTTGCGACATAAGAACCAGCAAATGCAAAAAATTGTAGAAGCCAGCCATATCATAAAAACTGGTTCTGATTGCATCAGTCATCCCTCTATCGCCCTGCTTAATCGAGAAGTCGCATATTTACATGCACATTGAGTGCTATTTCAGGGCCTCTTCTGGGCATGCGTGTTGGGGGTGGGAAGGGGGTCTTAATCCATGTATGGTGCGGTTATCTTTGCTGATTTGTCGCCATTCGTGTGCCTCAGAGTTCGTTTTGTGGTTTTGTTGTCACGATTTTTTTGTACTTTCGGCTGAGTGCGCCGAGAACTGTGACGCATTGGGGGCGTGGCGATTGGGCGCTTGGGCATTTAAAGCTTTGAATTGTGGAATAACTAGTTTCGAGTCTGCGCTTGTGCCGTCTCCATGTGTTCTTGTCCCCGTTAAATAGCGCGCAGCTTGTTTTTCGAGATGCAACAGCCCCAACCCTTAAGGGGCTTCGCCCTTAAAGGAGAGGTTGTAATTAAGGCAATACACGCATAGATCATGAAAAAGATAAATCATCATCATCATCATCATCATCATCATCAGCCTATCTGCGCCCACTGGTGGGCAAAAGCCTCTCCCATTAATCTCCAATTGTACCGGTCCTGTGCTAACTGCGACCGATGTATCCCCGAAAAATGTTTTGATCTCATCTCCACATCTAATTTTGTTCCGCCCCCTGCCATGCTTGCCTTGTCTAGGGATCAACTCGTTACCCTTCATGACCAACGGTTATCGTACCTTCGCATTACATGCACTGCTCAAACCTATTTCTGCTTCTTATTGATACTAATATGTCCTTCACGCGTTTGTTCCCTGACCCACTCCGCTCTCTTCTTGTTCTTAATGTTACTGCTATCATCTTCCGTTCCATTGCTCGGTCAGTCATCCTCATTTTAAGTTTAACCCTTTCAGTGGGCCCTCACGTTTCTGCCCCGTAGGTGAGTGCCGGTAATATGGAGCTCTCCAATACTTTCTTCTTCAGGGACAATGCTGGGATGTCATTCATTATCTGAGAATGCCTGCGGAATGCACTCTACCCCATTGTCATTCTTCCAATTATCTCTGCCTCCCAGTTTAGATCTGGGGTCACAACTTCGCCTGAGTAGATATATTCGCTTACCAGTTCCACTTCGTCGCAACCTTTTTCAAACCGCTGTGCTCTCCCGAGGGAATTAAGCCTTTACAGAACTGAAAATGGACACGTCCTATGTTACCGTGGTCTGGAGGAGAGAAGATAACTAGGAGTGGGAATTTTAGTCAATAAATGCATAGCTGGCACCATAGACGTATACTGTAGCATTACCGAAAGGGTATCAGGTCCTGTAATTAGGCTTAATAATATGTAAGAATTCAAGGCGGTACAGGGCTACGCGCCCACATCCAGCCACGACGACCAGCTAGTTGAACGCCTCTATGAAGATGTGGAATCGGCTCAGGCTAAAGTAAAAACACGGTATACCGCAGTTGCAGGAGACTTGAATGCTATGAATGCTAATGTAGGCAAAAGCTGGCTGGAGACAAGGCAGTTGGGAACTGTTGTCTGGGTTGTAGAAATAAGAGAGGGGATGTTTTGGTAGAGTTCGCAGAACGAAATAATTTAGGCTTCATGAATACCTTCTTCTGCAAACAAGAAAGCCGGAAGTGGACTTGGAGGAGACGGGATGGGAAGCATAAAATTGAAATAGTCTTCATACTAAGCGATATTTCTGGCATCGTGCAGTATGTGCAAGGGCTCGGAAGGGTGAGGAGTAGTGACCACCGTATGGTAAGATCTCGAATTAGGCTAGATTTGAGGAGAGACCGTAACAAGCTAGCACAAAAGAAACCGATCAATGAGCAAACACTAAGAAATAAAGTTGAAGAATTCAGCATAGCGCTGCAGAGCGGATATTCAGCACTAACAGAAGAAGCCCAGTTTACGACAGAGGAAGCCAGCGACAATCTTCCACGCATTTATAACGGAGTGTGCAGTAGAAATTGTGGGCAAGATGGCTAGGCAGAATACTGGTAAACTTTCCAAGGAAACGAAAGATTTAATTAGGAAACGGCAGAGAATGACACTCTCCACCCAAGCCGAGAGAATAGAACTAGCGGAGCTTTCGAAGTTAATCAATAGGTGTAAGACAGCTGACATCCGGCAGTATAACGTGGAGAGGATCGAGTATACGGTAAACAATGAAGTTAGCCTGAAAGCAGCAAAGAGGCGTCTAGCATACGGAAAATAAGATGTATGCCCTTAAAGACAAGCAAGGCAATGTCATCAGAAATAAGGATAAATTAGGTATTCTAGCCGCGGAGTTCTATAGACATCTCTACACTAGCCGGGACATCCAGGATAATACCAAAGGAAAAAATAGTTCAGAAGGGATAGGAATCCCACCAGTAATAACAGAAGAAGTATGGAAGGCTTTGAAAGAAATGCAAGGAGGCAATGCACCTGGTGAAGATCAGATAACAGCCGACCTCTGGAAGGATGGAGTGCAAATTGTACTAGAAAAACTGGCATACCTGTACAAGCAATGCCTAATGACCGCGAGTGTACTGGAATCTTGGAAGAACGCGGACATAATTCTAATACAAAATTACAGGCCGATCCGCTACTGTCAGTCGTCTACAAGGTACTCACCAAGGTAATCGTTATTGCATTTCTGCCACCTTACATTTCAGTCAACCTAAAGAACATGTAGGGTTTCGTAAAAGCTATTCAACAATGGACCATAGTCACACGATCAAGCAGAGGGTAGAGAAGTGCGCGGAGCATACTGAACCACTATATTTAGCCTTCATAGATTATGAGAAAGCATTTGACTCGGTCGAGATCTCAGCAGTAATTTAGGCATTACGAAACCAGGGTGTAGACGAGCATTACGTAAGAATACTAGAAAATATCTACAATAGGTTCACAGCTGCCATCGTCTTCCATAAGGAGAACCGTGAAACACCTATAAGGAACGGTGTCAGACAAGGAGACAATCTCTCCAATGTTATTCACAGCATGTTTACAAGAAGACTTCAGAACATTGGATTGGGAACAGGTGGGTGTAACAGTTAATGGAGGATACCTCAGTAACCTCAGATTTGCAGGTGACGTTGCCTTGTTAAGTAACTCGAGGGAAGAATTGCAAAGCATGCTTACCGCACTGGACAAGCAGAGTAGAACAGTGGGCCTGAAAATAACATGCAGAAAACTAAAGGAGATCAATAGTAAACCTTTCACCCCATAAACCACGTATCGTTATGTAATTTTAGTTTGTTCATAGATGCGTTTACGTAGTGCATAAAAAATCGTAGCACAAGTTCGTTCGCCTTTTGCAATTCTGGTCTTTGAAGGTTTCACTATCCATTGGACGCACTTTCAGGAAAGGTCGAACGCACTTGTAACGAAGATTTGGCGGCCACTTTGACTACGTTTTGATCAGAGAAAGCTTTGCGCTTCTCTCAACTTTCTTAAGGAAGGAATGGTAAAGTTTTGTGCAACCGCTATCTACTGCGTTTTCTAAAGACTACTTCTCTTGTGCCACCGCGCTCTATATGATAATCAGTGTTGTGAGCCTACAGTATTCTGCGTGGGGAACTTTCAAATATGGAGCATAGTTTTGGGATAAGCCTCGTCCCTAGCTGCGCATCGAACGCTCACAACGACGTGTATTTATATTTCTTTACGCCAGCCACAAAGATCAACAAGCATTGGTAGCAAACATACTATACAAAACTCCGGCGAAAAAATCCGAACAGTAAACTGATTGAGGAGGGAAGCGGGGGGCCACATTTACATTGATAACCTATATACCATTTCCGTCCACCTGCCCAGTGTCTTTTTCCGACTCTTCAATCCGCTGGGCTCAGGGTTTGAACTCGCGGTGAAGCAATCGCCGTGCGCCAGTTCTGAAAACGGGCCACGACGGCCTTTTAGTATACGCCTCCCTGAAGTTCCATTTGTCAACGCGGCCGGCACCGAAGCTTCGCGACAAGCCGGGTCAGGAAGAGGAGGTGCTGAGGGAAAGAAACATTGTTCGCCGGCCACTTTTAAACGTGGCGGAGAATTCGGGTAAGTTCTGCAGTTTGGTCTGTGGCCATTCACTTTCACTTCGGGGTTTCCAGCCTCTGTTCTTGTACAGAAAAAGAATCATTCTTGTTTTCAAGCAGTGAACAAATACTTAATAAAAGCTCCATATAAATTCAGCCGAGTTATTCAGCGATTCAGCGACAGGAAAGAGAAGGGAAATGGGAAAATACTCGCGGAAGCAGATTCCACCACCATCCCCGAAACATACGTGGTTCGGGCCTTCTCGATTTCAAGTGAAGGTTTCTTTTTTATTTCTCTCCATACATTCGGCCCTGCGAGCCTTCTCCGGCCTCCATTTCTCAATCAAGACAGAAGTGCCAAATTGTAACAGTTAACTCAAGGAACCCAAAATGCTGAAACGAACAATGAGGGTACTTCTCGCATCTTCCTTCACACAAACGCAACACATAGTTTATCACTTACCTTCCCACATATATCACCGTCCCTTTTGGCCTTTGCACTGGGCTACGCCTAGCTTGAACTTCACCTACAAACGGCGTCCTAACGTCTGCAACATGTGAGTAAAAAGAAAATGGTGGTGAAGAAGTAATCGACCACTGCCATAAAAACTCGTTTTTCTTACAGTACGTCTTCGTCTGCCCCGTATCGAAGCCTTGCGGTATTAAAAGGAGGTTAAAACAAACTTAAGGGAGGAGCAAGGCTACGACAACCATGGAAAACCGTGCCTTTATACATACATATATAATTACCTTCAACCTCGCTTTCTTTTTCTCAGTGTGTGTATTTCTTCTGCGCTGAACTTCTAATCTCGAGTACGGATTTCTGGGCTAGTTGGTGATGCTTTGCCGAAAAATTCATAGCGCATAAAAACAAGGACAGAGAAGAGGAGAGACAACACGGAGCGCTCCGTGTTGTCTCTCCTCTTCTCTGTCCTTGTTTTTATGCGCTATGAATTTTTCGGTCTAATCTCGCTTTCTAATCCACCTCCGCTGTTTCGCGCACCTTATTTGGATTGAAAGATGCGCGAGCAGCTTGAAGAATGGAGTCAAACGTTTCAGCCCGAGAAGGCTCTGATGAGCACAGAATTCGGCAGCTACTGGCTCATTTAATTTGAACGATCGCGCCAAGATTCGGAACCCAAACGGAAGTTTTTTTTTAGCGAATGAGGAGAAAAAGAAGATAGCAGGTAGGGTAAGTGAAAGGAAAGAATATTGCCACATCCTCTTCCACCACTGCCATTTCCTCCAACCCTTCAGATTCGTTCGCGAGTGTAACTCTGTTTATGATACTGAAAGCTTTCATAGTAGCCACACGTGCTCTAATTCTTCCCCATTGGTGGCTCCCTTTTATGTCTGTTGCTAAACCATGGGCTATTTTTACGTCCCCGTCTCCCTAGGGGAAACCTTCAGCGTTTAATTACCGCGCCGCCTGGCGTTGGCCGAGAAGACGCAAGCTATTGCACGGCTTATCGAAAGGTTCTCGCAGAGCTATTTATCACGAAAGTGAATTTGGGAGGTTGGTAGCGAAGAGGTTTGGGGGCCGCGCTTCATTTATTACCGCCCGTACTTTCTCCCCCGCACCCCCATCCCCCACACCAGCAAGCACCCCCCCCCCCCCGCCTTTCTACGGTTTCGACTGTGGATGAAGCGGCTTATATACCGCGCTGAGCTGAGATAGCTATTTGGTAAGAAGCCCAAAAGAAAATGCACTACGACCGATCACAGAAAACTGCGGCTGGCTTGGGGACGTGGGGTGTTGTGGCTTAAGAGGTGAGAGAGTGGGGAGACCGACTGCAGAGAGTTTTATTTGTGGCGTTGTGAGAAAAGGCAGAAAGAAACCTGAATGGGGCCCTTTGGAGACAGGGGGCTGCTTCATTCATGGACTTTACACTCCTCTCACCCTCTCTTTAGTTGAAACACCAAGTGCACCATGGCGCTGCATGGAAAGAGCCTGCTGGGTTCTTTCCGCTAGACACTCACCTGAAGCAGTGTTTGAGCATATTGATTGTGAATGCTTCACTGAATATATTGCAGCCAATTACGCAAACTTCAAGTGATTATTCAGCGTTGTCTTACTCTGTAGCTGTACCCTCCCCGGGCATAAATTTTAACTGCAATGAGTAAGCAACAGTGCATAAGTTTTTCTTGACGATAACTGTTTTGGTGCCTTGCTGCAGCATAACGCTAACTAACTGTGGTGGGAGTCTGCTTGCAACTACTTCCGTAGCATCACAATATGGCATAGTGTTACATCGCAGAAGAATGGAAAAGTGGACAGTTTGGTACGAATTCGTCGTACTACATACCACACTAAACAGACGAAACACACTGATAAATAAGACACAGGAGAAGGCGCTTACTAACAATTAAATTCATTGAACAAAAAAGAACGAGTAACTTATACATATGAAGCGGCTTATATACCGCACTGAGCTGAGATAGCTATTTGGTAAGAAGCCCAAAAGAAACCATACCACCAATGTGCAAATTAAATATTGTTCAAAGCCACTCTCCCATACGTAAGAAGAAATTTCTTATTGAGAAACGGAAGTTCGACCTCTAAGCGGCAATCAAGGCTTGACTAAAACAAGGGGTGGGTGACCGCCCGACAAAAAACTCCCAGGTGATGCAAGCAAGCGCTGGGTCTTGCGCTTGTACACACATAGACAAATGAAACATGATCACGAAAATATCAACCAAAACAAACAATTAGCACAATTTGTTTCAATGCAAGCAAAATATACGCATAGAATAATTACAGTACCAAAGTTGGAAAATGGGGCTTTTCAAATGTACCAAAAGCGCGCCATTATTTGGCCTGCACGAACAGCATTTTTCGGCTTTGCGTGTTTTGGTTAATATTTTATATTCGGATCTCATTTGTCTATGACTAAGCATCGCGCTCGATGGTTCGCTCAAACTGTGGCATACAGCCACACTGTTTGCAAGGGCTGGATGATTTCTTCTACGTGTTGCCTTTCATCGGTGTATCACACTCCCGTAATTTATAGTCCATGGATCTGCCCGCCTGCACTGCGTAGGCACGGTAGCACGATAACTGGATAACGGCATACAGTATACCACACCAATGCAGCAAGACACGTATCGTTTCTCGGATCTCGCACCGCACAGGGGCTTACCTGCGCCACGGTCTTTAAATATCGCCTTCTCAATAGGCCCACCAATTTTCCAAGCTTATTTTTGGCAGAGATAATTGAATGTGCCCCATACCTGTCCCAATATTTTGCAGGGTGTGTGATAGTCCGCGTAACCACTTAAAGAAGTGACGCATCGGATACTTTTTCTGGGATTATTTCATTTCATTTACTCAATTGGTCCAACTAAGATACCTTGTTTGGATTGAGATAAGTTATGTTATGTCATCTGAGGTTAGGTTGGGTTAGGCAAAACCGAGGGAGGCAAAAGGGAGAGTTTAGTAAAGGTGAAAAGTGTGCCTGCCCCATGAAGCTACCTGTCGCACCCCCGACTGGCACACAAAAGGAAAGCGTGCCCTTTGTTGCTCTAAGAAACATGGCTGGGAACGTTGACCTTATTGTGACGTTGTGCATAAAAGTCATGTGGTAATATGAAATGGCCTACGAAAGGAGTTTACCTTGCGGAGCTACTTTTAAATAAGAGCTTGCATGGTGGCCTACGTGTCCCGGTCATGACGGACAGCCGGAAACTTCCCCGAAAAACTTAAACCATAATATGTTGGCGATCATGACGCAACTTGTGAGCGAAGCTGAGTCGGTGGCCTTGGGCTTGGTTCAGTGGAGGTGTGTATACCCCAGCACAACAACATATCTCTACGTATTACTGATAAACAGCTGTGGTGACCTAGGGAATTCCTGAGTATTGCAGAACTAAAAAGACAGATAAATTCATCTACAACTGGAGGGACGAACAATATTAGTATCCGGCTATGGAAAAGAAGAGGCATGTCAACTACACTAAACGGACGCTTTTTGCATGCGGCGCTTGATTTTATTGCCCATGTGAAAACGTTGGCAGACTCTGTACGCAGGGGACATGACTCGGAAATGCCTGTAAAAAGGCCGCTAATATTGAAGCTCCTGGTTAAATCGGCTTTTCTGGTGGAAGCTAACTTGCCGGTTGTCTACACTTTCTGAGTTGGGATTGGTGCGTTCTATTGTTAGAGGTCAAGGTGTGAGCGACAGATTGAGCCGCTTTTGCATGTACCTTGTTAATACTACAAAATAACCATAAATTTGAATAGAACACGATCAAAGTTTTTAAAAATACGAAGCTCTTTATTATACAGTGTTGACAGTCTCAACATTCGCAGCTGTGACATTTCGTAATTCTAAATATTTCACTCTTCGCATAAAGCCTAAGGCAGCACAAAATGGGGTACCTACAACGTTAGGGACACTCCAATGCCTTATGCAGCAGGCGATCACCTTTTTAAGTCCAAAAAATCAGTTATGCGGTGTGGCAATGAGAGTTGTACCAGATATCATACGGTGAACAAAAGGCCTACCAAAAGAGACACCACTGAGGCACCGAATGTAGGAAACTGTCGGTAAAAGTGCCAGAAACGCCGTTAAAACACCGTCCGTAAACGTTCACTATCCTGTTTTTGGGTAGTTAGGGCACCTGAGCCCATTATGGCTTTTTCACAGGATTCAAAAAGCTCGCATGACACCGCAAACCTGTTTGCCTCTTCCCGGTGCCTACTTGAAATTCCCGCCATCTGCTGTACCCCTTTTGCCCATCTTAGAGGCTGAAGCATTACTGAACTTTTATTTTTCGTGTCCAGCACACCGCTGTCGTCATCCTTCCAACTTTCTTCGATGCCGTCGCATTTTAATAACCAATTTTACATTAACATTCTCAAGCCTTTTCCTGCACGCCTTGTTTGATGCCTTTCCTGTCCAAAATATTAAGGCAGCCACAACAGACAGAACAGAAAATTTTAAATCGCAGCCTCCCCACGTTTCATGCAAAGCTGGCATTAGTGCACCTTTGGTGTCCACCCAACAGAAACACGCACCACTTGGTAAACCGCACCAAATGTGTGCTTTGTGGCCCTTTATCGTATGTTTCATGCTGCTTTTTCCCTACAGCCCATCACGTCGCTCTTGCACCGAGAAGTTCTGTTTCTGAAGCGCAGGAACACACTAGCGGGCTGTGTCGACCCCTACGGCTTCATTACGGTCTCGATAACGGCGCCATCGGAATTTCTTGTCTATATACCGACTCTGTTTCTTCGGAAACAGCGATTTATCTCGCTTTTATACTTGGACGTTAGCAACTCTCAGAATTGCGTTTTCTGGCCTTCCTCGGCCGTTGTCCCAATGCAGTTTGCGTTTCCAGCGTGAAGGGACGATGTAGGGTAGTTACTGGGAAAACACAGAAAGTAGAAAGGCCGAGGTAAGATATGTCGCAGAACAAACGGGAAGACACAAACGTAACACACATCTCACGAATCCGAGAGGCAAACAGGCGATTAAAGGCAACTGCAGCAATTCTTCGACGAGCCTTCGTTCTGTTCTATACGATACAGTGTATAAAGCTACCAGCCACGCATCTATGGTGGAACCGATGGTGGACAGACAGAGCTATCGGGATCCACACAAATGAAAGCGAACATCCCCTGAACGAAGGCTTCGAGAGCGTAGCACAACTTTATAGGCTTGCCTTGTTTGAGCGCCAGTCTGGGGCACTATTGACACATAGGTTGCCCCCGCATCTCAATATAACCGCGTGCTCCTTGTGTGCCTGTCGTTCTCCGTTCCTTAGTTATGGTATTTTGCGCGGAAGAATGATAGCCTGCCTGAACCGATTTCCGGGACGCAGAAAGTCCACTCTTTGGGAGGCTTTCGTATTTTCGAATTTGTATAATTAGCTTGCTGAAGTTTTGAAGCGCACGCGCTAAAGAGGACGGGGCCGACGCGAGTATTCTATGATCGGACGTTAGGCCTAACGTCAGGCTTTCCGGGCTAACTTTATCCGTCTGTAACTGCGGCTAGATGTCCAGTGAATCCGACGCTCGCTGGCACAACATAAAGCTCTAATTTAACGTTGCCAACGTTAAAACTAACATTGAATGACTAGCCTAGCTAACGTCACTCTTTGAGGTCTAACGTCGTAAACAAGTACTCATTGAGGAAAGTACTTAGTGCACTTACTGTACGTCAAGTTGAGGGTACCGGCTGACGTCGTCAGACCTAAAAGCGAAACGTAAGGCCTAAGCTCGGGCACATACCCCACAATTACTGCTGTTCTAAGAAAAAATACATACCTACGAAGTAGCATTGGTGCATTGGTGTACAGTGCGATATAATGTTAAATGGAACCGGTAAACACGTAGCCGCAACACTCAGCGAAGCGCCGACGCCGAGACGTGGCGAGAATCGCAGACATCAGGCATATGTGCACTGACCGCACGAGACGGGAGAAGGCACTCCGTCGCCTGCTACAGCTCACTGCCGGGCCGCTGAGCTTCCAAAAACTGAGTAATCCGGTACTCGAAGGAAGGATTCAAAAGTGAGCAAAATGGGAAACATTTTTTGTTCTCGATGCGGACATAAGCGCACCCTCTTGCAGGCTGTAAAGAGGGGTCGGCGACCTGTGGCCTGCGGGGCACCATTTTGCGGCCCACCTTAGACCCCTGTCCCTCCACTTGTCCCTACCTATCTGAACGTCGACTTGTTACTTTTGACCTCAAATGGTTTTAAAATGAGACACTTGTGCTGAAAGAAACATGGGTATGATTGCTATTCTTGTTTTGTAGATTGCTTTCAAGATTTGGAAAATTTTGTGTTTGCGCCAAGCCCCTCCGCTGCCCGCCCCAATCTGTCGTCCGGCCTCCGTTGTGTCGGATTTTTGTGATTCGGCCCTTCGACTTACAAGGTTGCCGACCACTGTTTTAATACTTTATACTTAAAAGCCCTTTTTGCTTACAACTGGGCAAACGTCGTATTTTATGCATTGCACATTTTGTTAGCCCTGACCTCCGGCATGGCATGGAAAGCAGCTTAGGAATTGTTGGAAATAGAGCGAAGGTCTTATGACCAAGCATTTTTAACAGCGAAGCTCTTCTATTGCAGGCATTTACACCCGTCTCTGTTGATGTCGTGTCACGCTTCCTTCGAAACAGGTTTCCCCACCCAGAAAAAAGCGGTTCCAATTACAGAAAAATTTATAAAGGTGTCAAAATAAGAAATTGCGGCTTTCACAATTCGATGCGACAGCTTAGATTGTTCTTAAAGATGTATTCCCAATTATTCATTTGCGTTTAGACGTGAAGACAGGTTTAAGCTTTGTCTTTATAAGCTTACTTCCCGCATTTCCTATTCTGCCGTGAAGCATGGTTATCTACGGAGGGAGTATGATTACAGAAAGTGGCTCTCTAACTCTTGTGTTATGAAAAGTATCGCGAAACAAATTTTGAGACAATTATCCGCTAAGACAACTTTACTCTTACACCGAGTTTCATTTACTTTTCAAAGGTAGTTAGTTGAAGGAGAAATCGTAACGTAGCAGAATTAGTCTGCTGTCAATACATAGCCGTCTACAGAGTCAGTATGGTTACAGAAAAGGGCTGTAACTGTTGTTTTATTGGAACTATTCGGAAAAACATTTACATGACAATTACCCGCTAAAACGATTCCAACATTACGCACACGAAAGAAGTTCAAGCTAACCGGAATCTCCGTAACGACGACCCGTCGCTCCGCTGTTAAGCCAGCTCTCACACTCGGTGGAACTGGGTTTACTTTTTAGGATGCAGCCCTTTGGCGGCCGCCTCTGGGGTGAGCCGGTTGTCCGCGTAGCCGAGAGAACGATGGCCTGAGCCAACGAGTGAAAGAAAAAGCGAACCATGAAAGTAAGCGAAGAAGGAGAGTGTCGCGAAATTGGGAAGGGAGGGCGCTTCTCCATGGCGGCGCGAGCCAGCACTCTCCGAAAGTATGCAGTGGGGAAGAGGAGGGGGCAGAATTCTGCGCCTGCACGAGGCGCTCCACGGCGCGATGCTGGGGTGAAAACGTGAGGGGGGCGTGCGCGTGACTATGATGTGCATTCGGCTGAGCGCAGTTCGCGGTCTCTTCCTCAGACGAACATCGCGTCGCCGCCCCAGACGCTCACCATCGCTGCCGTAGAGAGAACCCACGAGTGAGTACTGCCTCAGCGCACTGCTGCTGCGCCGGAATATCGCATTAGCCAGTATCGTAATCGCCCGTTACTCTAAGTGCAGGTCGCTTTATGAGCTCGCCTTGTTGTCATAGCTCGCCAACTGTCGATGCGACTGCCAGAATCAGGTGGCGCAGCCAGTTAACCTGTACCGGCTTCAGGGAGTCACGCTGAGGCTTCGAAGAACACCGTGGTTTAATAGAGAGTTTTAGCTAACCGTGTTCGATGGTCCGCTCCGGTATCGGCGGCACACTCAGCGCAACCGGAGCCAATGCCGTTCGCGGCCAAGCCCACCACGCATGCGCAATGGCGCTCCCGCTTGCTATCAGAGCGGAGCGGACCGTGAAATACGGTCACCTAAAACTCTCTAATTACTCATAACCGTCCGAAACCCGTGAACCGCTTGCACTTGTATACTTCAGGTATACTTCAGGTATACTTCAGGCAAAATATGCGTATATAAACAGCAGCCCCGCATCCATTTAGTTATTAACGCTCGTTGGGTTGGCATTTACGATAGTGAGCGAAAAAAGCAGCCTCGTGAAAAAAGAATGGCGTGGTTTAAATGCAGCAGACAGGTTCCAGCCGCGCAAAGAAAAAAATGACGCATTCGAAATAATGCAGAAAGGCTCGAGCCGCACAAACACATGGCGCGTTTGAAATGACAGAGAAAACCTCCAGCCGTGCAATAAAAATGCTGCGTTCGAAATGATGTAGAACGGCTACAGGCTAGCAAGAAAAATATTACACGTTGGAACGATGCTTACAGGCTTTAGCCATTCAAGAAAAATATGGCACGTTCGAAATGCTGCCGAAACGCTCCCGCCCAGCAAGAAAAAAAAATGGCTTTTTCGAAATGATGCAGAAAGGCTCCCTCTGTACAAGAGAGAAATGGCACGTTCAAAATGCCGCTGAGACGCTCCGGCTGCACAAAAGGAAATGAAACGTTGAAAATGACGTAGAAAGGCTCCAGCCGCGCTAGTAAAAAATGGCGCGTTCGAAATATTGCAACAAAGGTGCCAGCCATGCAAGAAAAACATTACGCATTCGAAATGACGCAGACAGGCGCCGGCCTTGCAAGAAAAAAATTGCGCGTTCGAAATGACGCAAAAAGAAAATGCCGCGCAAGGAAAAAATTACGCGTTCGAAATAACGCAACAAAGGGGATAGCCATCCAAAAAAAAATTACACATTCGAAATGACGCAGAAAGGCACCAGCCGTGCAAGAAAAAAATTATGCGTTCGAAATGCCGCAGAAAGTCTCTATCCTTCATGGCCCCATGAAGAAGGAGATATTGGACCGGATGGGAAAGACAACAAAAAGGGTTCGAATTAAATTAATACAAGCGGCCGCAATGACAGTGAGAGTTTCGTGAAAAGGAAGCGGTGAAAGGATAAAGCAAAAAAGAAAGGGAACAAAAAGTTCCAGCAAATCTTGCAGCAAAACAAACTTTATACCAACGAAGCCGCACCTACACTCAACTTGATCATGTCTAAGGTTCCCCGACACGACTGAGCACTTCGCGCTATTTTTAAATGTAGTTGAGATTGACTAAAAATCAGCTGCACGTACTTCACATACAGAAGCGCGCTGTATTCGTACACCGTCTGAACCGGTGGTGCACTCTTTTTCGGCGGAATGCGCAGGCTCTGAAACTCGCGTCGAAATGTAATTGTTTTTAAACGAAATGTTTTTTTCCCGCCAGGAAAGATTACACTTTCTATAACAAAGCCCTGGGAGTAAATATCTCAAATGTTGCAAGAATGGATAAGCAGTTTTATTCCCGTCATTGTCCCCTGGCTGCGTCAGTGAGCAGCGTATGTCAGAAACCTTAGGACCTGAGGGCGCAAAAAAGTTAAAAAAAACACACACACACAACACACAAGAAAACAAGAACATGCAATAAACAGAGATAAGCAGCATAAATACGTGCTATATTCGAGGAGTTGGATGCTTTCATACAACCGCGCAACAGTGGACGGAGAGAACGCCCGAAAGATTTCGCCAAGCCACCTTAGTGCTTCCTCACCTTGGCTAGCCACAAATCACACTTAAAAGCACCTTACCCCCGCCTGTAAATCAGCTTACGGGCATCGCCAGAGCTCCGTTGTACCGAGTTCCGCTCAAACGGACGCATACTCGGTCGCTCTCGAATAGGACACCTGATCTACAGCTTCCGTCATAGCAGTTATGTATTTTTGCATGTGACGTTATCAAAGGCGCCATAAACCACTGATAAAAAAGCTCGGAGGCTGAAGCAGTGGTCATGCCTACGTTTACCTCGTACTACAGTGAAAAAAAAAGGTAAATATGGGCCATAAAAATATTTATGCACGTATATTTTAGAAGAAATACAATGAAATACTCCCTGCAGAAGGGTATAGTAAGTGCAGCTCCGCAAACAGCACGAGCATATACCAGCCTGCCTCTGTAGCTCGAGCTCGTTGAGTCAACGGAGCGGCAAGTGCAGCTCGACCATCGTAAATTGGCATTAGTGCTTCCGCCGCGTGACGCTTCCGCTATCGCACCTATGCCGGAACACCATTTCCGGAGTTTTCTCGGCGTAAGTTGGCAAACATAGAAAAGTGTCCACTCACTGTGCCTTCACGCGAGGATTCGTAGTAAACGCAGAGAGGAGCCGAGCGCGCTGAGTCTGGAGGATCGGAAACAACGGCTCGTCGGATAATAAATAGCCCTGGCGGCTTTTAAAAGCTCGAGGAAATATGGGGAATGAAATAGAAATGGAAGGAAGAATTAGATTTACGAAGTCGAGGCCGTTAGCCTTATCAGCCGCCAGCACTCGGGTGACCAGAGAGACTGCGTCTAAGAATGCTCTTCGACTTCGAATCCACGACACGAAGACCATTTACCAAGTGGTTCTTCCCGTGCTAAAAATTTCTTGCAGGCAATGGCAAACATGTTTAAACTTTGCGGAACAAAGTATGTCACACAGAAAGTTCAGATGCCTGGTACACGTCACGCAAGTTATCACAGAGGTTTAGGCCTATGCGCGCCGACGTGTATTTTCACTAGGCCTACGCGCAGGCCTCTTCGAGTACGTCAGTTTTACAGCGGGAGCTGCACTGAGTGACATTGAGTAGAATGTGGTGACCGCATAAGCTAGCCCTCAGACGGTTGATAGGTAAGCAAAATTAAAGTGGAGTTTAAGCTCCGAAGCAACCCGCGAGCGTTGGGGTACTCCACAGGGGAGAGCTACGAATTGTAACGTAGACCACGTAGCGAATGTCTGATTTTTGCCTTGACACAGGGGCGCTTTTCTTATTTACACCATAGAAAAACTGGTGTTGCGTGCCTCTAATCAAACTCGAAACCCCGTAGCACAGTGCGTAAGCCACTGGGTCACCGCTGCGGCGATCAGCAGAATGTAACCGCTGTCGGTAGAGGGGTGTCTATGGTCGGAGAATGCCCATAGCTGACGTTCTGATTCAGTCATCTAAAGAAGAGTTTTACTATGTTGGTGCAGTTAACAAAGTGTATAAACATGGAGAATTCAATCTGACCCAATACGTACTATTACGAGCAATATTAAAGGGAACACAGGAACGTGCCGAAAACACCCTCAGACACCGCGGCAAGTGATACGCAGCCGCAGCCGTCGGAAACAAAGTGGTAAGGGGGATGCTGTTCTAACAACTGTTCCCATTTCCGCCGTTCGTCTTATCAGCTGTCGGGAGATACCATATTATCGGCGAAATGACGTAAGCTGCTGCTTTGTAGAAATGCCAGCGGGGTGCGAGTGCCAACAGTTAGTAGAGGAGCGCCCTCCTTTCTCCCTTTGGTTTTCACAGCGCCATCCGCGTGTCGCTCCGAGTCTGTTTCGAGGCTGTTTGCCACGCGTTCCTCTGTTCCCTTTCATATTGCTCATAATAGTATATAACGATATATTACAGTTTTCAACATAACGGCAGGCATTCGTCCTGCAGTAGGCTTGAATGTACTGATGGCGATGATAATTGTAAATATTATGCTGTTGTAATTATATATATAATGGTGACAGTGATCGCGATAATTATGACAATGGCGGTGATGCCGGCTCATCTCCAGCCGCCCGAGTTGTCAGACAAGGTATATTTGAAGGTTTAATTTACTTGAATGTTTTAAATCTCGGCGCATTTTTATGTGAGGGATCTTGATACCATAAAGCCAAAATAGTTGTCTTGTTATAAACATAATGATCAGTGTGCGCAGGATCTCCCTTTCTGATGCTGCATTGTACATTATTCCTAGCGGATTTATGGAACCACACATCCACGTTACAAACATACAGCAACAATTGTAGGCACTCGTATAGATGCCATACGTTTGGCACGGCCTCAAATGACAGAAAAAACCGACATTATGGCGGGAATACTGAACATCCCCCCAAAAAACATCAACTAGCAATATCTGCAAGTACTGGTTGACATTGCTACACGTCAACGCTGCAAGCTATGCCTAACATTAGGCCGTTACAAACCAGCGGGCCCTTCTCCCCCTGCTGCTCAACAGAGAAAGAAACATACCGCGGGTAAGCGTTGGCTAGTATACCTCTATCGCCATGTGCCGCTCTGCTCTTTCATTATGATGATATCGGTGTTTGCACGCACACGAAATAGAAAGTACGGGCTGTCTCCTCACTTTTTAATTATTTATTTAGTCATTTTAATTCACAGGCCCTCATATTTTTGGCTTCGTCATATGGCGTAGCAAGCTAAGCAAAAAGTATCGGCTAACCTCGCTTCTACAATTAACATATTCTCCTCTCTTGCCGCGAGCCACCTCGGATCAGAAAAAAACCTTGCGAAAATCGTTACGACATAAAGACAACTGTATATTCAACCTCCCAGCTTTATGGAGGACTTCTTCGTTTTAACAATATCGTACTATTTCCTTCTTCTGGTTACGGATTGAGACCCGTTGCGGTGGCTCTGAACAAACACTGAAAGAATAATTTATATTGAGGCTTTGATAGATTGCCTTGAAGTTATTCCTTTGGGCGTTCCTTTAACTAAAATCGCTGAATGGTCTACGTACAAATATTTAAGGGCGCAGCAGGCTGACAACGTTCGAACCAATTTAGTTTTCTTGTTTTCTTTCTACACGAACGGAAGCCCCGAGAGTAGGGACATGCAAACACCGAACGAGAGATTAATTTTGAGAGGAAACGTTTGGGGCTTCAAACGGAATAAAATTTACGCTTGGTTTCTCGACATTTTCAAGTGCCGATTTATATTCATACCTGCTTCATAAATAAGCCGCGATTCGCCATTCCTTGACTTTTATATTTGCCCGTGAAGCGTCGATCGCATTATCGCGAACTATCATAGAAGGCATTCCTCGTGTAAGCATTGGTGTTTTAGAGAAAGGTGGCGGTTCCGACAGGTTGAGGGCAGAAATAACCCAGCTTTGTTGCGGTTAGCTCCGCATGTGAAACATATAGTGAGGCTATGCACCCCAATACACTTAGTAGCCCTCTGTGCGCGTGTATGAATTTGTCGGTAAGCCGCTTTCACCATTGTCTGAAGTGAGTCAGGTGTTGGCGAGCGTGACTTTTTACGCGTGGCTAGAACTATGCGGCCCTGGTTTACTACGCCGCGGTACGCAGATATAAATTACGTTGTGGTTATAGATGAGCACACAACAACCATTCTCGTGAATCAACCACGATCAGGGAGAGCTCATTTATTACAGGACAGAGAGGGATGCTTCCGAACAGAACACCCAAATACACAGCGGGGGGAGGACGGGGAATCAATCAATCAATCAATCAATCAATCAATCAATCAATCAATCAATCAATCAATCAATCAATCAATCAATCAGTCAATCAATCAATCAATCAATCAATCAATCAATCAATCAATCAATCAATCAATCAATCAATCAATCAATCAATCAATCAATTAATCAATCAATCAATCAATCAATCAATCAATCAATCAATCAATCAATCAATCAATCATTCAGTCAGTCAGTCAGTCAGTCAGTCAGCCAATCAATCAATCAATCAATCAATCAATCAATCAATCAATCAATCAATCAATCAATCAATCAACCAATCAATCAATCGATACTTCTCGCAATTTTTTGGTTAGAAAAACACGTCTTTCGTGGCTTTAATAGAGCTAAATGAGGTACTGGGATCGAGTTCTTTCAAATTCAACAAAGTTGTATTTCGTCTTCACGGAGGGGGTGAAAAGTTCCGATTACGAGGAAATAACCGCAGCTAAACTATATTCTAGTGGTGATGCGGTGCTGCTAGAAGCCCTAGATGCATTATTACCAAGCGCCTTAGCGCACTGCACTACCACTAGAATAAAAAATGAACAAAATTATAAATCATCAACAGGGAGATGTGTAGACTCTCGGTACTATAAAAGCTTTAGTTAACCGCATGACCCCCACAATTTTATTGAACGAAGAATAGGGACTTGCTATAGGGAGAGCAATTGAACAATAATTCACATTTATAACTTCAAAAGGCTAACTGACAAATCCGCGGAGTTAGGTAAACCACCTTACCTCTCAATTATAGACAATGACACCGTGATGGAGGTGTTTAAAGACAGGGATTATAGGACATGTACTGAGCTCTTGAAAGCTATATACAATGGCTCAGCCGGTGCGATGAACCTGCAAAATTATCAGCCGGTCCGTATTATGAAGGTCGTCTGCACATCGCGCAGCCTGCAGCTGTTCTTTATTGTACAGCATGTTATAAAGGGTTATTTAAGTGCTTCATTGGAAGAAGTCAGGCAGGCGAGACAATAGGGAATATATAAGTCTGTAGGGATCGGTCGCTGATATCGTTTTATTTAGGGAATTGGGAGGACGCCCGAGCAACGCTGGGGAACTGTATTCCAGGAGGTAAGTCGTACATAATATATGAATAAAGATAAAGAAGAACGAATCGAAAAACGAAATCAAATGAACCCTCAGAAAGCGTTTCCTCCAGGGTAGGGAATAAAATACTAGAAGAGGTAGTATAATGATCGTAAGAAAGAAGTCAGTTGCTATCCAAAGCATGAGACCGAAGTAGGGGTATGATTATTACGGGCTGGGGGCATTCGGCAACCTGACTGAAGCAACCACTAATAGGCTACTTTTGTCAATGAAAGAATGGTAAACAACGAATGCGCATCACCGCTGAGCGCTAATAGAGCATAAATTTGGAAGCTTCTTAAACAGCTCGAAAGGAAACTAAGGTTGGCCAAAGAAGCCACAGAAAAGCAGTGAAGAAACTAAAGCTTAGATATAAAAAGGAGTGTCTGGCATCAGAAAGCAAGCTTCAGTAAAAGACAAAGTAGCTCGATTTAAGATTAAGTGGGACATTCGTGTTTGGCGGAGAATACGGAGAACTCAGAACCATTGAGCCATCACGGAAACAAAATAGCTGCCGAGAAACCGACAAGCAAAAGAAAAACAACTGGATGCAAAGATGAGTTTTGAACTTTTGGCGGAAAATAAAGAACTTGGATAAAGCAGGATAAGGGCTTCGGTGAATTCCGGAGTAAATGCGCATATACTCGTGGCCTTCACGCCGCCTTTGGCTCAGCGGGAAAACACTCAACGGCTTCAAGTGCAGAGTCTGATCTCGAAGGTCACTTTCCCCGGCCATTAATCTTCGCTCCTCTGGCGATTGTGCCGATTTTACCAAACACTGAGACGTGTGTTCACGTGTTCACGCATAAGCGCCATATAGAGTACAACTCTAAGAAATGAGGTCATAGAAGTAGTCATGGCGATTCTGAGGCACTTATCGTTCGGAATAGTTGGAGATAACGTATTTTCAGAGCACGGTAACGTCGTTACGAGATCTTTGAGCACATCTAACAAAAATGGGCGCTGGCAAAGGAAACCCCACTGGTCTGCCTTCTCTAGACGGCGTCGTTAGAAGCGGTCCAGGGGGATCGCGAGACTTATAAGCGTCCCCGCAGGAGGTTTCCAGTGGCTCGAAGCGGAAGTGCGTTTCCCTGTTAGCGAGCGAGTTTCTTCCGCAATTTTGACCTTCTGACTCACGTGGCGCCTGCCAGATCGATAATAAAAACTTTCGGTAGCTAAACAACTCGCGTTTCGAAAGGTATTTTGCTTTCCGAGATTAGTTCATTCGCTTCATAGTCGTTTGATCCGCATCGTTCCTTCCCGGAACGAGACGTGGGCATTTTTAACGCAGGTTGAATGGGTGGAGTAGAGGGGAGATCACTGCTGTATGACAGAACAGGGGTGAGGATTCACGTCCACGGCTTGGTAGCCACCACACGCATTCAGTGGCGTTCTGCCTGTGGCCTTGAAACTCCCCAGCAATCTGCCGTGTCTTTTTGGGGAGTGTAGTGAACTCCTTTCGTTGGTGCCGCACTTCCGGTTGTCGAAAACAGTTTAGCTTCACAGGTTGGTTCGGTGACACTAGAGGATTTAAGTTTATCCGCACGACAGGCAAAAGTGTGCACTAGCGATGATGCTCGCAGAGGGGTTATAATCACCCACTTACTAAAAATGTGCGGAAATGAAGCCCAGAAGCTATGCGGTGCTGAGTAGTTGAATGCTTAGGTCGTTTAGAATCCCATGAATTTCTACCCACTACGAAGTACCTGGTGTACTTACAAAGCGTTCCATTTAAATCCCTTCACAATTATGTGCATCTAGGCTGCCAATGTCACCCTCCAACAATACCTTATATGTTCCGAACGTAATTCTCATAATGCCGTCTTTCAATAAACGGCACTGGACGTCATCGCCTCCTTTGTATTGTTGGTTTCACGCATGCGCTTGTTGCCACAATCTTTTCAATGCACCACCCAAAAGGGCACGTTCAGAGGAGAGAAAATGGAAAGTTGACATCGCGGTGTCGGAGAGCCTACCCTGGTAGTCAATTAAAATCCTGATGGCTGACACGTAAGTACAACCAACAGAAAAGCCCAGTTGGGCGGTTTTGAGGTTCGTTTTCTGTGAAGAAACTTTTCGGCCTTGGAAGTCAGCGTTGATGGCGAAGCAGCAGGAGACGACAGAACGGCGTTGGTTGGATTGTAACAAACAAGCGTATTTACAATTATGAACAACAAATATTTACAAAATCGATGGGGGAACCTTGCTGTCTGAGCGATAGACTAACTTACGCCGTGGGTGCACAACCTTGGCGATGGATGGTTACGTAGTTGTGCTTTAGGCAACAAACGTTTTACGTGCGGACTACACGGAAACTAGGTTTTAAGTTCTAAACACTGCAATCCAATCTGCTTCTGGCCGTATTACAAAAGAATTTTACTCTTCGCGTCCATTTTGTTCGTCGCAGCAGATTGGTCAGCCCACCATTCAAATAAAGCAATGGCGGAGTTTAACGCTGCCCCATCACTTTCCCGACGTCATTCTTTTCTCGGACACGAAGTCGTCAAAGGAGAAAAAAATTGGCCGCGTATCTGCTCCTTTCGTTGCAAATGCCGTGAAAAGACGATAGTCTTTATCGGCTTTTGAGAGGTAAATGCCTCCCTTCGCTTTCCTGCTCACCTCTCATGTTGTTCCTCTTGCGTCGCGCTCCTCCCAAGGTAAAGACGCCAAAGGTTTGCTTAAATCATTTTAAATTTCCCGCGTTCCAGTGCTCCAAACTTGGTGACTCGATGCGAACGCTGCCGTACGGCGAAGACGCGCGTTAATCGAGGCGCCCTACTTCAGCGTTTATAGAACCGCGTTTCCCTACTCCACGTGCGTGTCAAGCAGAACGTGGAACCTACCTAGTGGAACCTTGCTTAACTGTTGCCGGTTGATTTCTTAAAATGGCCCCAGAAGCTACAGTGGCGCGGGCGACAGCAGGCGACGGCGGAGTGAATTCTTTTTCTGCAGTTGATGACAGACAGACGGACAGACATACAGACAGACCAAAAGTTCTGGGTTTAAGTAGCCCAAGAAAGACTATCGTCTTTAAAAAAGACTATCGTCTTTAAAAATACACGCCGGCGAAGCATGCTTTTGTTGGCCCGATAAGCGTTTAGGCTCCATTATGGCCGTAATTGTCGTAGGCCGTTTTGAACTGCAATCGCAGCTAGGTGTATTGAGGCATGCGTGGACGCCTGCAAGTCTAAGCCAGGAGTACTAGGGAACATGGAATCATAGTTATCCGGCGCGGACATTTTGTTACTTTGCGTGGATGCGTGCTTTGGGGGCATCCCAGAGAGGAACCGTGCTGCCAGAACTGTCATCCCGGCAATGGATGCAAACAGGGGACGGTAACGATGTTTGACCTCCTACGCGTGACACCTCCCTCCCCCGCAACGCCACGCGCACGCCTTTCGGCTCGCCATTCTTCCCAATGGTACGACAAAAGACGTCAGCAGCTATCACCATCCATCGTTTCAAGAGTAACGTCCCAATCGCCTGCGGCGCGTCGTTCGGCCGGGGACATGGGAAGGAAATGATTTAACTGTGTATGCAGCAGTGCGCCGGCCTGACGTCCTCATGCGACTTGCGGAGGTCCGAAGCTCGGCTTAACGTCACGCATTAGAGCCTAACATCTTGATCTGGTAACCACCGCTTGATTTACGATTTATTGTTTGTGCGGCTTATCGTGCCAAAGCTGTACGAGGCATGAGGTGCGCCGTATTTGAGAGCTGCGGATTAATTTGGATCACCTCAGGATATTTAACGTGCACTGGAATCTTAACACACGGTCGTTTTCGCTTTTAGCCTCCGTTATAAAAACAGCCACCGAGGTGGGGATCGGGGCTGCGTTTTTCGGCACAGGAGCACAGCGTTTTAACCACTTCGCCACCACAGCAGCTACTTGGCGCAAAGTGAACGAGGTTTACTTTTCTTGGCACGTTGTCACACTCGACGTCGAGACAAGGGTTGACGACGGAGCACTAGTTCCTCTGCACTAGGTGAGGTGGAATAAAACAGAGAATGCATTGCAACAGAATGAGCTGAGTCGTCAATTCAAGGGGCGCTAGAAAAACTCAAATATGGAACCGAGCAGCTAAAGTGTTTGACCCATGTGAAGTGTCTTAAGTGTCTTATTCTGGTGTATATTTATTGCTTCTGGATCCTAATGACAAAAATTCGTGCAGACCTGATAATATCCCATATGTGTTCGTAAGTTGATACGCCGAACATGTCGCTAAATTCCTGCATGAAATCGTCCGCGTTTCATTGTTTGCATAAAAGCTACCGAGTGACTGGAAAGCCGCACGCGTAAGTCCTCTATTCAAGAAAGGTGACCGGTTGTCGCCTAAAAATTTTCGACCCATATCCTTGACCTCACCTGGCTGCAAATTGCAACACAAATTATACATTTTCTGACTCAGCCTTCAATCCATGCCAATTTTCAGCACGGCTTTAGAAAAGGATAGTCGACAGTGACACAACTGGTTACAATAAATGACTCATTTCACTCATGCCAGCATAAGAATAGGCAATCTGACATTATATTCTTGGATTTCAGTGAGGCATGCGACAGGGTTCCACACGACAAATTGATCTTGAAATTTAAGCGTATTGGCTTTCCCCATAAATCTATAGGACGGATTGCAGACTACCTAAAGAACCATGAACAGTTTGTTGCCATTAGTGAACACCGTTTGCAATCTCTTCAGGTCACATCAGGTGTACCAAAAGGAAGCGTACTGGGGTCATTGCTTTTTCTTTTATGCATTAACAATATTGCAAACATCATAACCCTTTTTCTACAAATTAGAATACTTGGAAACGATTGTGTTTTCTTTCATGATATTAACTGTTTTGATGATCAAAATGAAGTTGACTCAAACCTTTATATTATTCATCAGTGGTGCAATGAGTGGGGAATAATCCTTAATGCAGATAAGATTGTCTGCATGCGTTTTATACGTAAAAAACTTCCTCTAACTAATATCTACAGCTTAGGTCTTCAACTGTCAGAGAGGTTTCTAGCTAGAAATATTTGGGCCTTACTATAACTAGCAATTTGTATTGGAACTTGTATGTAGACAATGTATGTTCAACTGCATTTCGGAAAATTGGTTTTCTAATAACTGAACCGCGTAACTGTCCTGCAAATGTAAATCTTCTTAGTTATTATTCTTTTATGCGACCTCGATTGGAATACGCAAGCATTGTATGGACCAGTTACACTAAGCTTAATATAAACAAATTTGAGCGGGTTCAAAGGACAGCTGTTCAGTATATATATTCCAAATACTTACCGTCGGATTCACCTTCCGCGCTGATGTCTGCAAATGACATCCAGACCATCGAGTCCCGGAGATGCGAACGCCTGGATTTCCTTCAATTATTACTTAATGGTAAACTCACCATCGATCCATCACCGCACTTTTCTTTTCTATCAACAAGGAACGCACGACATCACCATCTACATTTGCTAACCACATTTTTTGCGGGAACCGATTCCTTCATATATTCTTTTTTTTCACGGACGGTGTCTGACTGGAACAAGTTATGCGAACCTCATTTATTGTAAAGTATGTAGAATGAAGTGTATTATTTGTTCGGCGTAAGTTACTACTTGCCTTGTAGAACAAAATGTAATGTAGTGTTGTAGAACCAGGTGTATTGTGGCAGTGCATAACGAACTGTACTGTAATGTATAGAACGATGTGTATTGTAGTGTTTACAACGAAGTGCGTCATTTTTGTATAATGTACGTCATTAATTTTGTGGTATACATCACGTGCCCTTCCTGCTTGGACCGCTTCGGGTACGCGGTATGCATTGAATAAATAAATAAATAAATAAATAAATAAATAAATAAATAAATAAATAAATAAATAAATAAATAAATAAATAAATAAATAAATAAATAAATAAATAAATAAATAAAAATAAATGAAATAAATAAATAAATAAATAAATAAATCTTATGCTGAATGGCATAGCTCCTTACTTGATGAGCGTCTTCCGCACGACATTAAAGGAACTGGCTGGTAGAACTCAAAACAACGCTGAAGTAGCTTCGAAGTTGCGCCGTACCCGCACTTACAGTGCGCAAATTTTTTCTAAACATTTGCTAGATTTTCACTCATACCTTGCACTGAACGAGCACCCTTGGCAACATTTTCTGGCAATTCCTTCGGGCGTATGCTTGTAGCAAAGCTTTCGGGCTATGTTAGGCACCTTGGCACCATCTCTGATCATAACATACGCACAAGAGCTTTCGGAAGCCAACACAGTTTTTTGCACTGAACGAGTTTGGGATATCAAATTGCCTATCATTTTTCGAAAGCCTTCTGCGTGGGCCTATTTATTACTTTCAGATTTCCCCTGTATATTAAAAATATACGTAATGCCTGCAAAGTTGATGAAGAAAGGGGCGGTTGTATGCCGGAAAATTTCTGTCTTCCTATTCCATCTAAGACAAAACAAACTTCCGCAGGAAAGGTATATAAATATCACAGCTCACCTAAGAGGGTGGCGTTGGGGTTCTATTGTGGTCTATCAGAGGTAATCCTAAAGGTTTTATTTTGATGCCCAGCGCCATGCGAGAGCTATAAGCTTTTAAGGGCTAGGTTTTGAGCTAATGGCGCCTCAGGACTGTAGCATCAACTCCAGCATTTTTCCTTCGCCGCATGCGTTCGGACGCCTTCCGGCGTTTGTACGTTTGTTTTACGACCTCTAAGCTCTGATCACCGCTAAGCCTGTCCACCTTACTCTTTTAATATGTTCGTCTCTTATATACCCAATTTTTATTATCCCGATTGCGACGAGCATGCAAACAGTTAAACTGCCGAGCACAATAGCTCGATCGCCGTTTTTATGTATGTACTTCATCTCAGGCCTCAACTGCATAAAACACCGGTCAATGGTAACCCTCAAAATATTGTCGTTGCAACCTTCCGAAGGCTTCCAAGGTTGCATTTTCCAACCGACATTTGTGGGATTATACATAGGCCATCAATAATTTGTGTCTTTTTGTTTTAGTTGTCGGTTTGCCACTTATCTTTTAACCACTTCAAATGTCAGTGTCAATCCTTCGCAGTGACTGCAGAGCCACACTCCGACAAAAATCCTTCAAAACAACCCGAAGGAGGCCGAGGTGATTCGACTCCCTGCTTCGGCGGACCTTTCGAACCCATCCTACGCCCCGTAAATCAGAGCTCCCACTTCAAGGAAACTGAAACGTTCCCTTTATTCACCCAAGCCCAGCCCCCCTCTCACCACCCTCGTTTTTCTCTGCCCTCCGGAGGTCTTCTCTGGCATGCATTGAAGCGATGTACCTGAGCCCACTTGGAACGTCCGATTAATAAATCTTCCGCGCTCACCACAGCACACCATGTACTGTTCGCCACGTAAGCCGAATCGGTAGATCTGCCTCCCAGGGGCCGTATAAAAGTGACGGTAGAAGACAGCCAATGGAGACAATGAGTCTAGATTGCGACGGTCATAAAAGACAGCGTCTCAAATCTGTTGTTCCTTTCTAGGAGAGTGGTGGCCCTTTGAAGCTAAAAACAACACGAAGGCAGCGAGCAATTTCGCTATTTCGATTGAACCACCTCCATTTAATGAGAACTTTAGCATTGGCTGATTAGCGAGATCTTAAAGGCTTCCCCCGCCCTTTCCCTTACCCCTCAAAGCACCGCAGAAGCTGCACGTTGCTGGCAGCACAAAGCGGAACGCCGCCATTGTCTCCACGTAGCAGGTACTCTGAATGGGCTTGCCTGCGCTCTTTTCTGCAGTACGTTTAATTGGATGGCTTAAACAAGAACGCCAAAAAATAGCGATTTGTTTTCCATGGGGTAACTGAGATGAAACGATTTTTTACAACCTGGCAACATCCTCCAGTTTTGTAGTCACTAAAGGGTGCCACACTTTGAAGTATACAGAAGATATTGTGCACCACATTTCAAGACGGAAATGAACTCCAGTGTTTGCCCAGAAACATAAATTCAATAGTCTTTTCAGTCTCCGCCTCTTTTTTCGCTGCGCCTGCCATTGTATGTTTCAGCTATCTTCTGCCATTCGTATCTTCATTCATTATGCGAGTTTTAATCGCCTGCCACTGTGCCTCTTTAGAGTGCACTTTAGATTTATTACACATGTGAATTGGCCTTTTAAGGCCTCTGATTTCAACAGCCCGTAGAACAAACAGAGAGACTATCACACTTTCATCGGCCCGAAAGCTTTTAGGAATGGACAAAGAGGCCTGCGCAAGTAAATAATTACACGCGTCACGTCACGAACACTATGAGAATCCTCGTAACTACCGAAGATGGCGGGAATTTGTTGACGCTATCACGTCCAGTTGTGACGTAACCTCCCTTCACGTCACGGAAACGATCTATATCGCCTACGATTGAAGCAGAAACTAATGGGAAACTTGAAGCCGGACGTTCATATCAAGCAAAGACGAGAGACGAAAAAGAAACAAGGGATGCAGAACGCAGCATGAGCCAAGAGCCAGCGTTTTATATCTGGCAGATATCTAGGTGACCCCTACAGGTACTTTTTTCTTGTGGGGGGGAGCGGGGGGCAGCGATGGTGAAAAGGTCGATATAACGCCACATGTAATTCGTCGGTGCTCTGAACGTTAAGTAAACTTATAGAAAGCCGTAGACAACAACCGTATATACAGTATGAACGCCTCCCAACAGTGGGTCTTGCGAAGTTGTGCCCAACTAGGAGTGGTCGGAAATTTCCAATATTACAGGTATAAGGGACTGGTTGGATTGGGAAAAACGCAATTGAATTACAGAGGTGAACAGAGGTTTTATAAGGCGATCCTGCATTACGCAGGGGCATTTGTTAAAAAAAAACACGTAAAGGGACTGGCAGCTTCACGCAGCAATTTAGTACGCATGCATGTGCTGTAGAGGGAATGGACTTTAAGAAGGCCGTTTACTGAGATGTGTAGTTTAAATCATTCGTGAGAGTGTCGGTGACATCGTAGCAGCTTTGCAACTACAAAAAGGAAATGTTTTGGTGCATATAGCTCCAGAGATTTGGCTCGGTTAGTTGATTGAAGGAGCAATAGTGACCAAGAGCAATAGTTCTACATATAAACAATTTTTTTGTTTGCTGCAGCGGATCAGAGGCTAGGGCACAAATAGGGGGTAGGACAGCTAGATCTTTCGCCGGCTTGCTTGGGTGTGACAACTGTACTAGTTGTCAATTCCAATTTGTTGTGGTCAGTTTTTCTCAACTAAATTGTAGCTTTTTTAAAGAAGATGGTATGTTTTTGTGGGTCTAAAGGGTTGCCTCATTGCATGTTTGGCCTATGTAGTGTTGAAAGCGGATATTTTGCTTCAAAGTGGAATGTCGGCATAGCATCATGGTCCTTTGGTTGCTGCTCACTTTCATTCATGCCAATATTTTTTATATTATCACGTAAAATTAAAAGTTAACCAATCAGCTGTCATTTTAATTTTGTCACCTGGTTTATACTTTCTTTTTTTTCAACTGTCTGTAAGGAGTGACAATCCGTATTTTTATGATACCAAGGCGTCGGACTGTGCTAGTTGGTACATGTTTGAATGGATGAAAAACCAGCGGAAAACACAGGGTACGGAAGAGAATGACGGGATAAGATTGTCCCGTTGTTCTCTTTTAACTGTGTCCTGTGTTTACCGCTGGTTTTTCATCCATTCAACTTTTATGAATTTGTTGAACAGTGATTAGTTTAAGTGCTCAAGCAATTTTTGGCTTGAAGGTGCCCTGTAGCATTTATATAAGTGCTCTCTGCCCTTTTTTTACCCAAGACCCCATTACCAGCCTTAATGAGAATGTATTTTGTAGACATGAAGTTGAAATAAATATTTGTTTGCATTGCTTTACATATTTGGAAAGAATTGCTTGCCCACTTTCTTTCAACCCCGTTTCTTAATCCTGCTTAAAGCAGTTTTCCATGCTTTATTTTTTTTCAGAACCAGGAAGGGTGCTCATCCTCGGTTCTTGCTGAAGCACCAGTATCTGTACTTCACGCGTAGGCTTTGAACACGCAGCACTTAAGGTATGAAACATTTTACCAGTATTATCTTGCTTTGTAGAGGTCATTGTAGATGTCAAAGCTCTCGACAGTGTAGTGCAGTGTCTGGTGTAGTGCACAATCTCTCTGTTGTAGAGAATAATTTTGTGGCTATAATACTTGAGATTATTTTAAAATGTGCGTCAAATACTAGTAAGAATACCTCTCTAAATTGGTGGCCATTTTCCTGGTGGAGGCAGAAAGTAAAAATACCCATGTGTGGAGATTTAAGTCCACAATAAATATCCCAAAGTTGCCAAAGCTAATCCAGAGCCCTCCTCTGCGGTGCACTTAATATCCCATGTGCAGCTTTGTGTAAAAACAGCCAGAAATGTATGATCAATTTAAATTGATTTTAATGTTTCTAAATGCAAGTATTCTCAGTTTAAGCTGCCTTATTTAGTAAAATATTTTCTAACAATTGCATAGCTACCAAAGGTTTACAGAAAAGCTTTCATTGGTTACGCACCTTTTCAGCGAAACAAAAATGTCATTAAGAAAAGCAGAAAAAACCTAAATATGGAAAGTAGCAACACTAAAGCTGCTAACAAAAAAGATGCTGAACGTGTTATCGATAATATTTAGCTGATTTTACTTCTAGTTTACTCTAAAAAGGGCTATAGACGGGTTTGCTGCTTCCCATGAAGCACCTCGTAATACTAGACGAAACTAATGGGCACTGGCTGTTGGGTTTTCTTTTGCAACATTGAAAAATGACCCCACATCCACCAGCAGGGACATAATGCAAGGCACCATGCACAAGCTAGACTCATGATAAAATACTGCTATAGCAACAATGTCATCACATTTCAACCATGGGCATCACCAGGAAACGCATACCTGCCAGGTTTCCCAAATTTTCCGGGAGACTCCCGAATTTTTATGGTTTTGTACGATTGTACGACCGAAACAAAAATCTCCCGAAAACGCACCCGTCTTTGGCCAAATCTTTTTCCCAGTGTGGCCACAATGTGAGGGAGGTATACCTGACAATACAACGCGACACCAATTGGCATCGTTATCAATGAAGTGCTTAAAAAGTGTAGTCGGCCATGTGTAGATGGTGAACCTGTTCGACCCATTGTTAGTTTACTGTTTATAGAAACGCAGCGCCGCCGCCGCCGCTTTCATTTACACACGAGCACGGCCGTTGTAGACGGCGGTTCTGAAGATTTAGCAAGTTTCCACTGGTGTAGCTTGTTGTTAGCTTAGACGAAACAACAAAACAGTTCAGTTCCTGCTGTTTTGTATTGCACTTGCAGTACTATTTCCAGGACTTTCTGATAAGGGCGGTGTCAGCCTCGTCGAACATTTGAGTGGTCTAGCTTCTTGGTAGTTTGTACGAAGAAACAGTTCATTTCCTGCTACGTGTTAACCAAGTAAAAACAATGTGTGTAAAGTTACCCATTCTGTTGTAGCTACTACCCCCCCCCCCCAGTAAGATCTCCCTAATGCCACCCCGGCAAACCTAGCAGGTATGCATATATGCATTGTTCTGTGATGTTTACAGTTCTTGGTATTGCTATGTGGGGTCATTTTTCATGAAGCAAAAAGAATAATGTAAAATAAAATAAGTGGCAGTGGGGACCCAACTTTTATGGGTAGAATAAAGCCACAGTACGGAGGGAAGTATACATATTGCATTTGGTCTGCCTTAATATTGAGCTTTTCTGCTCAGCTCAAGAATAAGGCACTAAACATTGCGGGTAGCTACCGTGATTGGAAGTTTGATGCAATGCTGAGAAGCCGAGGGTTGTAAGGTTCAAAGAACTTTTGTGCAGTTGATGTGTTGCACGCATACTTGCTTTCACTGCATAACACGTTTATGCTGTGCAGTGAAGCTCGAAGGATGTGCGCTGCAGTTCAGCAAAATGAACATAAAATTGAATTTTTAACACCGTTTTGAGTAATCAACAACCTCTAATGATACAACTTCTGTACTGCGATTTGGCTGTAATATTAGACTTTATAAATGGATGTTTTAAAAATCGGTGGGACAAAAAGTTCAATAAATTATCAGCTGACATTGCGCTTCAATGGAATGTCTCGTTGAACGGAGCTTGGAAAGCACGAATGTTTCATACCATAATCGTGTGTGATATTGTGCCATATGTGGCTGCACACCTGCCGCGCCATTTGTGAACCGAGGATGGTGCACCTTTTTCGTACCCCTTTAGGTGGGTGCTTTTGCAGGAAAAGCTCCTACAGATTGGGGTGCTAAGTAAGCACCGTATGATATTTTGGGCAGAAAAGGATGCTCCTGCGGCGACAGAATCCAAGTACCCTAAAGGGTGTAAAATATTGTGTTATGAGGGTGCTCCTGCGGCGACAAGCTGAACGCACCCTTTTGAGAGTAAAAATGTTTAGTGTGTGGTTAGTCGAGCTCCACAAGATGGCGGTATTGTCCGGCGAATGATATGGTTTGGACATTCCAAGCTCTAGCCCGCCGAACGCAAAGTAATGCCATGACTCCAATGCGAGTGCTTTTAATAACAAATTTGATGACACCACTGTTGAGAATCGGTTGAAACGGAGCAGGCGACGCACGTCAGTGTTATATTTTTCTTCGGCGTGCGGCCGCAGTGGCACGAGCCGCGCCATGTCCGTGGCGCGATCAGCCATGTTCGTGGCTATTTCAGTGTTGCCAAACGAAGAAATTGACAGCTAAACTTTTCAATGAATACCGGCTATAGGATGGGTCAAAGATAAATGTTCTTTATAGTTCAGACTGCTGCGTCCACCTCATTGCATTCGGAGGGAAGGAAGTTCATAATTGCTTGTATCTTGATATTTGGTATGTGCCTGGCTGTAAAGTTTTAAGGGAAGTTGCCAAAATGTTTATTAATAGACACCTCAATCATAGTTTATGGTTGTGAATTAGTTTTAGTCTCAGGATTCATGCACAAAATTCTGCAAACATTCTTGTTTCTTTTTTTATGTTGCGACATTTACTGTCGATTGTAAAAGTTTGTTCGGAAAACGTGGTTTCGTTCGGCTTGAGTCTCAAGATTTTTGACACGAAAGAAATTGTGCAATTTATGGTCAATTGAACTTATAAATGTGGTTGTCTGCCTTTTAAAAAAGTTGTGACGACAAATACCAATACAAGTTCTCTACGGGTGCACATCACATGGGATATTGTTTTTGGAAGCTACCACCAGAAAACATGATTGCAATTGTAGTGGGGGTCCAGTTCTGTCTAGTTGTATCACTTGAATGCTTATGTGTAGTGAGCACACTGATAACGGTTTTCAGGGGTCCCTCTAGTGCACCAATGTTGTGATCGTCACGTGCATGAAATTGTGAAGTTTTATTATTTCTTCTTTTTTGGTTCAGACTGCTACGTTTTTTTTGTGTTCATGTCAAATTAACCGATATTTCAAGATATTCGAGTTTGGCACCACGAGGGATCACTGTATATATAACTTAAAATTGTGCCATTAGTCATAAATTGTTGCATTTCATTTACTTACAGAGCCTCCAGACATACACCTGTCGCCATGAATTGCATTAGGACACCATGGTGATAGGTCGCAAGCCTCCAAGGCCCTGGTGATGACACGTGCAGCACCATGGTACTGCGCATGCCATCACCTTTAAAAACGGTGTGAGGATGCTCAACACCCTTTATTTAGGGTGTTGAGCGTCCTCAACACCCTTTTTTTAAGGTGTTGAGCTCAACACCCTTTTTTTGTTCTTACACCCTTATTTCGTCCGTACACCCTTTTTTTGCGAAAACACCTTTTAAGGGTGTTAGCCATGGGACAAGGTTTTTACACCCTTTTCGGCCAAAAAGGGTGTAAAAAAGTTTAGTGTGTAGGCGGATGTTGTTCCGCTAAAACGTATCCCTGATTACAGAAAAAGCTAAAGGGTTTCTGTAACCACCAATTAGGGAGGGAAATTATGGTGGGCGCAAAATGTTGGAGCATTTTTGCAAAAAGGGAACTTTGTTTCTCGATTAGTGCCCAACGGCGGCCGCCTAGCGTCCCCGCCTCGCGCAGTGCGAATGTGTACTTCACTGGTGACGTAGAAAGAAAAAAAGCTTCTTTACGGTTCAAGCCTTGCGTGACTTAGTGCAAGCTTCCCCAGATTGTTTTGTCTGACCCCCAGTGCAGGTGCACTAAGGCGTAGACTTCAGCTAAATTATAAAATAGTAAATTACTTTGCTTAAGTGGAACAATGTAGCTACGAATAAGAGGGTAATTTCATGCAAGTGCCCCTCGATTCTCAAAAGAAATAAAATAAGTAAGCTAAATAGCGTTTCGTGGGGCTTATTGGACCACTTGATTACGCAACAGAGGAAGCGTTTATGCGAGTTCGGCAAAGTATGTCCCACCATAAAACATGTGCGGAAATGATGCCGCAGGGGGCCGTTAGGAGATGTCCTTCATGTTGTGATTAATTCGCGTTGCTGCCTCGGCGTTCGGTGCACTAATGGCCGTCAGTGACGTGGGTGGAATCGCCGATCTGTCTCCTCCCACCTTAGTCTTCATTTGTTGTATGTATTGCCTAACACCATTCCGTGCTATTTCCACCTGTCCCCGTCTTCCCGATGCGTAGATGTATGCATATTAAATGAGAGTTCATTAAGCGGCCATTTGCTGGATTCCGCAACGTAGGATAAGCGTATCCCGACACGAACTTATCCCGGTCCCTTTTGTACTGCTGCAGCAGCTTGTGATGGTTCTGGGATCTACACGCGAGCTAACTCCGCACGTCACATGCAATCTGCACTTGCATATGATTCCGCGCAGCAGGTGAAACACGCAATGTTCGAAGCAAAATATCCCTGCTTTCGATGTAACGAAAAACTATTCAAGTATAATAGTTTGAATCCAAACTATTCGTAACCCAAGGTGAGAAAAAAATCCCAGCCCTACGCCTTAGTAATCTTCCCAAAACACCTGGAGGCTGTTAGTAATAGAACATATGTAATACTTAATTGAGCTTTGTCGGGTAAAATGTTTCAAGTATTTGAGTGTGCAATTGGGTGTAAGCACACTTGAGCAATACCAGTTGCTGTCGTTCATTGGGAGCATTGCACGGAGCAAAGTACGCAATGATCTTCATTGGACGGTGTATGGTGCAAGGACTTGTTACCCAGATACAAAAAATTAAAAATCATTGAATAATGCTCCAAAATATAAACAACAAATAATTAAAGTATGAAATGGCATATTTTAGCCTTATTATGTAGATGTTTTCCAGCGCAGCTCAAAGTAAGGATTGACATCGCTAATTGCTTAGCAACATGAATAATTGAAATATTAGCAGTTAGCCTTCAATTAATATTTGACGAAGCCTACATGGCGTCGGATGGAGGTATTTTTTATGTCCGCGAAGAAACACTGCCGGATCTCCTCGTCTCTTTGAAGCAGCGGGCGTTGAAAAACGAAAATCCCGGTGTGCCTGCTAGTGGCACGACGCCTTTACTACCAAAGTAGCACGCGGTTGAAAACATGATTTGGACCAAAGGCATACAAACACTTGGATGAACACCTGGAGTAAATATTTAATATTAGGCATCATTTTCAATATCAAAACGTTACTTATACCTTGATCTAACAAGTCTCAACACTTGGAAACGACTTTTAAATAGATTAGTTATTAGTAGACCGCATTTTCAAGATAATTAGAGTCAAAAGGGAAGTGAGTGTGCGCCTGTTTGTGTATTTCTTAGGGATGGCCATTGTCAACCTTAGAGAGAAGTAAGATTTCCTCATTACTTTCCTCTGTTTATCTGTCCCCTTTGTTCATGCGCTAAAAAGCTTCGTGTTCTAAATAGCTTCTATCTTCAAAGAGAGAACCAGCTAAAGGGAGCCTTTGACCTGTTTAAAAAAAAAAGCTGATGCATTTTGACGGCACGATGACTACTTAGCAACAGCGATAGTTTGCATAAATGGATCAACAGAATTCTTGCCAACCAAGCGAATGCACTTGTGTTAATTTATCCCTTCGCCACAAAGCATTCTGATGAGGTAATCCGTTTCTTACAACTTCATTGATTTCTTGGGTGTGGGTTTTCAGGGAGGCTGAAACTGGTTTTGTTCGACTCGTCTGAATGAATCATGTGCCAGTGTTAAAGAAACCGTTGACGAGAACGGCGCGGTAAGCCGGCGTCCGGAGTCCCCAGCAGCCACACGGCTCCTGAATCTGCAATTGACCGCGCCGTGTTGCATAACCCGCCATTTGTTATATTAAAAAGCAAACGAGCGCGACCGTCATCGGCTGGTCATGCGCAAAGCCACTCTAAAAGCAGACACTGCGGCTGTGGCTACGGCTACCATTCATCGTCTCGTGGCAGTGAGACCCCAACATGTCTATTGCGCTTACCTCACATAGCGGCGCAGCAGCCTCAAATGAGCTAGCCCACCCCACACGACAGTACGTACCCCATTATAGTGTTTTGAGCACCGATATAGCTGGCGGGCGGAACCTCAGTGCAGGCGAATGTTTACCGTACACGCCTATCCACCGCAGATCTACTGCAGCAAAACTCAAAAACACTACTCACGGTGCAGAACCCAAAAAAGCGCTACGTGCCGTAAATGTACATTAACGCTTCCGCATCCCCAACTAATCAGAGGTGCTTAGGCGTCCTGAAGCATTGGGTTTCCCTGTCGCCGAGCCGCAAGGTTCCACTAAATTTTCTGCGGAACAAAACAACACCATAGGAAGCCTCACTGAGGATTATTTTAACTCCTGAGCAATATTTTTTTACGGGAGCCCACGACACCTGAACCAACAGTGCAACAGTCAGTAAACGTGCACTTACCAAATTTGTTTTACTTTGTCAGTGTCTGTTTTGTATTTAGTTCAAATAATCCCTCACCAGACAATTTTTCGTCCAACCCTTGTTCCAGAAACCTAGTTCCGAAGAATAGCCTTGAGAAAAGTTTATGCCAATAAATCATTAGAATGAAACTAACGAGGGCAGGTCATCGTAACAATACGCTTGGAAACCTGTCGCAGGGAAACCTGTCCTTCCTGTCTCAGGAGTCGTGGAAGGAATCAATTTGTTAACCCTCTTTACTGTGTAGCCGGTAATCTTCCCACACATTTTCTCCTCGGCACCCACGTGAAACAGTTGTAACGCTTCCACTTATGAGAGCGTAAAACTTATTCTGACGCCCAACAAGTTTTCGTCAACCCCATTATGTAAATAAGGACGTCTAAAAGGTCTCCCGAAACCTCGGCGTAAGTCTTTACGAGCGTCTAAGGCACCCTTTCTTCTCGTTTTACCGTTTTTGTTCCAGGCGGGTACGGCATGGTGTCACATCCGACGAAAACGGAAGCCGCGGACACACTTCCTTTTCCGTGTTGGGTGTGAATATCGCAACGATAGAAATGGAATATCGTACGGTCGTTAAATTCCAGCCACGTAGCGGGCCCTATTTTCATACCAGAGTGGGAACCTTGCAAACCTGACGTCGTGATAATGCCGTGAAAACGGTTCGCCCACTATCTGTGCAGCAGTCACAAATTTTGTTTCCCCGGCGTACGACCCCCACCTTTGGATGCATCCACCACTGTGGACGGTGGCACTTCAGGGTAGCAGCGCCTTGAACTACGAACACAGCTCAGCCCCTGAAAAATACGAACAGGTCTTCGGGATGTTCTAATATCGTACACTGCGTTTGAGGCATCGCGATATTTAAGATGGCTGGCTGGTGGGACACGACAGATGTTAAAGGTGTTGACCGACAGAGAGAGCAAAAAAGAGAGAGAGCGACCTCGTTATGTGAAATAGAGACGTCAGCTCTGCTAGTATAAGGGAAGGCTATGCCGGATGGAGTTGGGATAGGTGATGCGGGTTGAATTTTCGGACATATGAATACAACAATTACAGGGAACACGAAACTGAATATAAAAAAATTAGACTTACTGTAACGCTATTGTGAAAATTTAGAAAAAAAATTATAAAAATAAAGCAGAATAATAAAGTTTACAAAGCGTACGGAGGCATTAGGAAATAAAAACCAGCAAAAAAGAAAAATGTGTACATGACAAACGCGAACCCGTATAAATATAGTCACACGCAGAAATGAAGGAATATAGCCTTATTTTTAGTAGCACAAAATCCCAAAGGAAACGCAGATAAACTTTTGTCCCTGAAGATGAGTCGTCACTGTTGGCACAGGGTCCAAGTAACGACACAGTTTCAGCCTGCCTTTACGTCGTATACGAGATAAGGAACTTGCTGCAGTTGCTGGAGAAGCGGCAAGTCGAGAGCAGACATCGCAAGTTCTCTGTAGTCTCACGCACGGCGAACGTCTCGCATAGTGTTGAATAGCCCCATTCTACCCTGAACCTGAAAATCCTGGAATACGCAATGTTGAGGCACATACGTTGCAGCATCCCTTCAGGCCATTTGTTGAGGCTGCGTGGAAAGCGGGATTAGAACTATGGTAAGGTAAGTACAACCATGGTAATTGCAAAGGCCACATCATGATTGATTAAAGACCGATTCCTGTGCTCACGCCTTATTTTAAAGCTGTGATTAGGGGCCATTCGAAGGTTAGTGGGGTTTTGAATAATGCCTGTATTAGTGAACAGGTGTCTCTGAAATTCGTATATTAGCCCTAGCTGTGATTTTCCCATCGATCGGCGAAGATTAGAACAGTGTAAATCCTTCATAGTTGCACGTCTCGTCTTCGGCGTATTGATGTGGGTAAAAATTCAGCTGTACGTGAATTCACCTGGCCCCACTTTGCCACAGCGCGAACTTCCACTTCCATGTCGCCGCTGCTTTGCAGACGGCTCAGTCTCTTTCGTGTGCTCACTGGTTCAAACAGGCTCTGGCATGTGACCCCGGTTTTTCAACCAGGAAGTGTTTTTTCCCGCAAAATGCAAGGGCTGGGTGCACGCTGAAAGTTTGTTGCTCAACTTACAAAGTGGCGACGAATTATGGGAGGCGATATTTCATTTGCAATTCGCTTCATTGTGCTCCCACGCCACTCGCGAACATTACATCTTTTGCATTCTCCTCTACTGCGTTCTTTCTGCAAATATATATTTATCCCTGCTGCCCGTATCACCCACAAAGACCCAGTAGAAGGAAGCAATCTTGCTGAGATCTGGTGCTCTTTTTCCTTCGCGCACTACGCGGCCGTCAAATGCCGAAACACTCCTGCGGCCAGTCTCATATTTCAGGACTCGGTGCGCAAAATATGGGCAGAACTGCTATCCCGCCTGCTATACCTTCATTTTGTAGCGTCTTTTTTTCAGTCGAGTTTTACTAAACCCAAGGGCTATTACTTAGTTCCTGTCTATGCATGCGGTGGTGTACAAAACGGTCCCAAAATGAAAAATAAATTGTTCGGAGAAGAAATTAGGTAGGCTTCAGAAACTGAAGTATAAGGCGAAGGGAAGCAAGCCGAGCTTGTTTTCTTTTTCTATCTACCCGTCCCAATATGTTCTAACCCCTGCTTCACTCTTTAGTACGGGTATTTTCAAACAATGCAGCGACGGAGCCCATCTTTACAGATCCGCCGTATTTCACCGTCAATACTGAATTATGGGCTGGATGTCCTTCTTTACTTTTTCCCAAACGAAAGCCATAAACTAAGCCGAAAGCCCGCAGAGTCAGTGCCAACTGCTTCCTTGAAACACGCAGTGATGAAGTGTAGCTTCATTCGATAGGACTTTATTGTTTTAACCCTACGCTGCTTTTATTTAAACCACCGCAGCCCTTGCACCCTTGTTCGTTCTTGACCATATTATTGTTCAACATTTACCCTCCTTTTATACCATTTACAGCAACAGTAGGAAAAGAGGCACACGTGGCCAGAAAATCCTCCAAACAAGATCAAAACCAAAAAAAAAAAAAACAGGTTCTGCTCAGTGCGAGAGGAGGGGTGTCCCACGGATAACTCTCGTCTTCTAATTCCCCCTCCGGTCATCCAGTCATTCCAGTATCGAGGTTTGGGTTAAATAGAGAAAAACACTTCGGGGGCCAAATTCAGCCAAATGAAAAATGATTTTTATACTTCTGGTTTAACTGGGTACGCTGCACGTGTTTTAACCAGACGTCGGTGATTTTTCTTCGTAAGGGTGTCAAGCTTTGGAGTTTTTGCCTTACCTCACTGCTTTTGTTTCGAATTCAGTTTTAAAGTATAGGAACAGCGTGCCAGAATATTGCACGGGTGATGCACGATGTTGAATTCCACTAGCCGGCCTCGTGCATCAATTTCAAATAACGACAATAGATGGACGCCTATATGTCTTCGTTGCCGATAACTATTTGTAAGAAGAGAGTGCGCGGTAGCGAAGCGGCTTCGCAAGATGTACGTGCTTTTGTCATGGATAGTATATTGAAGACTTGCTATACAGACGCCGAAACGGCGGGTTCCAAGACATGGCGCGTATTCGCGAGCCCGTAATAAAACGGACCCATCTTTCCCGTTTTTTTGCCCGAGAGAAAAGGGCCGGAACTATAAGCTGTGTTCGTGTATTTCCTTCGTATATTCGCTACTTTTCTCGTTTTTGTGGCTTCTATGGCCGGAGTCGCTCCAGAATAAGGTTTTTTTAAATGCAGAGCATTTCAGTAACTCACGATGTCACCCGCGTTGACGTCCGTAGTCCGCACCGTCGTTGTCCCCACTATATAAAAAAAATACTTTCTGGCACCCGGTTTCGATCCCTCAACCCTGCGGGCGGAACGCAATGTACATGGTGCTCTACCCACTGGGCCACAAAGCCGACACAGAATGGGACGCTACGAACGCGCCTTATATCGTTGACTCATTCAAATTACTGCTGACGAGCGCTCTCTCGTCAGCAGTTGCCACAAGTGCAACAACATTAACGTAACGCAAACTACTTAACGTCGTGCGCCCCCGGAAATGCTCTGCGTTTGATCGTGCCCCTCGCTAAGGGGGGTGTTTCACTGCGTCTTCTCTCGGTCGCGGGACCCGTGGCGCCATCTGGCGGAGGCGCGGCACAAGTCGTAGCAGTTTCTTTGAAAAAGCGCCTCGAAAGCGCGGCAAATATGAAATAGGGATGACGCGCTTTCGAGGCAATCCGCCGACGCGGCTGCTTTGTGTACAGACTCGGCGGCGAGCATCCCGGGATTCTGGTGCCGACCGAATTAAAGGGAATCTGCAACACTTGCAGTGAAGTGAACGTTTTCGCTCTTCCCTTCGCGTCTGGAAGTAGTTTTTTTTCGTCAGATCCTGGTGCCGACCGGTGTGACCAGGGCTCCGTATTAATTAATGGTTTATGGCGTTTTTTCACTAATACAGTGGAACCCCGCTGGTACGTCCCTCGGACTTGCGGCGACCCGCTTCTTATGATAGATCACCGTGGTCCCGGCAAACTCTCCATATAAACAATGCATTAAAAACCCTGATGATATGACGCTCGGGTGTACGCGGTCCGCCTCATACGACGGTTCCTGGCGCAGATAAACCGGCGTGTTTTCATATTCAAGGTCGTTTATTTGCGCAGGTATTGTGGTATCTGCATGCACCGCTAGTTCCAAGTTGTGCTTCCACGTCTCAACCCCTGCCGACTTCTTTGTCAGACGCCTTCTTTGCTTCAACGTCGTCTTCATCATCATCATCATCGTCATCATAAGTACAATCTGACCGTCTATTTTCTCTGCCATGTTTTTGCCCTAAACAGTCTAGAACTCGCACAGATCAGTTTAGATAGCGGCCCTGCTCACCGTCGTCGTTTGTTGCCTCATGAACCGAGATCTACGTTGAACCCCATTGGGCTCAGAGAAACGAGACAAGAGCCGCCGTTCCGAACCGCTGCAATTCTTCCTCCTTCACATTTTTTTCTCTATCTCTTCTTGTATATTTTCTACATTCTTTCCCCCGTAAGATACAGGCTCCATTTGTAGAATATGAACGGTCAATTCCTTGAAGACGCGAAAAGGGGAGAACATTATTAAGTTTTATTTTCTGATGAATGAGCTGCGACTGGTGATCTGTAGCCAGACAATAAGGATCTCAACTCTGGTTGCGGAAAAACTTGCCTTCAGAAAGATGTTATTACGAAACTTATGTTATTTTGTACAGTAGCAACGTCACCTTTGTAATAAGGCAGTCTCGCAGCCACAATATGGTTGAGGCTGTGACAGTACGGAACTGTGACCACTTTCTGAGCGCTCAGCGCCTGACTACTAAAGAGAAGGCTTATGCTACATGTGTTAAATCAGCAGAGAGAAGCAAATATACCAGTCCAGGCGCAACATCAGCATTTAAATGTAACATTTCGGAAAAGAGAGCATCGTCTTATCTTACATTTTTCAACCAGATGACTTTAGACGTCAGCAACCACGAAGAGTGATGGCTCGTTGGCAAAGAATATATGCGTTGATATTACGCTCCTTGCCTTCTTTGAACAACCACGTGGATTACTTGATTTTGTTGTATCATGCTCTCCTAGAACTATTGCGGTGCTGTTTCGGAAGTTTCTGTTGACCTAATGGGAGCCTTCCCATTGAATATGTCTGTGTAAAAGGGTTCAAAAGTCATTAACGCGTGTTTTACTTGCTTTTCGTGTTCTAATACTGCCAGCTTTATCAGGGCCTATACGTTCTGATTCATGCAGTTGCGAGCGGGCTCCTGACTCGCGTTCATGACATGTACCATGTTCCATCACCTGCTCAATCCTTTGGTTACCAAATGGCTATGATGGCGCGTTGTGTCCGCTGAAACTGCTAATATGCAGCCAAGCTTCATAATGAAAAAAATTCTCTTCTCGTCCTCCCTTTACCACCGACCATTTATCACTCCAGTGTGGCGCTCCCGATTTTTCAGCGGTCGCTTTACAACAGAAAGATATAGCGAACTTGCTGAAGCTGACCTAAACTCAAAGCTCTTCATGCATTGAGGTAAAGCCAAACAAAGGTGCCGAGATACGGTGAGTAGGATTTCCTCATAAAAAACAGTCGAAGAATTGCTCAATTTTCGCTGATGCCACATCTGCGTTAATTTTAAAACGTCCATGCGTGCACGTTTGCAGGAACACTTTAAGTTGGGCTCGATATTGTAAACAAGCATCATGCCAAATAAAGAGTTTACCTTTGCAATCAGAGTGGGTAACACCAGGGAGCATTGTCCTCTGGCACTGGCCACACCCGTTTAAACCTACTGCGGATAAAGGATAAAAAAGGGAAGGTTCTCTTTTTAACCAAAAAATTCTTCGTTGAACTTAACTCTGCTTATATGCTTTTAAAGCGAACGTGTGGTGCAACTTATCGAAAAATTTCTGACTGCGACATTGTGCTTTTGTTTTTCTTTTGGTGGCAATTATTTCAATGGGCAGACAAGAAGACACTTAGTGCCGCAGCTTCCCAAGAATCAGTGTTGTGCAGGGCCAGGGTGCACCTGTTGTACTCCCGTGCCGTAACGTACACCTGTCCTGCGGAAAGCACAAGGACAACTTTTTTTCTTTAGATGACGGAAACTTGCCGCTTCAATTTAACACTGATCTTTATCTTTCAAAGTTGGCCCTGCTGTCGTTCAAAGCCACGTCGCGTTGGTTCAGCCACAGAGATGCGGTTGCAGCAATTCACGTATATGCTTCCAACACCAGGCGCCTAAATTTTTAGCTGCGCTTGATGTGATTATTTGCAAAAGTTAGACGTTTCTGTCTCTTATGAACTCCGGTGTCGATACTGCTTTTCATTAAACTGCAATTTTCATTCTGCGCGTTTTCGTTCATAAAATATTTATGGTGCACAGTTTAGTATTTCAATCTGGTAGTTATTGGAAGCGAGAAAAATAGCCCTTCAATCTTTCAAATTTTCGGCGCAATCCCTCAATAAGGTATGCTCCCGAAAAACGAGAATAGAGCACTTTTGTTCCACCGCTCGCAACGCACGCAAATAGAGCGGTGGTAGAGCACTCGGATCCCACTTGGAAAGACTGAGTTCAATTTCCAGAACAAGTCAAACGAGTTTATTTGGTTACTCTTTCCAGCTGTATTTTCTGTATCTGACAACAAAAAAAGAACGATGGTCTTTCGAAGAATCGGGCACCTATAGATTTCGCCTCTATAGGCGCCCACCACACTCCTACTGCTACACGCTCCCAAAGCACATGAACACACTGATACACACTACCCATACATGCAAACCTCTCCCACCATTCACATTCGCCGAAGAAGGGGCACGGGCTATTTCGTGCACCTAATCTGAATATTAATAGATGGTGACGGGTAACAACGTAAAATGATCATACATGCATACATTCATGCACACCTGTACACATACATGCAAACATACACATGCATATGTACATGCATCCACACGTCCGTCCCTTCGTCCATCCGTCCGTTCATTCATTAATATATTCATCGATTCATTCATCCAACCATCCATCCTTTCCTTCACACATACATAATAAGCTTTCAGTCTAAATCTTTAAACTTTCAAGCCTGTTTAAAAATAGAGTCGAGGGAGTAACGCACGGCACAAGGAAGACAACAAACGCAGATCAGAATAGCTTTAGCGCAGCTGTACAGACTGTCTTGACAAGTACTAAAATATTTCTGTTTTGCCAGATGGTGCCTTTGCATGGTTCCCCACGTTTTCCTCCTTGCAGTAAGCTTCGGCCCCTCTCACGGCCTTTATTAAACGCTGCCATATCGATATTTAACTTATTTTGTTGCCGAGCTTGACGACACTTTTTCTCAGCTTTCGCTTTACTGTTTGCTTATACGGCGTGTCTCTCTCGCAGGACCGCTTACACGTAAGCATGCCCACGGTTGACGAGGATGGGTGGGTGGAATGGGAAAACAAAAAGGTCACTTGACGAAGACGTCCGAGATGATGTAATTGTCCTTTGAACGGGGCACTAAGCTGCTTACTTTCCCATTAGGAACCACGTGCTTCCAATCCATCAGGGCACTGAGTGCCCAGCTTCTATTTGTTTCGCTTCTTCTCGCTGCCATTACGCAGTTAGTTGTTATTTTATTTTCTTCTCAACTTCAAAGACATTCGTGTTTATTTTGTTGCTTCCGTTTAGTTTCCTTCCGTATTCACGCCGTCATCTAATCTTGGTATGCGTTCTTTTATGTGCCTTAGTAGGGTTGCGTGTTTCTCGGTAACGATGTGAGCATTTATTATATAGCCATAGCTGGAGGGGCTGCCCAGAATACCTTTAATATAACAAAAATCAACACCAACTAAACTCAAGAGGCCAGGAATACCATAGTAACGTCCAACCATAAAAGTGCACCACGTAAAACTCGAGTTCCTTCATAAAATCAGCGGATTCAAAAATCTTTCCGGGCCAATAATTCCATTCGCACATTGTTTGGTGCAAAAAGTGTACTTCTGTGCGTCGGCTTCAACGAAAATGGGTAATAAAAAGTAGTCATGGCCATACCTAGTTGCACTGGTAGTGATAGTTTTGTGCAATTATTTGGAAGTTATAATTTAGCTTTTTCTACGACACAATTCTGAGGAAACCCAAGACGACTAATTTCCGGCGAGCCTCGATGGTCGGCACATTGTATTTCTGCATCAATAACGATGGTGAATCCTGCCGTCAATAATGGCCCAAAATAAGTGTAATTGTTTTTATTTGAACTCTCTCCAGCAGTATAACAACCTTCTTATAATGGCGATCCCAAACTTCTGCAGCATGGTCTATTTTTGACCTCGCACATCTATTGTAATCAAAAATTTTGGTACTAACTTGAGCAAATTTAAGATTTCTTTTAGGAAACCGCAACTTTCACAAGGCTGGTGAAGTAATGGGGAATATAGAAATATGGAATATCGAATATAATACTTTTGCTACGATCCACACTAGAAACTGCTTGCCGTGGATAGCTCCCAGAGCTAACGAGGGTCCTGCAGACTGCCCCCGCCGGTTGCAAGCCCGGTTGCTCCGGTGATTCCAAGGCGTGTGATTACTCCTTTTTGCGAACGGAACGATATGCAATACCTTCGGAATTCAACTCACTTTTCATAATCTTGGTATTTGCATTTCCTTTGTCCAAAACCAGCCTTTATACCCAAGCTGAAACGAAGAAAACGGAGGCATCAGGTTCTCGCAAGCAAATCGTCACGGAAGTAATCTAGTTCCGCACGCATTGTCGATTTTGAAGGCTTCAAGACTTCACTACGAAAGCTTATCAAAGCATTGCGATTCAATCAACAATCCACCAGCACTGATACAACGGAAGCAAATGTAATCGAACTGGCGAAGTACAGCGAAACTGTCGATTCAATATCAGCAATAGCTGCACAATAAAGTGCACGAAGAAAATAGAGGGTTTTATTGAGTAATAAAGCCGGCATAACAAAACCCACCCGGAATTATATAAGGTGTTGGATGGTTTCCACTGGTTTAAAATCAAACTTCCCCGAAAGCAGAGTACCACTTTCGGTAGACCGAAAACACCGAACAAGCGCCGTTCTGTTTAAGATACCCTTGAGCAATGTAGCGGAAATTTATATGCTAAAGCAACTACACACATCACGCGTAAATGGGCGTGCCGCCGTGGACGTCCTGTCATTTTACATTACTACGGTTGCACCTCCCACTGTGCAGTGTTGTAAAGCTTCTGAGCGGAGAAAGACGTTACCTTTTGTGGTATTCGTGACAATATCAAGTTGGCTTTCTCAGGGACAATGCCGGCAAGGCGTAAAACACCGCCTTGTTTTTCGTGACACTGCTTTAACAAGCTATATTAATGCTACAGCACGTATAACCAGTTTTAAACCGAAGCTGCAGTGTCCTCACTCAAGCCGTCGTACCAAATACGCCCTGCAAGAAAGCCAAGTTTCTTTGACAATGATCATCAATGATCGTGGTTGGAGTGAAAGGAAAAAACGCTTCCCGTAGCCGGAATTGAACCTCAGTCCCTCGCGTTGTGAAGTCAGCGTCTATCCAATTGCTCCGTTTCGACACCGTTGAAGCGAACACCAAGCAGCAGGTAGTGATTCGCGTCGTGCACCCAAGCCCAAACGCTAGGACTACGGAGTGTGCATTCTAGAGTTGCTGTGGGTATTCTAGAAAAGTGGGGCGTACCTCCAGAGCAGCGCATATTCGCAGTGTTGGAAAGAATAGTTCACAAGAAAGCTCCGCGGTCACCATTGTCGTCGTTAGACGGCGGGGGCAATATTTTCTTCCCGGTTGAATGACAACTTGTTCTTAACGTATAGTTATGAAGTAATATCAAAGCCTGCTTACACACGTCCCTTACCTACGAGGAGAATTTAGCCAGTATCGTTACAAAGAACATGACCCTCGCTGTTAAATGATAGCTCAAGAATTACTGTCAGTTTTCGAACAGTGATAAACACCGACTTTATTCAAAGACTAACACTTATAGCGTCTTCGTGCAGACAATAAGAACGGTTATTTTGAAAATACGAAACAAAAATCCCAAGTGTAAAGACACAAACCGCGAGTGACTGATTCGAGAGTGGAATCTTTTAGGTGACCGAGCAAGCGGCTGCACAAAACAAAGAAGGAATAGAAGGATGTACTGTCTTCCACTCGACATAAAAACAGCGTCGTGATCTATCTCAACCTCTTTCCCACTACACCGCTCACTTTTTATCCACTCCGCACAATTCGGGTGCTGCTTCTCCCCTGCGCTTTAGATTTCTTACTCGTGCAGTTGGTGCATAAGAAGATCAATCTATCAAGACACTTTCCGTCTTCGGCTCGGCAACGAAGCCTCCGTCATTTGTTTCGTCTTACCTTTTGCCTCCAGCGGCGTTCCAAACTCCCAAGTTGGATCAAGGCGTCAGCGAATTTGCCTTTACTTCGTTTAAAACTTTTGCCGTTTCCAGATTTCTTCCCTGGCTGCAGTCACGACGAACAAAACTTTCCGCTGACTCGACACAATCCGGCTACCAACGGGAAGGGGGTAAATTCGCGGCCGACAGTATAGAACGACAGATTTTCCTAGAAACTCGACGGTAAGAACTCTGTTTTCTTGTTTTTCTTCGAACTCTGTTTTCTTGCTTTCCGTCTAGCATAAACTTCTCATTTCACCAATTGTCATGACAAGACGGAGGCCCGGAAACATTCTTTCATACTTGTTGGAAGGAAACACAGCGCCATTGCGGGTTGACGCTCTCCTCAGTGCGGACGAACGGAAAGTGTTTCAAGGGAAACTCTGTTTCTTTGTCCGTCTAGTTTAGAACAATGAAACCCTTCTTCAGTGTGGTTTATGAGAATAGAATGAAAAGGAGGAAGTAGCAATTCGAGCCTCGCGAACACTGCGACCAGACCCTTACCCATTCCTCTGTCGTTTTCTCACCGGCCACATTCCTATTCGGCTTTCTAAGCCCACTGGCCTGCTACGCAGTCTTTTGTTTCTTTCTTTCTTTCTTTCTTTCTTTCTTTCTTTCTTTCTTTCTTTCTTTCTTTCCTTTTGTCTCCATTTCGAAACTAAATTCATCTGCAAATGGCTGTTTTACGGACTCGAATTCGGGGTGCCAAACAGTTTTAAAAGATCGCTATCGACACTCACCGAAAAGAAAAAAAAAACGAATACAAAAATGTTCATACACAAGTTTTTAAATAGTGCTACTCCGAGGAAGTTGCATGCAACAAAAAGAAACAAACTAACACAGAAATGTACCTGTATGAGTTTTTGACGAGTTGTATAGAAACTACAAAAAAAACCTATTTGGAAAACACGCTACCGATGGAGGCAATTTTACAGGCCGTTCAGCACCTCTGTAAGAATACAAGTTCCTGTTTCTTACGCGTGGATCATTCGTGGCGGAGCCTGAACGTTTCGAAACTCCCCCGGTGCGGCTACTCTTCGCACGCGAGAACGTTTCCACCTCAACAGCGGTGAAGGGGAATCTCCGAGACGCCCCTTCGAATATCTAAAATCGCTTTTCAAAATCTTGAATAGCTGGGTATATGCATGGGACGAAAAAAAGGAACTTATAGGGTGGACAGTGAAGACAACAAAGAGCAACTTGCACACGCATGCACTGCAAGGAATATTAAAATAAGCAACAAAAATGATAGTGAAATGATAATAAGGCCTTGCGGAACATGTAGAAAGGTCCTTCTGCGTGAATCAGTGCATTATCGGGTGTTCCTGTGCCGTCCATGGAGCATCCCTCTCCAATGACACCAGTAGTGATGCCATAACAAGGTAGTCCTTATGTTTGGAAAGTGGACACTGAGCTACTCGTAGTGTCACGCTACATAGACTATGAACGTCCGCCAATCACATGGTTCAGGCGTGCAGCGGGAATAACAACAGATGTGCTCCCTTATTCACCCGAGACCAAGAATTCACGAAGATTGTGATAAATGATGAATAGGATTCCATGCAAATCCTTTCTCTAAAAGACGATAGGGAGGGCAGATGAAAGAAAATTTACGTACTTAGTACTGAATGATAGCATCCACTGTAGTCCTCAGCGGATGTTTTGTATGCGAGGAAAACAAGGGCACATTGCAACTGTCCGTAGCGCACGACTGCACGGCCTTCGGGTTTTGGACACCGAACAAAAATTATTCATAAGAATGCTCAGCTGGGCTCCATACCGATCTTGACTCCACCTGTCGCAAATATTTGCGTCTATTGGCAGTGATAGAATCATGTCTGAGGCGTTGTGCCACTGAACCCAAGATGTGGGTGCCATATTTGTCCCTGTGGGGCAGCGGTTTTATTGACGGTGGCAGAAAACACACCGTCAGAGTGCTGAGTTCAAATATACCCGGGTAGCCTGATGTAATCCTTACTCCCGTATTCTAAAACCCTCCTACACTCGAGCCTCTACTTGAGGAGATCCTTGGAAGCGGTTTCGGCATGTATAACAGTTGCGGTATCCCCCACTGAACAGTTGCGGTATCCCCCGAGTCTAAGAAGCACATGCAACGAAGGCAGTCTCAGAATACGGCCATCAGACTAGTACGGAGTGCCTCGAGCACGGTTATAGCTTCGACCACTGCAACTACAAAATTATTTAAAATATTTCGTCTGTACCTGCCACGAGACAAGCCATTTGCTTTTTCTTCTCCATTGCAAATTTAGTCAAGCAGACATCAATACTGCGGAGTCGATATTTCCTGCAGCCGGACAAGTAACAACTCTACCTTTCTTGCGCAAAACAAAAACTACATGTAACCACCTTCCCCCTTAAACCACCTCGGTAACATCACCATCAACATTTTAAAGTGGTTTAAGTACGTTTGCCGTCTGAAATATTCCTCCATTTGTTTTTCACCTTTGTTCTTTTTCCACCGCTCCTTGGTACAGTGTGACACTGAGAGTAATTAAATGCTGCAAAGGGTTACTAAATTCACCATTGCACGTATAGACGAAATTTTTTGTAAGCGTGTTTTCCTTATGCGTGCATGTCTTTCTTATAAACGAAATAAAAAATTAAATGCGCTTTGTTTCAAGAGAAAACAATACAAGAGACCAAACTTATATTGCCTGAAATCCAAAATAGTTACGCACCTCCGGTGGACAATACATAAAAAGAACAGACTGGGGCAAAACAAAAATACACTTTCAAACCTAGTAAATGTTATTGCGGAAGAACAACGCGCGAGTAATAGTACACAACGTGCCACAGTTCCGAAAATACCTGCCGTACAAACAGGCTACGCAAGTACACATGGGTTAAGTGATTGATTGTGGGGTGTAACGCTCCGAAGCTACACCTGGCCTATGAGGTGGGCCGTAGTGGAGGGCTCCGCATTAATTTTGAGACCACCTGGGTATCTTCAATGTGCACTTAAATCTAGACACACAGGCGTTGTCTCGTTTCGCCCATGCGTTGGGTGCATGTTTTGTAAAAACATATGGATACAGTGCAAAGCTTATAAGAAACGCAACTGTTAAATAGTTCAACCATGCCCAGCAGGTAAAACAATCAGACCTAAAAGTCTTTTGTTTTTTACCTATAAAATACAGCCCCTCCCCCAAGCCCCCCCTTCCCCCAAATAGAAAGGAAAGTGCTAGACTTCGCGTCTGGTGCAACAAAGAAACAAACAATGTGTGAACGCAAAATAACTCAAAAGTGCCTGAGAGAAAAGGCAAATGCGGAAGACATAATCCCGCAGTGACTCCCGTTGTACTCCCTGTGACTCCAGTGGCTCTCCGCAGTGACTCTTCACATACTTGCCACCACCAATTGCTGCTTGCAAAAAGCCCAATTTCTGCTTGAAGCCACTGAGAGTCACAAGTTTATGGTTGACGGGGACAGCCCTGTCTGTGTAGAAACATTGTAGACATTTTCGAGGGCTCCAGTGCAACATTTGCCCTTCGTTGCCGTCAACAAATTGCTATTTAGCTTCCTTCAAAGGATACACAGTTCGTGAAATCTAAGAGGTTACACTCACTGGCATGTCGACATTTACTTAAAAGCGGGCAACCGTTTGGCTTGGATGCAGCCCCTTAGAGATACTTTACTGACCTCCTTGCTCTCAACCAAAGTGGCATTCAACGTGCAGTAAACAGAAAACCTAAAAAAAACCGCGTCTCCAAGATAAAAAAGTGATAGATAGCGGAAGTTTCAAACTTCGAAAAGAAAACACGATAGTGCGTGGAGCTCCAAGTGTAAACGAGGGGACACATTTTCTCCCGACCACTTCGACAAGATGCGCTGCCGAGAAATATTGTCCTTTTACTGAGCCCCCGGGAGAGTTGGAGCTTCTCGCTACGCCTACGCTTCACGTGTAAAAAGAGGTGCTTGGTTGTTGTTGGGTCGCGGACGTATAGAGTGCTTCCCGTTTCACGCAGAGAACCTTGATGTTCACCGTGAAGGGATGTGCATCAATAGAAGCGAGTATGCACACTGTCTCAGTCCGGGTGTACTGTTTTTTCTTTACTGATAGGCTTCACGCTTAAAGAATAGAGAACACTTCTATGTCAGAGGCTTCCGGTGCGCAAATTGCACTCTTGGAAAAGACGCACGCGTTTACCAAAGATACCTCTGTCTTTGAGAAAATATTGCGCCTCAAGCTGTTTCGCACATAGAGTGCACATGTTTGACAGAAGTGAAGCATTTTAAACGTAAACTGCTTAACGCCACCCACCCCCCCTCTCTCTCTCTTGGGCTATTTCCTCTCAGTCGTATGTAGAACGATCCCGCTTTTAATTCAAAAGTTGTTTATCACATACTTGTGCGAAATGTTCTGCACGTGTAGGATCACTAAATGACAAAAATGGAGGCGCTCTGCTGTCGTCTGTACAAAGTAATAAAAGTGGGGCATGGGGCATGGCGTCCGAGGCATGACGTCCTATGAAGTTCTCGACGACTTCAGCTGTGCCACCGTTCACACCAGATGCGGCAGTTATGTTGTTTGTTAGGCCGAGATTGCTGCAAATTCCTTTCGCTCAAACAGTGAAAAATGGCCAGCAACATGAAAAATACCGTCTAGCTCTGCGGAAGAGCCGAGCTAATGCTTAATCGAGGACCAAGAAAACCAGCGTGAACTTCAACACATCCGAAGGAAGCGTGAAGATACTGCCGTTCGTGCGTCTACGGCGCACGCATTGGATGGGCTCTCGAAAACGCCTCTGCTAACGTTTACGTATTGCACGACATTTCAGTGTGTACCACAAAGGGCAAAGGTTTACGGAACATGAAGCCAGCAATTTTGGGTGATTTCTCTGCCGCATGGAAGCGCGGAGTTTTATGTGCGGTATTTTTGCAATACTATTGCAATTATGCGACATCTCACAATCATGCCACCATTTGCGGGCTGCTACCGGAAAAGAAATAGCCTGAAAAACATTTTTATGGTGCGTAAACGTTTGCTCATGACGGCCTATTGTTTGCAAGGCTAGTTTTTGTTTCAATGTTTAGACATAAGAAAAATTTGTTTTATGGTATTTGGCAACTAAAAGTCGCACTGAAGTGCCACTTCGCCCGCATTTCCTTCTGCTCCGAAAGATGTCTACCTAGTTTTGGAAGTGTCTGCTTGCTGAAATGTCTGGTTTTATTTTGTTCTGATGAAAATGCAGCTCTGGCCCCTTGTCTCAAATAAGGTGACTGCTAATGCTTTATAGCCGTAACCGAAATGCAGAAACATTCCACAACGCACACGCAGCGCTGTATGAGCGGGACAGTGTTACATCCTGCGCTTTTAGACGCCTGGAATCAAACCAATTTGTTTTAAGTCAGAGTGGAAAATATACCCAACCTGCACGAAACAGGCGGTAGGTACACGTTGATATAATTCGCGCTTTCGAGCATGCACCTAGCAGCGTCTTTTGAAATGTTGAAAGCTTAGTTTGACCAAACTTTATACTAGCGTATGTCGGCGAAAACTTGAACTGAAGCCACACCTAAAACCTATGTCAATAAATTGAGGTCCTATCATATTTTATACATAGAGAGAGAGAGAGAGAGAGAGCGATCTTTAATGAAGTCTGGCGATGTTAGCTGGGCTAAAATGCCTAACTTGCTGCGCCAGTTGATGACGTGATGAAGATGATGGCGATGATGTTCAAGAAGTTGATGCGTACAGATACGGCGAGTTATTCACAGCGACTGGTCTAGATCTGAGTGTTGCAGGTACTCTATCAGAGCTTTGGTAGCCCGTAAAGCACGTTTGGGACAAGCCCATGGTCCTAAAACGTCCTTTAGCTGCATGTTCACGGAAAGCGGTAGTCCCAAAGTCACTGCGAGGGATACTCTTTGAGCACTGAATCGAGCACATTCACAGAGCAGGTGCTGCAGGGTTTCTCGCACATCACAGTGTGGGCAGAGTGGCGACGTAGCCTGTTTTATCTTGAAGAGGAAGTTGCGCGTGTATGCGACATTCAACCGCATGCGATGTAGTATTGCTTGTACCCGCTTGGAGAGTCCTGGTGGCATTTTAAATTTGCAGTTGGGATCTATGAAGTATAACGGCGCGTAATGACGTGATACGTCATCCCAGGCTGCACGCTGCATGTTCCATGCCACGCTGGATGCAAGTATAGATGCATCTTTCCTGGAGAATGGTATAGCTATTGCCGATCCATTATGCTTATGCGCAACGGATGCAGCAATGTCCGCCTTCACATTGCCAGTTATCCCACAATGGGCTGGAATCCACTGAAGTGCAATGTGATGGTGCGCTTGGCGAGCTTGGGGATGTAAAGCGTGTATGTCACACACAAGGTGGTCTTTTGGAAAAGATGCTAGACATTGAAGGGCGGCCCTTGAGTCTGTGAAGATGGCCTACTCTCGAGCGGGTTGCTTGACGATATGAGCGAAAGCCACCCTCAGAGCTGCAAGTTCGGTAGCCGTAGTTGACGTTCTGTGGCTGAGCATGACACTGATGGTAGTACGGGATGACGGTATCCACACCCCGATAGTGGATGATGTTGACGACACCGACCCATCAGTGTACACATGAGTGTGGTCTCTGTATATCCGCGACATGCAGTCCAGGGCGAGGAACTTTAGTGCGGGAGCCGGAATATACTCCTTCCTCGTGATACCGGGCACAGTAGTCGTGACTGGTATGGGCAGGAACATCCAGGGCGGGTGCTCAGGAGGAGAAGGCTCTTGATACACCTTCGGCGGAAATTCACGCACTTCTTTGGCCCAGCTTGTCGCTAGAGGATGGCCCCGCTGTCTTTCCCCAATCCGCAGACGCGCACGAAGCAACTCCTGCGTGCTTAGAGCGAGTGGTGAGGAGCTGCCTGCATTCTGTCAGCGTTCTGATGGCAGAGGTTGTCTTTGGGACGCCAATGCAGACCCGCAGGACTTGTGCTTGCATGCTCTCTAGCGCTTTGACAGTTCCTTTTGATAGAGGGACCAAAGCAGGGATGCTGTAACTCATCAGGCCAACGCAAAGCGCTTTGTATACCCGTAGAAGAGAATTGACTGAGCAACCGCCAGTGTTGGTGGAGAGCATGCGGAATATGCGGGCGAAGGAAGTAATCTTGTCCTTGAGGTGGCGAACGTGTGGCGACCAGGTGAGATTACTATCAAATGTCACTCCCAAGAACTTGTGGGTCCGGACGTATGGAATTGCGGTCCCTCCAACAGTGAGGCCGTAGCGCGTAAGGTCACGCTTTGTGAAGGCCATCGCAGCACACTTATTCCCTGAAATCACTAATCCTCTAGTTGCCAGAAATGCCGCAATAGAGTCAATTGCCCGCTGCAGTCTTGACCATAACACTCGCCTATTGCGGCCAGAACTCCATATACAGATGTCGTCGGCGTACAGGGAGATTTCTACCGACTTTGGCACGTATTTCTCCAGGCCAAATATGGCAATGTTGAAGAGTGTAGGCTCAGCACCCCACCCTGTGGAACAGCTCGGGTCACCTGATGTAGCGATGAGTCGCCCATGTCGGTAGACATGTACACATACCTATCGGAGAGGTAGTCCGATAGCCATGCGTACATGCGGCCCCTGATGCCTAAAGACTTCAGCGCAGAGCGGATGGCTTCATGCTCGACGCAGTCATACGCTGACTTGATGTCGAGGAACGCGGCAACAGCAATGTTCCGCCGACACTTTGCTTCTCTTATGCTATTTACAAGGGCGATGACGTTGTTGAGGCTGCTACGACCCTTGCGGAAACCAGACATCTGTGCCGGGTATATATTTCGGATGGTCAAATCCCAGTCCAAGCGGAGCAGCACCATCTTTTCCATCAGTTTACCGACACAACTCAGGAGCGCTATGGGTCGGTAAGACTCGATGGCGGTTGGAACTTTACCTGGCTTTAGGACTGGGACAAGGCGAGCGTGTTTCCACCCTGGCTCTAGACGACCAGTTTCCCACGAAAGATTGAAGGCATGCAGGAGGCAACTTCTTCCCTTTTCCCCTAGATGCGAGATGGTTGTGTAGGTGATGTCATCCGGGCCTGGGCAGCTGGATTTCTTGACAGAAGCCAGTGCAGCGAGCAACTCTGCCATGGAGAATGGCTCGTTTATTGGGGACACCGGGCCTGAGCATCCCTCGTTGGGGGGAGAGTGTGGCGGAAGAAGAGCTGCTGGCGCTGCAGTAATTCTCCTACAGAAGGCGTCAGCGACTTGGAGGTCACTGGTGTTCGTGCTCAGTGAGATGGATTTGAACGGGTGCAGTTGAATTTGCGGGGTCCGCAAACTTCGGAGCAAGAGCCATATTCTGGAGAGCGGCTTCCGGGGGTCCAGCTTGGAGCAGAAGGATTCCCACTCACGCTTGGCGAGCTTAATCATATGCCTTCGAATTGCCTTCTGGGCTCGTCTTGACGCACAAATATCTTCAGGCGCTTGTGTCCGGCGCGCTCATCTTTCTGCTCTTCGACGCACTGCGCGAAGCCTCTCATACTCCGAGTCAGCGGCGGTGTATCTATGCGGAAGCCGCAGTACTTTGCTGCTTGACTTTCAAGCTCTTGACATCGTGTCCACGAAGGCTTCATATGAGCTCACCAAGACCACGGCTTCCTCCACCACAGTTCTAAATGCCTCCCAGTCAGAGGAGCGAATCACACGCTGTGGACGAGAGCCCGAGAGACCATCTACTGCAATATAAGTCGGCGCATGATCGCTGCCATGCAGTTCAATGTCCACTGCCCAGCTCGTCCTAGGGAGGAGTTGTGACGAAACAAACGTGACGTCGAGGGCGCTGGACATCTTTCCCCGGTAGAAGGTGGGCTCTCCAGAATTGACAACGCACATACCCTGCCGGTGAGCAATATCCAGAAGGTGCCTCCCTTTAGACGTCGTTTTCCTACTTCCCCAGATGGGATGATGGGCGTTGAAGTCACCGGTCAAGATGTGCGGGGCTGGTGTAGTATTGATGATGCCTTCTAAGCGATTTAAGTCCAGTGCTACACGAGGTGGAATATAGGTGGAATATAGACGGCGATTATGGTGAAGGACAACCCAGCGCCGCGAACTGTGGCTGCCACGTATTCGTTTCGTGCATCCGGTGATAGACCATGCTCTATTATGGTGAGGTCATTTCTAACGGCAATTAAAACTCCTGACATTTCTACACCAGTCAGCGACCGCAGAACTGTGTATCCCGAAAGGCGTATGTCTTCCATCAGCCGTGATTCAGAATTAGCGATCACGGGAAAACGATGTTTGCGTGTGAATTGGCGTAGGTCCGAAAGGCGCTGCTTGAGTCCGCAGGCGTACCACTGTAAGATTGTAGCTTTATCTCGAATTTCTTGTACTCTGGGAACTGTGATTGCACCAGCAGTTGCAGTTAACGCCATTGCATAAGTAGAGGTGAAACATAGTCCAGGAGTGTCAGGATACCCACGGCTACCGGTGATGAAAGGGGGGCGAGGAAGAGGCGCACCGCCTCCACTACAGCTGATATCACAGAACGCAAGCCCTCGGAGCTCTGGTGATCCTTTGGCTCACGCTGCTCTCTCAGAGATGTTCGACGAGCAGGCTTCGAAGTTCGTACAGCTGGAGTTGGAGTCTCGTCTGATGGCCGAGCAGGCGCAGCTCTCGATGCAGGCGGGGCGGCATCTTTTGAGGGGGAGTCAACCATTGCTGCGGTAGCTCGTACTGGCAGAGCTGCAGTAGGGGGATGCTTCTGCTGCGATGCGCGATGGAGGACTGGCAGAGCTGGGAAATCATCCTCATTGTTGTTGAACCCGAGATCCGCAGATGTGTACTCTTGCTTTCTCCCGTGTTCCTTATGTCCAGCCTTACGGCGTTCCAGTAGAGCGTATTTCGCTGACTTGTAGTCAGTGTTGTTTCTAGCCTTGATTTTGAAAATAGCCTTTTCATCACGGCGGACAGAACAATGAACAAACGTGACTCATGCTTTTTGCTGCAGTTTGGGCATTTAGGATTTTGAACTGAGCAGGATTCTCGGTCGTGGGTGCCACCGCACCGTGAACACCGGAGCGGGAGTTTGCACATGTTCGCCACGTGCCCGAATCGCTGGCAGTTTTTGCATTGTATCGGTGTCTCTATGTAATCATACACGCGATAGCGCGTGTAAACGATGACTACATGCTCTGGTACAGCTTCTGTGGCGAACACAATCTGCACACTCTCTGATGATTTTCCCAGTCTCCGGGCGGATTTGACAGGCGCTCTGGCTCGTAACGCACTATGGATTTCAGGTTCGGAGAGCTCCTTAGCTACTCCCCTGATCACGCCCACTCCGCAATTGCTCGGTCGTGGTTCATAGGCCTGGACTTTCACTCCAGCAATGGAGGAGATTTTCAGGAGACGCTCGGTGGCATCAGCGTTGCGAGTGTCAATGGCGAGCAGGTACACTCCATTGAGGCACTTGGGATATTGTGGGTGTGATATTTTGGGTTATATTATTTCAATGCAAGGAAATAAGGGTAGGAGAAGGGCGCTCAACAAGCTGACTTTAACCCGTGTTAGGCGACCTAAATGGGAAACCGACAAATTAAAGCCGTTCCACTCAATGTGCGAGCGGTCGGAAGTGCAGAGCAGCGATTCGCCATAATGGGCTGTAGCGCTGTTATCCGGTCACTTCTGCCACACAATGCGATTGAAATTTTCCGCCTTCGCAGTGTTCGCGTGCCCCACGCCTGAAACTGCACCAGAGGGAGTTCTATTATTTTTGTGCTTTCTTTTCCTTCCACGCGTTCCGGCATTGCACTTCCACTTTTTTCGCTTACTATTGTAAAAACGAACCCAACGAGCGTTCCTAACTAAATAAACCTAAGTTCACGAAATCCTAACTAACTGAATAAACTATGGAAAACAAAAGTGAATGAAGCCTAATGAATGAATGAATGAATGAATGAATGAATGAATGAATGAATGAATGAATGAATGAATGAATGAATCAACGCGGGCGCTGCCAGTTGATTACGTATATTTTGCGTCAAATGTACGTACAGTTTTCATTGCACTAAACAGCGGGGAAATGTATGACAAGCGCCAGTGGTTCGCGAGTTTCGAAAGCTTATGTATAGTCATAAGCTTTCGAAACCACTTGGCTTTCGAAACCTCTGGGTTACACCACGACAGAGGAACTCCGCGTGGCTCTACTTGTGTCCAGCGAGCGAGCTACGACGACAAGGCGAGCCCTAGATGTGCTCTGCACTTAAAAGTGGTAGAAAGAAAAGGTCCCTGTAAAAACCTATATTTACTCCGTTGTTACGCACGCCAGAGAGGAAAACTATATTGTTGCACTCCCCCCTTGGCGTTTTACCCTTCGCAAAATTCCCCTTCGGCGGTTTCAGGCGTCAGTTCTACTATCCCAAGCGCGTTTCGTCGAAATGCAGTGGAGCATCACACTGAGTCTTAAAAAGCACGGGCGCATTCCCTCCTGCTTGCTTAGCGGGTGAACTTTCCTTCCAGGTCTTCTCGGAAACACCGGGTATCGTTCCCCTGACCACATTGCAAGATATCACCAAATATCACTGCTCGACAATACAAGATCTGTCACCTCTTCCCACTAAGCTTACAAATAGATGAGAACACATACCCCGCAGACTTGAAACAAACGCCTTTGCGCCGCGGAATTGGCTACATAGCATGCACCACACTGAATACAGTGCCACCTACAAATATTGCGATCACCACTAAAAGATACGATCTTGGGGTGCACATATAACCAGGCCTTCCCACCTTCATCCCGACCATTTGCCCTTTTCCAGCTTTGGAAGAACCTGACAGCCGGCGCATACTTGGATGCCCAGCAACTCCAGGTCTCTGGGTCCGAGGCCACATGGTCGTACCATTTGACCCCAAGACTCATTGACCACTCCACATCACCGGAATCAAATTAAAGTTTGCAACAAGGACAACAATAGCCCTGCTACCTTCAGATAAAATCTTCTTGATCAACCCTAAGCACCTGTCACCTTCTACAGAAAAACAACCCTTCTCAGCCCCACAACCATTCATCTCAGCAACACTTCCTTTGACGCAAATCCTGTTTCACCCGCTATGCTCCGTGCAAACCATTTTTATTGACATCTCCTTCAACCAAAGGGAACGAAACGACTGTTGGCTGGTGCTTCCGTGGGATACTCCTCATCCCCTATTCTTCACACATACCCAGCTTTCTCGCTCAAAATTACAACCTCTCGGGAACCTAGAAAACCCACTTTAGGAAAATGATATTTGGCATAAAGGTAGAAGTCAACGTGAAGATTAAAACGCTAAAAGAACATTTCAGGTTTCTGAATATTTTTTTGCGTAATTCGCTGTCAAATCTAACTCCCCATGCATATCTATGGGATAGTTCCCATGGCTCAGGTACCCAGTCGCGCAACGTGCCCGACTTGAAACTGTGCACAAAGCAAGTATTCACCTCAAATATTAGCTGTGCAAAAGAACATTTTCATTTCGCTAATAAATTGCAGAGTAATCACTGTTGAAAGGACTGTCATGAGCGGGAAAGCTGCACATGAGGGAACATACTACCAGCCAGCTCCATTCAGCATACGATGGTGTTCACCCCAACTTGTGAATGACCCATAGGTCAAGAGATGAATTAGAATTCAAAAACCAAGCTCCTTTTTTTGGTGAGTATGACATATGCGAGGCCTAGTCTTCAAAGTTTTGTATACGCCATGTACACCAGGCGCAAAAATTCAATGTACTAGCTTACAACACTGAAACATCTTATGTCGCAAAGATAGAAGCAAGACCTTTAATTTTTATTGTCAAAATATTTCGGTCACTGTTAAAGGTCAATCTTACTCTGAATATTCTATGGTCCAGACGCCTCTAGAATGGCCTAGAAAACTTTGACAGAGACTTTGAGTAGGTACAGACGGCAACGGACTTGTCAATAAGCACGTTACAGTCTACAGAAGACCCCATGGACACGCAATTTTTATTTCAAGTCCGCCGGGATTGTACGCTAGGGCTTCAACAAACAAATGTAAAATATTTAACGATAATGATCCAGTGCATCACCACCCATGTCAACGTTTCGCGGCGTCCGCACTACAACCGCAATTTGTGGGATCTGCCGGGAAAAACGTAATTGAAATGAACACATCTGTGTCTCCATTCCTTTTTTTAGCTTACAACCTCGTTGGCGGGCTGGAAAACCCGCCCCTGAATCGCGTCTGCTTCGTCACTTTAACACTTCTTTATATTATCGTGGCGCTTATTATTGCACCGTTATGTTAAATGCTTTAGTCTTTCGAGCATCGGTGGCTTGGCGCGTGGTAAAAGCGGCTGTTGACAACTCAAGCTGGGCTGTGGCGCTTGCGTAGATTGATTTCTGTGGACAGAGGCACATACGAAAAGTAACTTTTCTACAACAAATTGGCCGCGTATCAGTTTTCTTCATTGTAATTGTCCTCGAAAGACGATAGTCGTCTGCTGCCTGTGCGACGTAACCGTTCTCCGCTCTCCGCTACGGCGCGCCCCACACTGTTCCTTTCCCTTTCTCGCCACTCTCGTGATGTACTGGACGGACATTTGTTCAATGCAATTTGCTTTTCCCGACTTTGCACTGTTTCTGGGCCACCGGCTTGGACAGAGCGCATTTTCGTTATCTTCTTTTTTTTTGTTCGGCCTGAGGAAACACCAGGTGAAGCTCTCTCTCTTTTGTGCGCGCTTTTATCGTGCACAAGCTGGAGCCTCTCTGCGCCATGTTTAAAGTATTGCTTTTAAAGATGATGGTCTTTCTAGGGCTACTTAAACGCAGAAAATTTGGTCTGTCTGTATGGCTGTATGTCTGTGACTCTATTCAGCCACCCGGCCAACGTAAAACAGAATCTGCGCAACAGTCCTATATACCCACAACCAAATCTGAACGCCTAAGTCCGGTGTCAATGTTCATACTTGTCATAATTGTTGAACACGAACAAGGCATAACTCAAATATAAGGCTGAAAATCAATACATAAGTGATATTTGTAGTGATGCTTTGTTAACAAATTCATGGATGCTTGGTTTTTGCGATAGCAAACGAAATACTACATCAACTGCAGAAAACCTTCGCCTGCTGGTGCCTGCGCTATAGCTACCGACGGCATTTAAAAATTCAAACGGCAACAGCAAGGACAGGTTCCACTATATAGGTTCCACATTCCGCTTGAAACGATAGTGAAGTAGGGCAACGTGGTTCTATGAACGTTGTAGTAGGGTGCCTTGATTCACGCGCGTCTCCGCCGTACGACAGCGCTGGCATTGAGGCACCGGACCTGAGCAGTGGACCGCGGTAAATTTAAATTGAGCACATCTCAAGCGTGGTATTTCTTTGAGATGAGCGAAACGGGAGAGGAACAACATGAGAGGTGAGCGGGAGAGAGTGGGGAGGCATTTACTCGGCAGGGGCGCCAGTCAACTATCGTCTTTGGTCGACATTTGCCACGAAAACAGCGTTTATACGGCCTTTTTGAACTTGCTAACGTACAAACCAACCCAACGTATATTACTAATTTAAAAAACGTGGGACTTACCGGTTAAGTACACAGATCTGACCTCATATGCGCCTGAGATTTACTTTTGTGCTCAATGGTGACGACGTGTGTTACTTACGCCAGCCGCTTCAACAGTTTAGAACGGTTCTGTCGATATAAACTTTTTTGACGAATTGTTTCAACCTTTCGACGGGAGGCTGCATGGAGGCACAGACATCCAGAGACATACGCCGACCTTAATCTTCGCGCTTAACTACAACAAAAAGAACGTAACAATATCTTCATTAAAAATACTTCACTACACTATTATTTTGAGTACACCGGCCGTGCTGCTCGTCAGCTCTAATCATTAGTCAAAACATTCTCGTTTTGCTGATCAATAGCCAGAAGTTATGTTAAACCGCGGGTAATGAACCATACTGCTTATAAATCTAGCCTCATTAACAGTTTTTCAATGACTCCTCAACTGTAAGCACACTGCAGAAATTGCTACCCTGTAATCGGAGGTCCCGTTTCTTGAGCTCATGCAGCTGAGGAAGAGACTTTTCAAATTATACTTATGGCTCACTATATCTTGTAAGACGTGGACACATACGAGAGTCACCCTTGAGGACGGAAACTTGGGACGTAGACTGCCAGAAGAAGAGGCGATTAATGGAGGGAAAACAGGTTGGAGAGGGCTGGACATATAAAAAAAAACAAATGATGTAGAGCAACTGGCCTAGAAACTTCCCATCCCCAAGTATTGACAGAGGAGTAGAGGAAGGAATTGAAAGGAGGAAGAAAGTGGGAATGCGAAGAAAAACGTCTCGCCGCTTCGCCGCTTCACAGTCCACCGACACCCAAAGTGAACGCATCGGCCGTCTGTAAGCTTCACTCCCGCGGCTAACCCACCGGAAAGCCTTGAATAAGTTGCCTTCTCTCACGCGTCTGTCTACTTCCATTTCCGTTCGGCGTGCGCACACCCGTACGGAGTTCAAGGAATCGGACTACGCTTCTTCCTCTCATCTTGTACATCTGGTGGGGAAAGTTTCGAGAAAGGCTGATTCGCTTCCTTGATACGTGTGGTTGCCACTTGCTTGTATATAGAAGGAATCATGGGGGACTCTGCCTGCTGCTTCTGGCCTTCAAAAAGCGGAGTTCGTTGATTGCGGCAACAAGCGCGCTGTGCGAGGAAGCGGACAGAAATGGGCAGGAATGAGTCGGGTCCCGAGACGGGAGTAGCAAAGTACATACGCTGCATTTCCTGTCTTCCCACATCTTCCGCTTAGAATAGCAAAACATGTTCGTCTTGAACTGTGTAAGGCTTTGCTAACTGCCGTACCGTCGTGACAGAATGACAAAAACGGCGGGTATACATTTCTTTGGCGATCACAAAGAGAGCTTTCCTATGATGGAACATGATGTTTTCAGTAATTGTGCCTGCATGGCGGAGCTCTGTTTGCCGGAGCATCAGCTCATTAGCTGTGTCTAAAGGTAACTTGGTTTAAGCTGTGTTCTGTGGTACTAAAGTGCTACTGCTGATAAGCAGACTCACGTTCTCGAAAGAACAAAACGATGTCTTGCGGCGACTGTAGTTGCTAAATTCCCTTAACAAACACTTCCGTACATTGAGTCACCACAAAATTCAGGCCCTAAGATTAACTTAGCGTTTACATGCTCTTACAACATGAACTGAAAAACCGCCGTCTCTGGTTATCTTTCGCATGTTTGACCGACAAAGTTTCATTCAACAAAACTTCCTGAGCTAGTTGGTACAAGACCCGGGCAGCCTCTCTCTGTCTTTCGTGTCACTCTTCGTCTCCGTCTGTTTAGCGCCCCATTCGTATAGAGTTCCGTGGCTCCGGCAGACGTTTACTTTGGAAGCAGTGGCCTACAAACAAACAAACAAACAAACAAACAAACAAACAAACAAACAAACAAAGAAACAAACAAACAAACAAACAAACAAACAAACAAACAAACAAACAAACAAACAAAGAAACAAACAAACAAACAAACAAACAAACAAACAAACAAACAAGCATACAAATACAGAACAAATGAACGAACAAATATACAACAAAAAACTAGGGAGCCTACATGCGCCGTGACTGCGAAGTCGCGGCGCATGCCGGCTCCCTACAATAAACAAGCCAACATACTCCAACGCCCCGCACGTGTGGAACGCATCGCGCTTCAAAGGCGCGTCAATCAAGTTGGTTTTGGGGCAAAACGCTTTTTTAACGATGCCCAAGAAACCTTCACTTAACTGTAGCTACGAACAGCTTCGCTGTAAGGAATTCCTGCAGAGCTTTTTGATAGCGCCAAAAAAAGCTGCGCCATGCACATGTGCAACTGATCTCGCCGTGCCTTCCGTGTTATCCAGCCACGACGATTATTGCCCCGGTTCATTGTTGTCAATACCAGCCATCTGGTCTGAGATCGCCTGTTGATTGATTTGATTGATTGTGGGGTTTAACGCGCCGACGCAACGCAGGCGATGAGGCGCGCAGTAATGGAGGGCTCCGGATTAATTTTGACCACCTGGGGATCTTTATCGTGCGCCGAAATCTCGTACACACGGGCGTTTTTGCTTTTCGCCTCCATCAGAAAAGCGGCCGCCGCGGCCGGGAATCGAACCCGCGACCTCGTGCTCAGCAGAGCAACGCCTTAGCCACTGAGCCACCGCGGCGGGTTGAGATCGCCTGTCGTCTGCTGTTCTAGGTTACCCCATTTTCAGAAATAAGCCTCACGATACTTTGTTAACGTTTGTTTCTTTCTTCTCTTTTTACTTTTATTATTCTGTGCGTGAGTGTCTGTGCTTGTGACAGGGCGTCATGGGATCATTCACTGCAGGTGAACAGGCTGCATTTTCGTCTAAAGTGAAATATCTCATAGACACGCACCTGCAGAAGAATAAAAGTAAAAAGCGAACACTGCAACAAACGGGAACAAAAAATCCTCAGCCTTATTTTTGAAAGTGCGGTGCGGTAACCCGTAATGCGACCTTCGTGCGAAGTTGAACTGCGAACGGAGCAGCGGTTCGCTCAGGCGAAAAAGTTTAGAGTTCCATTTACTGATGCAACACCCTGTATGTTTTCCTTGTGTGGAAATACCTACTCATTATAGTCGAATAACAATGCTGATCGCAATAAAATTTGCATTATGATGCTTCTTATTGTCGCTTTTCATTGATAAGGAACGCCCTCTGACAGGCGTGTTCGTTATAATTTAATGAGAAAGTATTTGTTAAGGTGGCAGATCAAAAATGCAATGACGCGCACTAGCACAATGCACCCAAAATGGTCAACCGATGGCACAGATAATGCTTGCGGAAACAAAGAATAAAAATCAGTCACAACACTCCACTTTCACTCTACAGGCACAACACTCTGGACTCACTCTAATTTTGTCGAAAAACCCTCTATGAACAAAGCTAGGCAATTTATCAAAAAAAATAAGTTAATTTTGTTTTTGGTGAGACCAGCGCACAGTTCCTCTGAAACGTCAGAGGCGCACTCACCCCAACACTAGCATAGCTCGATGATTATGGGTGACTTAACGTAGACCCAGTGATTTTGTTGTGGCATACACATTTGAAACGGGTGTGAACACATGAACTTACGCCTACATAAATATTTTGAGCATTCTAATTACCGAACTGGCAATTCGGAAATACCAAAGTTCTTTCCCACTAGATGTCTTGCTTTCTTTGCGGTGCAAATGTGGGTATCTGTCGCATCATCGTGACATAGAGGAGAAGAAAAAGATAGAAGGGGTAAAAGACGATGATAATACTAAGAAAAGACGCGTAGCAATTGAACTTTACTGATTTCGCAGTTACGACATTATAAGGAGTGCTGTGTCCTCCCAATTTCTTGCAGACAAGGAGCAAAACTGATAACGCAACATGTCAGCTGTACAGTATCTGAGCACCATAGGACACGTTTTTTGAGGAAGCGCATGTAGCAACAAAGTAGAATATAATTGCATCTGAAAATGCTACGAAAGGGCTGCAAAGAATACACAGAAAAAAAATTAAAGAACAATTACAGAGAACAAGAATTACAGAGAACAAGAAAACAGAGAACAAGAGAAAAGAACTGTTAGTGCCTTCGGGAACGCCACGTGTTGTAGTGTTGTTATGGCCGCGTGTAATAAACCAAGGATTCCAAGCAGGAGATGTGAGAATCCCTTCCCCATTCCAAATATGTAAATAAGCTATAAATTCATGTTGAAGGTGTACGTGCTTCAAGCCATTATTCAGAAACGTGGGTATTTGCACCAAACATTTCCCCCTGAGGCTGTCCGCACACCAGCTACGAAGGACAGCGGCAGGTGTTCTTTAGCCACCATAGCATCCTGCCATTGCCTCGCGTCTGACAGAAGTAGATGAAAGGCAATGAAACCAATGTGGCATTTCCAGGGAATAGAGGATGGTGCCCCGGCGTCTAGAAAATCACAATGCAAATAACAACAGCAGGTTCTTTTTAGTATTGAATTGCATTGAATTTAATTTTATTTAAAAAGCGTGAACATGAAACGTGAATCGGTACGGAGGCACTGGGAGGTCCCAAGGTAAGGACCGCATGCGGGACATCCCATGTTGATTATAAAATAACCGGAAAAAATGAATAAATATCAAGCAACACTAGAATACAATCTCCACAAATAAACACTCAGCATAAAACAGAGAACACTGAATACAAAAACCGAAACAAAAATATTACAATAAGAAGCAAGAACACTAAAAAAACAATACAATAAATACAACTACAACTCCAATCTATTCACAAACTGGAGTATGAATGCCACAATAACAAAATACATAATACGGCAGTGGAATTCCATAAGACAGAAGGGCCAGATTTAGAAAGGCGTAGTCAGATTTAGAAATGCGTAGTGAATCAGAAGATCTAATATCAGGGGCTAGTGAATTTAAGAATGAAATGGCGGAAAATTGAATCGTATGTTTGCCGTAGTTAGTGCGTTTACATGGAAGTAGCAGATTCTGGCGTGAGTCAAAGCGCGTTGAACTGAGATTAGAAGTGATGCCTTGAGGGAAAATATTTAAAGAAAGGTGACCGTAAAAAATGTAAAAAAGAAAATACAAAAGTTGCAGCTATAAAGTTGATGTAGGTGCAAAACACGGAGCTGTTAGAGCAACGGGGAAGATTGTTCTCGTCGGTAAGAAAATTTAATGAAGCGTAATGCGTGCTTCTGCCGTGTTATTAATGGTGCGATATGGGTATGATACGTACCACCCCAGGAAGAAAGGCAGTATTTTGGGTTACTGTGGACAAAAGCGTAATACAAAGTTAGAAGAGTTTGTAGGTTGAAGTATGGTCTAGCTCTAATAACAACTCTGATACCAAACGTTACTCCCTTTGAAATGAAGGTTACCTGCTCATGAAATTTAAGGTAGAAAATACTGCTACGACAAAGTTCAATTTTATCACCTGAAATATAGAGGAAAGGGATGGCAGAAACGTTTCTTTGAGAGGAACTAAAAAGCAGAAAGCAAGTTTTAAGTACGTTAATAGATAACTTGTTGAGGAGACACCATCGTTCGAAGTAAAAGAGGTCAGCTTGGAGCAGTTGGGTTAAGGTACACATCTTTTTATTGGAGTAAAGATGGTGGTGTCGATAGCATACAGTATGCATTGTGAGGAAGTTACACAGAGAGGAAGATCAATTAAAAAGAGAAATCGACACAAGATCGAGCCTTGTGGAACGCCTCTGTTAACTGTTACCGGGGATGATGTGGCTGTGGCAACTGAAACTATTTGTTGCCTATTTAAAAGAAAGCTGCGTAACAAAGAGCAGGATCTGTAATACCATAACGCTCAAGCGTAATGGAAACAATTTTATGGTCAATGGTGTCGAAAGCTTTCAAGAAATCAATGAAAGATTTAATTTCGTCTGTTAGACATGCAGTCACAATGTTAGTAGATAGGGCGGCACGAAAACCAAACTGAGAAAGGGTGAGGAAAATAATTTTTTAAGGTAGCGGGAAAACCGGGTTCAATGGGTTTTTCTAGAACCTTATCTAAGAAGGAAAGAATAGATATGGGCCGATAAGTGTCCATAAAGCGCGCGTCACCCGTTTTGACTAGAGGAATTATTTTTGCTATTTTCAATGCCTGTGGAAATGATCCGGATTTGAAATAAAGCTGAATATATAACAAAGAATTGGCGCAAGAAGTCGATGTACAAGTTTCATATAGAACACACGAATATCGTCTAAGCCAGGCCCGGTAGCCTTTAATCCGGCAATAGTACGTTCGATTACATCAGAACAAGTAGGATAAAAAAAAGCTTGGGGGCAGCGCAGAATTTCGGAAGAATAAGGACAAGAGGGAAGTTGTGAGCAAACAGCCGAAGAATGATTGCTAAAGGCATTAGCAATATTTGCAGGTTCAGTAAATGATGAGTCGCCTTGGGCAATGAATTTAATGGGCTTATGATGGGTAGCGTTATTCTGGAATTCCTTAACTAATTGCCATGGTTTTCTTTATGTTGTTACCACACCTATTGAATTCGTTGTCGTAGTAGTGGCGCTTGGCTGCGTTAAGAAGCAAACACCGAACTTGAGAGTAGCGTTTACAACGAGCTCGGAGACTAGAATTTAAAGGTTTACGCTTCATCTTTCCGTATAGGTTATCTTTTTTACGCAAGGCAAGAAGAACGAAGTTTGTAAGCCAAGGGCACCGAGGGGCGGTATAACGCCCATTGGAAGTCATGGGCAGAATTAGTCATTCCATCGGAAAATAGCTTTAAAGCAATATCAGGATTCAGATACCTTGTATATGCTGGACCAGTCTTTTTCTCTTACAAGGTTCATGAATTTTGCACGATCAAAGACAGAATCCTTGTAGGTTTCCGTTTTGGTTGTTTCTTGCTTGTTCAAGTAAAAATACAGGGAAGTGATCCGTAATATTGCAATCGATAGTGCCTGCTTGCATTGGAGAATCGTGACTAGAAAAAATATGGTCAAGGAGGGAATGGAAAGAATGGTCTACAACACGTGTGGGCGTATTTATGAGTCACTCATAACCATAGCTAAAGAAGCCACTGATATAAATCGAAGTGATAGGGTTCGCAGAATCATGAAGATTGATGTTAAAGTCACCCATAATGAACACATTTTTGTTTTCGAAGGACTTTTTATCAATCGCAAGAAAAAGCGCGTCACAGAAATAAGCTGCATTAGATGAAGGAGAGCGATAAACGGTGCCAAAAGCTGTCCTTTCAACATACGAAGAATCAATTGGATCGAGTTCGAGGAAGATAGTGTACAGGCGGGTGGGCAACATGCACAGTTTATAAAGCTTTCTACCTGTTTAGGTGGCCCGTAAAAATTTTATTCTCGGCTATTGAACGACAATTCGCAGAACTTTACAACAATCCTTCGGGCCATTGCGGCCATCCCCTATGCCCTCCGCTACAGCATGAGTGTCGCGGATTACCAGACGTGCGACTATATTGTAGAGAGCTCTACGTTCAAGGGTAGAACTAAGCCTGTTCTTTTGGTCACCTGAATAAGAGAATGCTTTAATTAGGCGTTTGGAATTTACCCATAACGATTTATGACCAAGTTGTGAAATCGTAATGACTAAAATGCGCCATGTTGCGAAGCGTAGAAGATACGGTTCACTTTACTGTAGACCGAAGTTTAAATACTGAAACACACAGGCAATGCACCTCACAAGTGACGATAATCCCTGCGCGTGTTACGGAACGGCGATAGTTGATTTTTTGATGTCCCCTTCAGCCTTTAGACCTCACCATTCGCCCAAACGAACACGGCGCGGATAAGACCCCTGCAGAAACCAACATATGTTATGTGTTCGAGCTTGCATAAATAACAATAGTTCCTAACGTTATGGTAGCATAAAATTCAAGTCAATGCATTTAGCTAGGTGGCCATATTTTAGGATGAAGGGTGCAGTAACCAGCCGGTACACCGCATTTATCGTCCGCTCTAAAATCCCACCGAGCTAAGCCTACACGGGAGAAACTTGTTTGATAAAGCCACAAAGACCCAGGAGGGAGAAAATTACACGCGGCTTAGGTACTTTTATCGCCGTAATTTGGCCGCACGCGCCGCCACAGCTGCTCTCTGCAGAAACTTCCTTTCTTCTTGTTATCTAACTCATGCGCACTCACGCAAAGCTGCATCCGAGCCCAGGAATGAGGTTCCGCTTGTGTTCGGCCCAACACCCCGTTTTAACGGCCCATTCCCGTTTAGGACGGATACGCTGGAGTCAGGTCCCGGGTGAGCACCCGGTGTAAACAAGTTCTGGGGGGCACGCGCAGAAGCACCTTCATCAGCGAGTCCCTCAACACACAGTGAGAGTAGTTTGCACCTCCTACTTAAGAGTGCATAGTACAGGACCAACTAAGTTATGACAAGTGTTGGGCTTTATGTTCTTAATACTCATAACTGAAATAAGCGTAGCTAAATCTCGCGCGATGGGATCAATAATATGAGGACGAAATGTGGACAAACAGGTTAGAGACGATCTTTCTATACCTAAGATGTGATGCCAGCGGCCTGCGCTGGCTGTTTATTCCGTATTTCCTTTCGGCCAGTTCTGCTTTCCGTAAGCTTCGTTACCTCGGCCTCGTCTGCCAACACCTCTACTGCTTTCTGGGCTTAGCGCCAACGGTAGGTCTACTCGCACTAAATGAGTTTAATGGGTGCTTGTAGCGGGAAGAAGAAAATTGGGATATCGGCTACGCCGAGCGGCAAAACTGCTCCAACCGAAGTAAACAGACTGGAAAATTCTCTGTTGGCAGACTTTGGGTTAGACAATAATGGCGGTCGTAATGGTTCGGGGATTTTCCGCTCAATTTATTGGCCCTGGTTTGCGCGGCGGAAAGTTTACCGCTTCCCAGCTGAGCCTACTTTTGTTCTCTCTCCCCACTTGGAAACTGCATGCGGAATGCGGGAAAGGCGGGCGTGATAACTCGCCAATGAATTGCTTTCGCTTCGACGGCTTGCAGTAGAAACATTAAGTAGAAAGAAGCATAACTTATGAGCCACCATGAATATATAGGGAATGTTCTGTTCTAACTTTGAGGCTTTGGGCGTACGGCACGGTCTACATGTTAAACCCGAACTTCGTCATGTGACCCTACAGAGGTAGAACCAGCGAATAGCTAACAAAGGGTTTCTTAGTACTGTGAGGCAGCACCGTGCTGCGCACTGCTTTGTCGGTGATGCTATTTTCCACCAAAAAGAAATTAATGCCCGCTCAGATTCACAGCTAGGGGCTTGTGGGCTGTAAGGCGACACTTCGACGCTACTCTTGCTTAGTCGCATTAAATCATTTACACGCATTTAATGCTGCTCAGCAGGTTCGCATCCTGAGATGTGCGCTGTTCATGTGCCTGTCCACTCCTCACTGACCACAAGCTTTCCTTAAGTGTTCTTTCCACAAGAATTATATTTGCATTTCTGTTGACGTGAATATCATGTTGACGTGAATATCATGTATGAACCCGGAAAGTTGAGTTTCACACGATAGCCCTTTTCTAAATCCATGTTGCGCAGGGGGTAAATAATGGTTTCGTTCAAGGTGGTTGATAATGTTCGTGAATATGATATGTTCCATTATTTTCGATGGAACGCTCGTTAATGATATGGGTCGATAATTGAGTGGGAATGCTCTACTGCCCCTTTTGAAAACAGGGGTGATTTTTCCAATTTTCCAATCAATGGGGAGGTAAGCCGATGAAAGGGATTGCGTAAATAGCAATGCCAGAATAGCACTTGTTAGTTCTTTTGTGTTTTTAAATATTTTACTGGTGATGTTGTCCATACCAGCAGCTGATGAAAGTTTCATATTATTGATGATGCATATTATTCCATTCACATCTATAGTTATGGGTGGCATGAGTTCACTTTGAGCTCTGTCCGTAGTTTTTGGAAAAGAGCCGCGTTGTTGTTTGGTAAATACTGCGCAGAAAGCGTCGTTAAATAAGTTGGCAGCTTCACTATCACTGAGTTGTTCGCCAGAGCTGTCTGATAAGGCAACCTGGGGAACGAAGAATGGATTTATGGTTTTCCAGAACTGTTTAGGGTTTATTTTGAGCATGTTTGGAAGCGTTGTTTGGTAAAACGCCCTTTTAGCAGTGCGAGTGGCCTGATTCACTTTTTTATCAGCACTGTGATAAGCTTGCCAAGTGTCCGCTGTATTTCTTTCTTTGGCTTTCCTGAAAAGACGTTTTCTTTTGCTGATTAGCTTTTTTATAGCAGTGTTAAACCATGGCGCAGACTTTGTTTTTTATCGTAATTGACGGGATGAATTTTTTCGTTAATTCATTTAGTTTGTCGCGAAACATTTCCCAGTTTGTTTCCACGGAACGGCTGTAGAATTCGTCTTTGTATACTGTGTAAAATTCTTCAAGTTCGGTGTTAAATGCTTCGTAGTTTCCGCGGTCATACAATTTAATTTGCTTGGGGCTGGCTTTTTGGATTTTCAACATTAAGGAAAACGAGGCTAGAATTACTTTGTGGTCCCCTAATTCTTTAAGGTAGTGAAGGGATTGAAGGCTACTGGGGTCGGACATGAGGATGAGATCTAATATGTTAGCTGTTTGTTCTGTTTCCCTCGTAGAATGGGCGATCACCTGTGTTAGTTGGTAATTCTCAATGCAATCAACAAATTCCCTGCATTCCCTTGAGCTACTTTGACAGTCATTAGTCCAATTTATATTTGGATAATTGAAGTCTCCAAACAGTATAAAATCTGCACGGGGATACTTTTTGTGTAGATCGTTTAGAGTATCGTTAAGGCATCTCACGAAATCTAAGTCCTGCTTTGGTGGCCGGTAACACACGCCTAAGATTATGAGACCTTGCGGGCGTTCGCATGATAGCCAGAGCATCTCTAGAGGTGTGTTAATTTCGATTTTACTGTGACGGACGCATGCTTTAATTCCTATCATTACACCGCCCCCTCGTTGTAGTATACGGTCATGTCGATAGATAAGGAAGTCTGGTAAATACGGGAAAATTTCAGAGTCATCTATAGTTGATGATAGCCAGGTTTCTGTAAGTACGACTATGTCACATTCTGATGTTTGAATTAGGTCGGCAAGGGATTCGCGTTTTTGAATGATACTACGAATGTTAGTGTAAAGGACAGAGAATGAGCTTTTGTTTGGATTACTGTGTGTGGCACGCGGTTTGGTGTCGTGGGGACGTGGTAACGGGGATGAAGATCTTGCAATATTGCGGCCTAGCTAGGGTGACGAGCACTCTTCAACCTTTTTGTGTGTGGCGTCATAGTGATAAGTTTTGGACCCGATTACAAGCCTTTTGTATTTTAATTTAAAGACTGCATCCCGCTCGCGAGCGAATCGAACAAGTTCCCTTCGAACAGAGCGGGTGGCGGTACAGAAGTCTTCTGCGATGCTGTAATCAGTGCCTTTTAGTTTGGCGGCGTTGGATAGCACAGTTTCCCGTGTCTTGAAAAATGTAAAATTAACAATTATGGGGCGGGTTTTCCCGCGGACGATTTTACCCAGACGGTGTGCCCTTGCTATTTCCTTTGGGTCGATGGTTACATTAAGTTTGGTTTCGCACAATTTGATCACGGCTTTCTCACTGTCAATCCATTTATCTGATTCCTTCTCTTCGATGCCGTAGAAAAGTAAGTTGTTGCGGCGCGACCTATCTTTCGCGTCATTGATTCTGTCATCGATATTAGTTATGGCTTCGGTGGCTTTTGTGGTAGTTGAAATTAAGTTCGCAACATCGGTTCGAATTTCTGGAATGGAATAACATTCAGTCTCTGTTTTTGCAATTGGGGTCATTAAATCATTAAGTCTTTCTTCTGTAGAGGCTAAGCGGCTGTTGATAGCTTTTAATTCGGAAATGATTGAATCCTGGCCGGCTTCTAACTTAACTAACAGTTCCTGAATTGTAGGTTCGGTTGAACTAGGGTCATTAGATGTGCTACGTGTGATGGGACCGCGATTTTCTTCCACGTCTCCGGAGAGCAGCAGAAGCAATCTAGCGTTATTTACACACTGGCTAAACAAGGCGGCAAGACACTCTGGGCTCGGCAGTTGCAATAAACATCGATTGCTAGATTTCTTCGCAAATAAGGGGTCGTATGTACGCACCTGCAGAACGAACAGTAGCGGGGTTAGGTGTTGTGGCATGTCGGAGCAGCTGCCGAGCCCACGAAGTGTCGGTCCAGATGCGCGCGCTTTTACACCAAACAGCAACGTTGATGTCGATGTAGGTGGCGGCGGCGTCAATCCTTTCAGCACCAAGGGAGTGCTGACGTTGGGGCCATCTTTCGGTTGAAAGGGAGGCGTTGCCGGTCCGAGATGCACAGTAGATACTGTGGTTGGTTCGGTGTTGTGACGATAACTTGATCCTGGTTCTTGTGGCAGCGGTGAAATCGCAGAAATGACCTGCAGAACGAACAGTAGCGGGGTTAGGCGTTGTGGCATGTCGGAGCAGCTGCCGAGCCCACCCTGGTGATTCCAAGTCTCCCAGCCTTAGCGTGGCGGTTCTGTGCTATAGAAATGCGCGAACATGGTTGTACGTCCGTACGCCCGGTCCTATGCGCTACAGCCCTGCAAAGGCGGCTTTCTGAGATACTTTATCGAATGCCTTTGTTAGATCCAAGGCCGGGATCGCTGCTTAGTCTCGCGAGGCAGGGTCCTTTAGCCGATCGTAATATAGTCTCAGGTGGATATCGTTTGTCGCAAGCCCGGCCCAGAAGCCATACATATTGGGTGACAACAATTTTTGTTCTTCTGCTAACCTGTTTATTCGAGTTAGAATGATGCGCTCAAATATTTTTCTTATACATGAAGTGAGTTATATGGGCCTAAGATTTTCTATCGAAAGCTCACCAGAGCCAAAATAGAAGGGTACGTGTATGTGTGCGTCTTCTTAGGAGATCACAGCCGTCGGTGCAGTGTGTGTTTGCGCACGTGTGCGTATAGGTGCATTATAATGTGTGTGTTGTGCGTATGCCTGTTGTCTGTTCTTAGTATTAACGCAGACGGATTGTGACGCTTTGACGGTGCATTAAAGACTGGACTGGTCACAGAAGTAAAGTATATCAAATATTCTGCGCATTGCAAGCTGGTGAAGACATGAGTCCTCGGATCTTTTCACAAGCAAGAACGTTTCAATAGCGTGCGCAAAACAAGTGAGACCCCCCTTTCCCTAAGATTGTTCGCCTGAGTTTGAAATAATGATGAATATAGCAACTCTGGCACATTGCCGCGCCCTTGTAAGCGAACGATAAATTTGCGCCTGTCTCTGTCGCGTTGGGTGCCCAGGTAGAGAATAGACGGAGAGAGACGGCGAACGGTTGCAGTGTTGCTGCACACCCCTGCATTGTGAGTGAGAACTGAACTACGAGCTGCGCACTGCGTCACGCTATTGGTCCGTGCCCGCATTGTGGAGGCCCTGTGTGAATGCCCGTTGTGTGAATCTTTGCACCTGCGGCTCGGTTCCGTAGACCGATTACTCCGTTGAGGCCGTGGGGTATAGAAGGCTGCTGATCCCTTTTATTTTTCAGGACGAAGAAATGCGGAAGAAAAAAAAACCGTCTAGACGATATCGAACCATGCGCAAGAATAAGTAGGGGTCAGGCAGCGGTGCGCTCACGCAACAAACTTCTTGGGACATGGCGGAGGATCGGGTTTGAGGCTGCCGCCAAGGTGAGCGTTGCGTCGCCGTAATCGATGTTGTTACCTATCAGGGGGAACATCAAGAATTTCGGTTTTTAATACTGATATTCTCCCATGTCTCGCATGCATAAAGATAGAAACCAGGTATTTGCATTTAAGTTTTCCTCAATTTCGGCCATGTTTTACTTGCATAAAAATACAGACCAGGTGTTTGCATATAAGTTTTGTTCAAACCGGCAAACTTAATACAAGCTTTGGAGAGACTTCTTCTTCCAAATCGCCTGCAGCCCTTTTAAGGTCCATCTTTGGTAATAAAAATGTCTGTAGATACGGAAACTGCTTGAACACGACTGGAAACATCTTGAACACGAATTGGTAATTTTTATCACAGTCACGAATTGGTAATTTTTTATCACAATCACAATTAGTTTTATTTTGACCACAGTTTTTTGTAGGTTTGTACAGAGAAGGAGGTTTCTAGTCTGGGACTGGATGGTAACCTCCTGTACTGATAAAAGTAAACAACGCATTTGAACAATAGAAAAATTATTGGTAAACGCAAGAACAATAGCGGCATTCAATAAAACTCTCTGTAAACATAAGATAGATACAGACCAATACAATCAAAAGCATTATTTTAAAGGAATAAATATAGACATATTATGCCAGGACGAATAAATATGGCACCAGTCACTAAAACCCTTCATAAAATACAGCACACATACAAACTTGTACGAACACTTTATCTTTTCTCAATAAAAGTAGAAAGATTACTAGAAAGCAGACGAAAGAGTTTATAGGAATAAAGTAACATGAAAACATGAAAAGTAAAGGTAACAGGAACTAAACCACATCACCTCTCATCGATAATGATGCCTAATAAATATTTAGTTATTTGGTAAGAACATTTATGGGTTTTGAGTAATGCTACTATTTATTTCCAGACGGATATTGAAGATAATTGGGCCGTTTGTTTAGAGTAGTTAGTATATACATAACTTCATTGCATCCAATACGTTAACTTTGCTAGGGGCATGCGAAACCTCTTTTCAATTTTCGGAAGCTTAAAGGGACTCGCAACGCTTCAGATAAACGCTATCCCTCCTTTCTTATATTCTACATGCACTGAGAAAGCTATAGTTGTCGCCAGTGCGGAGCGGCACGGCGTGATTCGCTCGTCGCAGCAGATACGTCTTCCGTTTCTGCTTGGCTGTTTGTGGTTTTCTTTTTTCAACTGGGCATCGAATGCGTTCAATTCTACAACCGAAAGAAAGCTGGCCAACAGCAGCTACATCACGGTAATGACGTAATTGGAGAGCTCGAAGAACTCCAAGACCGGGAAAGGGAGAAAACATTTTTCAGTAAATTTTGACGTTATCTGATCAGCATAGAGCAACAATTTCTGGCTGAGGTGCTTTGCGACCCCCTATTCTGTGTACTGGTCCTATCTGTTGACTACGTAGTAGTGTACTTGATGAAAGTAATGCGTACGAGTGACTGCGTTTGTGTGGACGCTGTGATCCTTGTGTGAATTTTAGACCTATACTTTGTATAATACATAGGAAGTGTTGTAATGGCTTTGCTTTGTGCTATTTTTCTATTACGGTTGTGCTATTATGTTTAAAGTTGTGCACAGCTCCTTTATTACGTAAACTGCAAATCGGGTGGCTGAGGCCGCTGTCAGGCCACGTCCGCTTTTGTCTCAGCCTCCCCTTGGTTTTGCCAAGAAGTAAAAATCAAATACTCAAAGTATTAAGGATTTATATAAAGATATCACTAGAGTGCTACAGAGAGGTGAGTACAAACGAAATATTTTTTGTTGCACGTGTGCTTAGTGAGCTTGAGAACGCCGGTAATGATCCAGCCAAATGTAGCTCAATTGGTACCAAAGTAAAAGTACACAAGTTTATCGCATAATCTAGAGTTATAAAAAAAATTTTCGATTGGGGCAGGTGTGGTGGCTGTCCAGTTTGAATTTCTCCATCAACGCACGCTGATACACAAGGCACGACCAGCCTGCAAGAAACAATGCAGCCCAGCGAGAAGGCACCTCCACGGGACCGGTGCTCTCACCATCACCCAAAAATGAGGTCGTAATTGAAGATGTTAATAAAAGTTATGAAGTTCGCGCCTCATGAGGTGGATATAGACAACGTTGCCTCCTGGCTGCCAGTGATTACTGATGATAAGAGTATGACGGAAGTTACGTTTACTAATTGCATCGGCAAAATGAACTACATCCAGGCCCTCTTTCCATTTTGGCATCCCCAAAACTTTTGAACCGCATGAAGCCTGCCTTACTGGATTCGTAAACGTCTGTGTTAACACACTTTTTGTATACCTCGACACCTCCGTACCATCATCCGTGCACTGTTTTTTTTCTCAGACAAAACAGAACTACGAAAGACCTGAAACATTTCTTGTGCATAAAGACAACTTTGGGTGACTCTTCCCTGCTGGTATGTGATTAACATGCGGCTAGTATAGTGTTTACAGTGATAACGTTGATGCCCCAAAGTCACCAACATCCAATGGGGCGGTAATTCATCCTCCAGAATTTCTACAAAAGGCGTAGGATTCTAGCCGCCACACCCGCCAAAGGTGATCGCTCAAATGGTGGCTTGACAGCGGATAACCTTTTCTTCCTTTCTTATATAAATTTTGTTTCCAAATTCCGCAGCTATTTTGTTGCCTTTGCTTGATTGATTCGAGTTGCTGCGATAAAAGTTTATTTCTTGCTCCGGTTCAAGTACCGTAGAAACACGCTGGAAACCGATCATTTTACTTGCCCAGGGCGCACCCCAGGGATTCATACCTGTGAAGCCCCATGCCAAACTGTCCGAATAAACTTCCGTATTTTCGTTAGGCTTACTACAACAAGAACGCAAGCAATTACTTATAAATATGAGTTTTTTTTTATACGCAACATCGTGCCATCTCCTAATTCACTGCCAATTTACCTCACTGGACTAGTTTCTTCTTTTCAAATTTGTAGAACCATTCATACATACTACGCCTTCTTTATTTCCTGACAGCGAAAAACAAACTTCGTTCTTACGTATGATCGATTTAGCAATAAGGCGCCCTTTCATTTCTTCCCCATCTGCGGGAAGTATTTTGAAAATGATCGCCCGCATTTCGGGGATTCTAAGGTGCCAGAAACGTATTTACGGATGCAGCTGTAAATTCGTGAGGTTATTGCTTTCAACAGCGCTTGCGCACGATCTTGGCCACTTCACAGCGTTTTTCTCGCAGCCACTTTACTTGAAAGACCAAAATCTATTGGCCTCTCTCACAGCATTTAACAGTATGATGCTGTTTTTATTCCATTACCGAGTGTTCCGCTCGTAGCCTACGGTTCCTCATCGCCCGCTGCTCCGATGTGGACAGCGAGCAAATTGAGTTTCTCTCAAGACCAACGGATGGCACGCCGGCACCCCGCCGCCATCCGGGACCGAGAACGACGAAACATGGGAAGAACACTGGAGAATCATAGGCAGCCAAGGTGACCAAAAATAAGGAAGGCACATATCTAGAAACAAATAAATGGAGAGAAAAACATGGGAGCTGAAACGTCGTTAAAGATGTACAGTGCAGAGAAATTATACACACACACAGGAAAATTTCTTCGGTAATTACAAGGGCATTGTTTTGCACTTTGAGGCTAGAGCAGGTTGCTTGAGTCCTAAGAGCTTTGTAGGGAAGTATACATAGAATGATGGGTACGCGTGGTCTGCGAAAAGAAATAGCAACAACGCGGCACTTAGTGCTGGAGTGTGAGTGTATCAATCAAAGCTTTCTCAGGGAAATATTCGGCTTCTCAAAGTCCTGACATTTAGGGGTAGCAGAGAAGGAGTAATCCTCCAGGCTAGAGACTAAAAAAAGTCTAAAATACTAAAAGGCGATTAGAATGCTGGTGGAAAAAGAGACCGGTATATTGCCTAGGACAGATGCCACCTGTAACAGAAAAAATGTATTTCCAGGCTTCCCTAAGAGCAGCGCTGGAATTGAAATGGTGTTACAACAGTCATATACTACATTTTTGGGGGGATATGACATACCATCACGCCATTACGAAGGGAGTACCATTAACAAGGGAGTGTATTTCGCCCAATTGTGTCTGATTGCTCAGTGCGGTCTTTTTTATACCTATTGACGTTTACCGTGTATAAATTGTATCCCCCCTATGTAATGCCTCTCGGGGCCTTTAGGGTACTAAAATAAAATAAAATAAATAAATAAATAAACAAATAAATAAATAAAACAATCTTCATCATTAGCATAAAGAGCCGACGCTTCTGAACAGCATGTGAACAGGCGCCAGCAAAATTGGTAAGAAACAGTTCCCGCAGCGTCCAGGACATAGTCTCGAAAGAGGTGATACGCAAAACAGGAACGTCTTCGCTAACAGCGAAACGAGGCGCAAACCGCTATTGTATGCTATTTATGCTGTCTGGAAGATGCGAGTCAGGCCAAAAACGCGTGGCGTCAGTAAAATACGATGAGCGTCCTGATAGCCACGCCCATGAGCGACAAGCGGAACAAAGAGGACACACGTACTTTTGTCTCAACACAGTTTTGCAGCGATGCACGGACAGTCATTTCGACCGCTGCTACTTTAACTCCATTGAGCAGTTCGGAACACTAACACTGATGACTTTGCATATTCTAAGCTCCGCGTTACGTCGATTACCACATATGGAGGGGAACCGCTTAGTTTTCCTCTCTGTGCTCCGTGCTGAAAAATTATCTCAGGAGATGGTTTTCTTAAAAAAAGTTGTTTCTGCAGTAAAATAGGCTTCTCTTCGTATTCCCATTTTTTTTTGGCAAATCGGAACACCTTGCAGCGCTGCAGCACCGAGAGTGAAAAACAGGCATTGCAATGTGCCCCGTTCCTGGCGTGCCCTCTTGCGGTGGCAAGCGTGCCCGCGTGCTGAACTGCGAGCGTACTGAGGTCTTGTAACGGTTCTGCAGGGCTCCTAACCGCCCGCGTAGGCTCGGAAACAATGAAAATGAACTCAGCAAAGCCGCAGAACGCCGTCGAGGAGAGCTGTTGAGGAAAGGTGTTAGGCATGGGAGTAGCCGGGGAAGGAGGGGGGGGGGGGGGTTCAGTGCTATAACACCCGCCGAAACTCTGTGCCTTGCCTAGTCCACCTCCTCCTTTCATACTTTCTTTGCTCGGGCTGTTTACAGAGTCTTTTAATAATTTAAATTCTAAAGACCAAAATAATAATGATCCTGCTGAACACAAAATGATTAAGATTTTGTTTTTGCGTAAGCAGTTTTTTTGTATTATTTTATTAACAATTTTTAGCTCCCCCATCCCCCCCGTAAAAAAAACTTTTTGGCTAAGCCACTGCTGGTACAGCAGCTGATGAATCATGGTAAAGGTCCCCACCCGATGGACAGCGCAAGGTCACGAGGTCGCCAAGGTCGCAATGGGATAGCGGAACGAGTCACAGCAAGATAATAGCAAGGTTCGAAAAAGTGACCACGACTGGCGCGACCGCAATCGGCAGAGATAAATTCCCGCAAGAGGTCGCTATTATTGAGAACAAAATTATATAAAAAACTCATTGTCACAGTGCCAACCTATATGCATAACTATCGCGCACGAATTTAAAATTTTGCGTTGTATCTCAAATGCTTTTTTTCAATCTTGCGGTAACTTTTCCTAACTTTTTTTACGCTCGACTTTTTTTACGCTCGCATGACTCGTATGGTACAGCATTGCGGCCCATGCAGGATGCACAGCATACGTTATACGTAATGCAAGTGCGTAAGCAATGTTGTTCTGCCCACACGAAAGACGATTATTCGATACAACTATATGAAGGTTACTTTGATTCCGCGGGATTCCCGCATTGCTCTTGCGGATGCTATCAGGCTTGCAGTCAATATTAATATTTAGTTGTTCAACTGCCATTTCTCATCAAACAGTGCGTCTGTGCAGCTCGGCCGGTTCTTAGTAAAGTACACAGCGGCACCGACTTAGTTGCTGCTGCTTCGTCCGTATTGTGAAACGTTTTCCTTTTCATTGTTTATTCTTTTTTATTGTGTGTTTTTTTTATTTCTCTTGTAGATTTACATTTTTAGCGAACAGTTCTTGAAAATACGTATACGCATGCTTGTTGCATTGAAAGGTCGAGTCTTGACGAAAAATCCGCCGGCATGAATAGTTTGAGATTTGAGTTTCTCGAACTATCGGGTGCAGTGCGCTGTGAGGTTAACTATGACAGCCGACATAAGCCCATACGTGCACAAGTTGAACGACCCGGTGTCGCCCTGGAGGAGCTTAGTTCAAGGCATTATAGCCGCAGCACAGAAGAAAAAAAAACGATTTTATTGCGCAACATTGGGGAAAGAATGAAACAGAAGTTTAATATTGGCTGAGGCTGGAGAGGGTACCGTTCGTGAAAAAAAAACACAAGAGGTTGCGAAAAATAAAACTAAGAAATCGCATAACCATAGGCAGCCCCGTTACCACTTCGCTGTGCACATGCCTAGGGCGCGGGAGTTCTCTAAGTTGATTTCGCCGTGTGCGTTTCATTGTTATTTTCGTACCTTTGTGAGATATATTGGCGGCCTCTTCTTTCATTCTAAAAGGCATATCACTTTTACCGCCCGCTGCCAGGAACACATGTCCTCTGGGCTGTCATTTATTTGGGATTAAGGCAAAAGCTGCGCACCACCCTTTTCTTTCTTCAAGCGACCAACGGTAAAAAAATTGCTCAAAAAAAGCTCCAAGCTTAGGCAGGGGTGCCTTGGACTCATCTATTTTGGCTTAGCGGGAGGAAAGATGATGTGTGCACAGGTCCGCGTATCGCAATTGGAGATGTTTGAGCATTAAGGATGAGCTGAAGCCGGGAGCGACCGAACAATTAAGCTTGGGTCATCGACTGAAACAAACATAGCGTCTAAATGTTTTATTGGCTGCTCGTCGCGCCTTTTAAGCCGGAACAATGAGTTTGCTTATTATAAATTCATGTGTCGAATTGTGTTCTGTTCATTGTCGCTCTTCTGTATAATATTGGTTAACCACTCTCATCGCTGTCCAACGCAGCATCGTATTCACGACACGCCAGTAAAATAGTGCAGATCACCCACGGGCCCTAAGACAGGAACAAGAGCGAAGAAATAGTCACAAAAACGATTTAGCAGTATGTTGTTAATACTTTTTGCCGCTATTTCACCTTCAAATCGCGTAAGCAAACTTAAGTGCCTCGAGGAATATTACATTTTACGGTGTTTATAAGCAACGGCGTAACCATAGAGTATTTAACGAGCCTTTTTGTGTTTTTTGTTTATTTCTGCATTGCAAAACATCCAGTAATGCAGTTTTACAATAGTAACGCTTACGAATTCGGACTGCTTGGTACACGCAATGGCCGAAAGCATCTATCCTTACGAACGTGCGTTCACAAAAGCAGAAACTTGTAGTTAGGGGTATATCCCAAGACAGCTTCCCAATGGGTATAGGAACTGCCATTTATCGGTTTGCCGACGAGCCCCCGATCTTAATCCCGTCCCCACTCCCCAAAAAATAGCTTTGGGCTCGTTTGCACTAGCATGGGGTCCGTTATCTGTCGTTTGCTTTTAGACCCATTAACCGGCAACCACAGTCAAATTATTAGCACTGCTAGAAGTAGGTGGTCGAATGAACGCGGTACTAAGCGTAGAGCATCGAAGCAACCAACATGTATTGCTTGAACTGAATACTTTGTGTGAATATAAGCATAGTCCTCTACAAGGAACATATTGCACAGATGGAACATACGGTCATTCGCGTTAAATAACTTTTATTCCGTTCTACAAAAGACACCGCTATTGCGTTGAGCATCACCTTCCTTATTCCTATCTCTGTGCGCTGAGGTTCTTGTAGCCAAAGAAGTCACAAGAGTAGACCGCGCATGCTGAAAAACTAAAAATGATATCCAGTCTCAACATCACTCAACCTAGGTAAAAGCTCACAGTCCACTCACTTGAAAATCATCTTATTTCAACTCAACATCATACGGCATGGTGGTAGTGAGGCCTAATCGAGGTTGAAGTAGACCGCCTCATTTGGTTGTCCAGTTACGACAGGGGCACGATGCCATCAAGGGAAGCTGAAGTTACGGGGATACAACAGCTGCCGATATCAATCTCACAGCCTTTGTGCGTCTAGCACAACAATTGTTTTTTAATTTTTGGAAGCCACTTGATTCTGATGTCTGCTGTGCCATCTTGCTCTCTAGATCCAGTTCTTTATACAGCTGTACTGAAACTTTATCCGGCCCGCCTGTCTAATTATTACTGACTACTAAGGCTTTTCAAAGCTTCTTTAAAGATTGCCACTTCTAGGTTATATTACCGATTCGTTAGCTTTTCGACTTCTACGACCCTAATAACTTGAACTGTCCTGGCTAGTCTACCAAACCTATCTTTAAGAAAGACATCTATTTCCGGTAGTTAAGTTGCTGCACCCCCCCTGATGAGCTTTGTATGTGACGGTGATTATTTGCCCAAGGGACCAAAAGTGGATTCAGTTCAACAACCAATGTGCCCCTTCCCGATCACTGGAACTTCGAATTCTCAGAAAAGCAGCAATACTAGAAAATGTGTTCGACTCGGATAATTACAAAAACCAGGGGATACTTGTGCCTTTCTTGAAATGTCAAGGCAAAAACCTAACTGGCCTTTCTGTTGATCCGCTGTTGAACGTTTCGATGAAATTTGCCACCGGGCCCGTAACAACTTGGCCAGCCCCTGGAAAGCAACCTCTGCAAATCATTCCATTCTCTCACCATCGTCACGCGCGTCCTGTTCACCAACGGCGGTACGTTCGCCTCTTAAGGCGTCTTGTATATTACACGGGCAGTAGAGACATGCCTTCTTTTAGTGCGGCTATTTCCCTTTCACGGCGGGAAATCTTCGGATGGCATTTGCCCAAACCACAACTTCAACTTTTAAAACTAAGCTTTAGTGTCCTTACTGATGCCGGTGTACGCCAATATACCCTGCAGAAAAGCCAACTTTATATGACAATGATGATGAAGTGTCGTGCGTGATGTGAGAAAAAAGCGCATACCGCGGCCGTAATCGAACCTGGGTCTTTCGCGTTGTGAAGGCGGCGTCTATTCGATTGCTCCATTTCAAAATGGTGGAAATAGTTTGAAAAACTCAGGCGGGAACAAGAAAATCCGCCACGAGAATAATGGCCTTGCTATGAATGCCGTAAGTATGTTAGCCAGAAAACGCTAGGCCTAATTTCCTATTTTGAGGATTACGATGTTAGGCCCACCGTCACATCTAGGGGCTCACCACCTCAAACCAGCACCCACTCAAAAAATTGCTTAGTAAACGCAAAGCTGCAGGTACCGATTCGCGCCGTGCACCCCAAACCCAAATGTCAGGCCTACGGAGTGCAATCACGAGAGTTGCTGTGGGTATGCTTGAAAAGTCGCGTGTAGCTCCAGAGTAGCAAATGCCCGCCGTGTGGGATTGGGCAACCAAAGTATCTATTACGAGCCAGCTCCGCGTTCAACCATGGTCGTCGTTAGACAGAAGCTTTTGTGTACCCCCGATTTTTGGTACCTCACAAGGGAAACACTTATAAAGTGGAGATGTAAGCCTTCTTCTTAAAACAGCGCAAAACCTAGCAAAACCATACAAGGTGGAACCATTCTTCTCCTTGGTGCATGGTGTTGCCCTACACTAATCACAGTAAATGGGTGTATGTATTGACTAAAAATAGATAATTTCAGAAAACTGCAAATTATAACAAGGGGATGAAGCAATTCATGTGCCATTCTACTCTGTGAAAGATTTTTAGTACACAACATGGCGGTTACTGAGAACGCAGCCCCCCAAAAAATATCAGAAGCTTTTATTGTTCTCGAGCGTTGACGGCGGTCATTCCTAAGAAACTGAAACACATACTTTCTGCAAGTTTTCCACCGGTGGCGTTTATCGCTCGCATCTGCCGGTTACATTCTGGTCTTCCTTCTGGTCGTCCCTCTTCGAAAGGGCGCTGTGCCTCGTGAGTACGCACTATACTCCACATTCCCATTACGACAATAAAATAGGCGCCAAATTCAAAATGGAGAACCCAGCTTGTAATGTTAAAGCGAGTGGGGAGCCAAAACAAAACGATCAGCCATAAAAACAAACGGACATGCAGAGAGATAAAAAGACATACACTCACGAGCGCATACAAATTGGTGGCTTGACCGGGTTGCGACTTTAATTGTAACCACGGAATAATACCCCACAGACTGAGACGTGCCCTTTTCGCCACCTTGCACAATGGAACGCCTCGCACATCAGTGACACGTGGAGAATCGAAAATTTTGACGCAAGGAACGTCATGTGCCCTTAGCCATATAAGCTTCGCTTAAGGACTCCTTCTACATATTGAGCAAAGGAAGCACTGTTTAACTATAAGTCGGGCAAAACACGGAGACAGCCCAGACACTGCCATGTCCACCGCCATGCTGTAACCCTTGTGTATAGCGTACCGTGCAGATAACGGTCTACTATTTTATTGCGTCATTCTGAAGAAAGATTAAAGGAAGCCACGCGTCCATGTTTGTGGCGGAGGTTCCTGAACAGCAGTCTCTTCTGTCCACTAGTGCCCCTTCTGCCAGATCCGCTACGACCTGGGAAAATGCACACGGCCCTTATGAGCGTCATCTGCAGAAACACGATCACGAATGCATTCGTGCCCTAGAGGCCCCGCTCTCGAAGATGTCGGGATCGCGTGCCGCCCACTGGTCCTCGCTCGACTCGCGTTGCACGCCACTATTCTCTGCTCGTTCCCGTCAGGGTACAGCGTCTGTTTTCGACCGAGCAGCAGCATACTTTATCTCTATCCCCAGTTTGTTGTTGCACTTATTTCTGTCCACCCCCGGCCACCGCTTTTGCGTGATGCTGGTTTTCTCTATTTTGCCACTGCGGAGCTTCTTCCCTACTTGCCGAGCACCTTCCACGACAGATAGGATGAGCGAAGGGTGCGCGCAGACGACGTATTGACCCTCTGCTCCTCGCAACTACTTCCCTTGATCCCGTCTGCAATCGTGATCCTGTGTTTGGGATCTTTTCGCTGATCCCCGCGAAGTGGTCCGGCACATTCGCCAAAAAAAGCCGTAGGAGCGTCGTTACAGAGGGATTCAGTCTGTTTGCTTTGTTTCTCGCATAGCAACTATGCCACTTATCCCTGTTCTGTTTCTTGTATGGTTGGGTATCTTCTACACAAAGTGGTTCCTTCTTCTGTAGCTGTCAGTCGGACGGACACATCGTCGCTTATGTGCCTATGCGGGCGTGTGTGCATGTCTGCGCGGGTGAGTGTGTGTGCGCGAACGAAAAACTGAATGGGCCGGGAGGGCCTGGTGGTCAACATATAGCTATTGAATACATATGCAACATTTCAAAATGCCGTACCATTGTCTATCTGACATTCCGGGAAACAGCTGCGCATAGAATGTTTGTAACAAGAAGTCTTGGGGTTTTTTAGGGCTTCCACAAAATCTGCACCAGTAATTTTTGCAGGATAGTTTTCTAAACAGTGGCATAGTTTTCTCATTGCCGTACAGTAGCTTCCTGAAATTTGCTGATAAAAAAAAATTAGCAAATCAGAATTGAGACCAACTCATCATTGAAGTGGTGGCCATACTTCAAGTTTTATTAAAATCATTACGGACTATAAGTGTGCGTTCATCAAGAAAACCTGCTTTAATTAAAATACTAGAGTATACCTGCTGAATCACTTTAAAGAAGGTTCCCACCTCACGCTTTCTTTTTTCGTCTCTCTTCACTTACTGAAACCGAGCGTAACCTTATTGGCGGCGCTAATTTCCTAGATATTCCAGAAAATTTCGAACTATTCGTGCATTCTCATTGCTGTATCTTAGCCATGAAGAATACCCGTATGCGTAAAAATTCTAAAGTGATTGGCTCCGCTGGGATTTAGTCATCTTTAAAACAGAATTGCGGGGCTCGGTTGTGGTGTTTGCCCCGCCAAAGTTTGACCCGGGCTCAGAGGGGCCCCTTAGTAGAGGGCTCCGGAATAATTTTGATCACTTGGAAATATTTACGTGCGCAGAAATCTCCACACAAGAGTATTTTCTCTTTTCACCATGACCAGGAAAGTGGCCACCGCCACCGGGATCTAACCCGCGACCGTCGGCTCAGCAGCACAAGGCCTCAGCCACTAAGCCACAGTTGGGGGTTAAAATGGTTACAGTGGGCGGCTTAGGAACTACTAAGCGCTGCTTTAAATCAATCAATCAATCAATCAATCAATCAATCAATCAATCAATCAATCAATCAATCAATCAATCAATCAATCAATCAATGGGGTTTTGATTTTGATTTTAATTTCCTTGGGGAGAAATTCGTAACGTAGTGATTACGAAGCATTAGTGTAGAATCACTGAAGATGTCCTCTCATTGTTATCACAACTCCGTCCCTTCTGACTTCTTTTTCTTCCTTAGTCTGTATCTCAGGTTAAGCACTTACCAGTGTTCGAATCACCGAGCGAACAAAAAATTCAGCGGAACGTACTTTGCTCTAGCAGAGCATACTTTGCTTTATGAAGAGAAAAAAATTGTGCAATAGAGAATTTAGTGAGGTGTGAAGAGGGTGGTGTCAAAGCAAGAAGCCATTGCAAAATGTCGCTAGTGATCAGGCCATGACTCTCTAGTCTTTACACAACCATGGGCAACCAAAACATTAAATCCTGTTATCACAATACGTGGATTCTCTTTGACGAGATTTTAAGTACTGTCACAGTCAGCACTGAGTAGAAATAACATATAAATAACTAAATATGTTGAGGGAAATTGCCAACGTACTGGAATTCCGGGATAGTGCTTAGAAGCACCAGTTAAGTAAACCGCTATTGGTTACTTACATGGTTACGTCATAGTCACCAACAGCCAGGCATCGATTTGTTACCAGCAGACGCACTAGAATTTGTCCAGACAGTAACTGGAGCAGGTTGGACATCTACGTAGACGCACGATGTAGGTTAAAGCAAAGAACATCTTTCCAACGCTGCCCACATTCCCATCAGGTTTATTGTGAAAGCCAGCTTGCAAAATTAGCGTGACTGCTTAGAGGCAACCGAAGCAACTAACGAAGGCTGTGTTTAATCTGAAAGTCCGGTCATAACACGAAACAAATCCAGCAACATCCCTAGCATTCCTCTTCATCATCATCCTATATACGCCCACTGCAGGGCAAAGGCTTCTCCCATAGATCTGCAATCAGTCCGGTCCTGTACTAACTGCGACCCATTCATCCCGGCAAACTTATTGATCTCATCTACCCATCTAACTTTCTGCCGCCCCCTACCACACTTGCCTTCTCTACGGACCCACTCTGTTACCCTTATTGAGCAACGGTTTTCTGGCCTTTATATTACATGTACCGCTCACACCCAATTGATCTTCTTAATTTCTACTGATATGTCATTGACACGAGTTTGTTCCCTGACCCACTCCGCTATATTCTTGTCCCTTAATGTTACCCCTACCATATTCCCTTCAATTTCTCGCTGAGTCGTCCTCAATTTAATTTGAACCTTCTTAGCGAGCGTTCAAGTTTCTGCCTTTTAGCTGAGTACCAGTAGATGCAGCTGTCATACACTTTTCGTGTCAGGGACAATGATAGGGCAATAATGATATGCCAGAAATGTTTCTGGCATATCATCACATTTCTAAGGACATGGTGCATTCCCAGTGAGAAAACATTTCCAAAGGGTCATGCAGCACAGCTCAATATTTCTTTGTGCACCACAATATGACCGTGAGACCATTATATCCTTCTCACCCTTTTTTATTCCTTCTGCAACAGGTGTTGATGGAAGGTATGTAACAGGGGATGGCTTCTCCTAGTGCACGGTTAAAGTGGCCTGACAATGACTTCCTAGGAAAGAGCCACATATTGATAAAAAGATCTGTTTTTTCTTGCACACATTTCAGGCATGAGCCCCATGAAGAAGCACAATGAAGGAGACGGCCCAAGGTTGAGAGAATGACTGGCGTAAATGTGCCTTTGCGCTAGTGTTAATAGTGGCTGTTTCTATTATTATTTGATTTTGCCTGTATTTACACGACCTGAAATATAAACTGTTTTTTTTATTCTGTGCGTGAAAATAACACGAAATGTTTCCGAATAACGTTCATTCTTCGTTGGAAGCGAAACCTTATTTCAAATAAGGCATATTCATTCTTCGTCCTTTGTAATATGAATACTCTCAAACTAACTTTTTTTCGACCGGAGTGTCACTTTTCTGAATAGCAGCATAGAGCGTAACGACCTCAAAGGTTCTTGGAACAAACGCAATGAGAACATCATAACCCTGACTTTTCTGGTTTCCTTGACTTCGTAGAAGTGTTGAGGGAAGCTCAATTGTTGCAAACGGGTGGCAAAACACGGACACTCTTCAAAATAAGTTGTGCGAAGTACGTCGCGTGTGTGTCATCACCAGGTCAGCCTTCCCATTCGTTACACTTTTAAGTGTACAAGGGCATACATTTTTTGAGAGCCACCATCAGCGCTGTTTTTGTTGAAAACTATTGGCATTGATGAAACCGTCTAATTTTGTTGAAAACAATATTATCCGGTTGCACCAATGCCAATAGTTTTTAACAATAGTGAAGGTGTCAACCAAAGCATCAGGGTCTTTTCCTAGTACTTTTGGTAGAGACTTCGAATATGCAAATGAGCTAGGCTTACCATATGGGTTTTCATTGCAGTGGCTCTGCCATTTTCTCAATCAAGGCAATTTAACACCTAGTTACTTACAGGCTAACAGATTTACTAACACATGAAAAGCTCGCGGTTTATGTGTAATCATGCGGCTAGCATTAACAATGACTGAATGCTAAGTTTATTTAAATCGAGCTCTGGTGTTAGAACACCTCGGTGTTCTAATGTGTTCCAAGAACACCTTGGTGCTCCAACACCAAAGGTCAATTTAAATAAACTTAGCATTCAGTCATTGTTAATGCTAGCCGCACGGTTACACATAAACCGCGAGCTTTTCATGTGTTAGTAAATCTGTTGGCGTGTAAGTAACTGGGTGAAGTTTGAGCTTGGTGAATAAGGGACACACGAAGAAAATAATTTCCACCGCCTTTGTGGCAATTAAAAACAACGTAGGGGCATTGATACTCCTCTACGGCGTTATTTTACGAGTGTTAATACTTGTGAAGAACGCATGTGTAGCGGACATCTTTTCGCAGCGCGCAGAAAGCTATGAGGTGTTTTTTTTTATTTAAGAAAGAAGCTCCGATTCCCCAGACCCGCACGCCACGTTTTATTTCCCCCCAATTCGGACGAATGAGAGAAGAGACGCCAAGGTATGGAGAAAAATGTCGTCTAAAAAGGACTACAAGGGCCTTCAAAATAGGCTATATCATGTAAACGCAAATTCAGGTAAAAAGAGCAAATGCATCGTCATTCACACACAAAAGCAAACGTTTTATAAATAGAGCAAACTGTTAGCAGTGAAGGGAAGCCTCAAGAATAAATAGCAGCACGTACTCTGAGAAATGGCACAACCCAAACCCCGTGTCATTGCGAAAAACCAAGTTCCCAAGTGAAGAACCGTGATGTGTACAAAGATAAATTTCTGTGCCATTTGTTTAGACGGGGCCACCGTAGGTTCTCAGAGAGGATTTCCCCATGAATGGGTCTTGTTGAAACGCCGCAATTTCTCAAGTCGTTTACCAGACGAGCTGGCGCCGCTCCCGGAAGTCGGAAGCAGGACACGCCGCGCTTTTTTATCCGCCCAAGAAGACGCAAGGGGGAGCACCCTAGCCTCCAAAGACGTGCCTCCCGCTCATATCTCACAATGTCCTTCTTACGCAGATTGTTCCCATTACGCTTTTCGCATCTTTTACGTCCACCCAAGGCCCGCAAACACGTACATAGAAGCCCTCCATCAAGCGAGGTCTTCCTTCTTATACACACTAGCTCGTCTGTACGTCCTTCTTAAAAATCAATGTGTTGATAACCTCACGAAGCGCACATGCCGAAACGGGGCATCGACAGCATTCTGTCATCGGAATCCACTCTCTCCATCCTCCTACGCCAAAGACAAAAATACATTTACTTTCAGTTGGTTGGCGCAGAATATCGGCGAAAGTGCAGCCGCTGAGAGAGCTCGTGTTGCGTTATAACAATAATTAAGCTTGTACACTCGGTATTGGTCTAACCTAACCCCTCAGAGGTTAAAACGATATATACGAAAAATGAACGCGGAAAGCACATAAAATGAAGTATAAGTAAAACGAACAATCATTATAGAGCACTGAAAAGCTAGTTTAAGACTACATTACCAAGCCATATAATATTTTGCCTGAATTAGATAATGTCTTGATATGTCGGTTAATGTTGAGGTGTCTCTGCAGGTCAAATCTTATCCACGATCTTATGCACTCTATTTACAAGGCCGATACACTTTGCGTGTCTCGGGCTTGTAAATAGCCTAGGAATTCTGTATTGAAACGGTGTTCCCTTTGCTGCCTACAGGATTACTGGACATGAAGCCTTTTGCAAGCGACTGGGTTCTCGGTTTGCAAGGTACTAGGTTCTGCCCATCGTCTGTTTCCTGAGGTCGCTGCGTTCTTTGTGCACCAACTCTTTTAACACTACTTTCTCACTAAAACATCAGTGTGCCTGGCTTTGGAACACGGTTATAGACCCTCACTAGTTGCAAAGAAGGCGCTATTAAATATCATTCCAAAGCTCAGCCTATTCAGTCAGCGTAAAAATTGAATGCTGAGTGGACACTGCTGTAGTCCCTTTGATTTCTGGATTCAGAAACATTTATTTATTTATTTATTTATTTATTTATTTATTTATTTATTTATTTATTTATTTATTTATTTATTTATTTATTTATTTATTAAAAACCACAGTGCGGGGTGTTATGTGGGGGTTGGGTATTTGTGCAGGGTTTCGATGTGCGTTTTGAACAGAATGAAGGTGGAATGGCGCACGACCTGGGCGGATGGTGGTTCTAAATCTTGGCTGTCTGAACAAAAAATGAGCGAAGGTGTGCAGTTGTACGGGCATGCGCAGGTAAATAGTGTTTTACTACTCAGTGCGGCAACATATACGGTGCGCGGGCCAAACAGCTGCGTCAGACCATGAGTGGAAGAATTCGGGAAAGACGAAGAGTGTAGCTACTTCGCGTCGCAATACAAGGTTGGGAAGATGGGCTTTTTTTCTTTCAGTTAATGACACGTGAGTGACGCGACTAATCTAAATATATAAGCCTACCTGCTCTATTCTGGACGGATTCTAACATTTTAGACAGGTTAGATTGTTTGTCCCAGACAGCACAAGCATATTCAAGTTTCAGACGAACTGATGTTACTTATCTTAAACGTTTAGCAGAAGGCGGAGCGAGTAGTAGGTTTCTTCTGAAGTATCCAAGAACTTTAGCATCGTTAGAAGTTTTGGTTATGTGGGACAACCAAAGACGATATTTTTTGTGTTGTAGCTATATAGTTATAGGAATTCTGATTGTAGGGTTTTACGCGCCAACGCAACGCAGGCGATGAGGCGCGCCGTAGTGGGGGGCTCCGGATTAATTTAGACCACCTGGGGATCTTTAACGTGCGCCGAAATCTCGTACACACGGGCGTTTTTGCTTTTCGCCTCCATCAGAAAAGCGACCGCCGCGGCCGGGAATCGAACCCGCGACCTCGTGCTCAGCAGCGCAACGCCTTAGCCACTGAGCCACCGCGGCGGGTTAGTTATAGGAATTCACGGGGATATTGTAGAGTGACAAAAAAAAGTATGCGGATGCCGGATAAGATTTCCTGCGATCAAAAGAAATGACGGATATGTTCCTAATATTCAAAGCAATGAAGCAATTTTTGCACCAGGGTTCAATAGTTACTAAATCAGTTTGGAGGATATGGGAGCCATTAGGGCAGTTAATAGGACGATGAATGATGTATTCGTGAGCGCATCAACGGATTTTGGTCCATATACTGGCAAGTTGGTAGTTACACGAACTAAAAAATAGAAAAGGGCCGCGAACTGTTCCCTGAGGTATACCTGAGAGGACAGGACTCCAGGATGATGAAGTCTGATTTGGGTAAACAAATTGGTCCCGGTTTGACAAGAAATTTTTTATTCATTCTAGAACTGCAAGGTGAAATCTTAAACGCGAAAGTTCGAAAAAAGGTGTTTGTGGGGAACGTTATTGAAAGCTTTTACAAAATCTAGGGATAGGGCATCCGCAGGAATATTGTGATCCGTACTTAAGCTGATGTCGTTAATAAGGAGAATTAGTTGTGTGTCACCTGAGGTGCGTTTCAGAAATCCATGCTGACCGGGATGAAAAAATGTACAGAGATAAAGAATTTGACTGTTTGGGAATAGATTATGTGTTCCATTTTTTCGCAGCACATGCATGTCAGTGATACTGGGCGGCAATTTGCAGGTGAAAATGGCGGACATTTCTTGGTTATTGGGATGAACCGTCAACACCCACTGAACGCCGCTGAGGGCCTGTGCTAGCATTGGGCTACTCGTAATGTTTTCCAGTTTTCCTTCGGTGTATCTACGGTGTGCTGGCCCGCACTGCTTCCTCTCACAACTGCCGAGGTCGCGGCCGTTGACGGCATTGATGCTTCAAACCCTATAATGGTGCGGCACGTCCTGCAGTGCACAGCGGCAATGCTACCTGGTGACTACAGCCGATTGATGAAGAGGGTATTTCAAGTTCAATTTTTTGGCAAAAACGTTTACTTTTTATCCCGCTTTTCATCTACACAAATCTTTGTTTCCCCGTCTTTCGCATCTAATCCAATCGCCATCACAAATACCTCTTCTCCTCACCCCCAATTTCCCTCTCCAACCGCACTCATGCCTTGCTTCCTCATTTTCTTCCGAGAGAGAGAGAGAACAGACTTTATTTACAGATCCTGCGTGGGGTTGCCAACCGGCCGCGCAGGGCTCGGGGCTTCCCTTCTAATGCCCTAGTCTATTAAAAGTCCTAGGGCACTGGGCCTAGATCTCGGGGTGTGCTCCTGGCAGGGCGTCCGGTACTGGGGTCCCACGGCACCCGGTAACCGGGTCCTTGGTCCCCTTTCTCTTCTGCCTAGCCAGGGCCTCCTCGAGCCGCTGGATCGCCCATCTCTGTGATGATGAGTCTATGGAGCGCAACCAGCGTTCCACTTGCTCGGGGTACGTGGCATCCAGGGACTGCCCGTCCCCATCGCGCACTTCACCGCCGCACTTCATGATGTGGCCGAGTGTCGCTAGTTCCCTTTCACAGACGCTACACACTGGGTCTGCGAACACCTCGGGGCAGATGTGGCGCGCCAACGCCGGGGTTAGCACGCATTCCACTTGCATCTGACGAAGCATCACCGACTCCGCACGGGATAGTTCGTGGTGCGGGGCCGGGTACTCCCTCCTCTCGCCCCTGAATCGCTTTAGGATCTCTCCGTAGTCCGTCAGGGGCTCGAGGTCTTCCTCGGCGTTGGTTTCGCCTGCATCCGCGGAGAGGCTGGTGCTGGCGTCCCGGCATCTGACGAGTTCACGGGCCGCCGCGTCCGCCTCCTCGTTGCGGTTGTCGACGCTCGGCAGCTCCCCCATGTGTGCGGGGAACCACTTGATAACGGTAGTCGGGCTAGCGGGGGTGCTCCCTGCAGCCCGCGAGGCCCTGGCGAGCCCCACAAGCCGCTCGGCATCCCGCCAGACCGTGCTCCTGGCGAAATTCTTTACCGCCGTCTTTGAGTCACTTAGCACCGTGCGGGTGCCCGGTACCCCCATCGCCAGGCCTATCGCCGCCTCCTCTGCCTGGCCGGGCGTACTGGCCCGCACGGTGCCTGCGTTGAGTAGATCCCCCGTAGATGCCTGGACGACTGCGACCGCGTAGGCGTCTCTCCTTCCAGGGTACTTGGCTACGTCCACGTACGCAGCGCCCCCGTCGTGTTGGTATTGCCTGGCCAGAGCTGCCGCCCTCGCCCTGCGTCGGTCCAGGTCCCTCTCCGGGTCCATGTTCTTGGGCAGCGGGAACACAATGATGCCCCTCGCCGCCTCGTCGCTCAGGGGGACTTGCTCTTCTAGCACCCCGTCGCTGCTTGCTCGATCTCCCGGTGGCTTGAGCCCCGCGCGGTCGAGGACTCTCCTGCCCGTTGTCGTGCCGTTCAGCCGGGTCAGCTGCGATATTCGTTGGGCCTCGCTGATCTCCGAGAGCGTGTTATGTACTCCCAGAGACAGCAAGGCCGACGTTCTCGTACTGGGTAGTAGGCCCAGGGCACTCTTGTAGGCCTTTCTGATGGCGGCGTCGATCTTGCCTTCTTCCGCCTTGGTCCAGCGGTGGAAGGCTCCCGCGTATGTTGCTTGGCTAACGACGAAGGCCTGCAGCAAACGCAGGAGCCCCCTCTCGTTCATGCCTCGGTGTCTTGTCGACACCCGCTTCACGAGGCGGGTGGCGATCCCGATCTTTGTCACGATGTTCTTCAGAGCCGTGGTGTTCGTCTGGACCCCGTCCACGAACATCCCCAGGATCCTCAGCCCGGGCACGTGCGGGATCGGTGCACCGTCGCTCGTCCGCACCACGATGCTCCTTGCGGCCTCCTGGCTTGCCGCCTTCCGGTGCCTCCCCGGGGGCGGCAGGATGAGAAGCTGCGATTTTTGCGGCGAGCACCGCAGGCCCGTGCTCGAGAGCGCGGACTCCACGGCGTCCACCGCGGCTTGGAGATTCGACTCGATCTCCCCGTTGCTGCCGCCCGTGACCCAGATGGTGACGTCGTCGGCGTATAGGCAGTGTCGGACCCCCGGGTTCAGCGTCTCCAGGCGCCTCGCCACCTCGATCATCTCTTCAACATCGTCATGATTTTCTTCCGAGTCTTTTCGTTCTAGTTTATTCGCACTCCACTTGTTTTTCGACTCCATTCTCGTCCCTCTCCCTTTCCCGGCCCGACCCTCTCAGGCTACTTTTTGGCCTGCACTTCTGTTTCCCCTCTCATTTACGTGCGTGTTCGTATCAAATAGAGAGAATAAAAGTTGGGGATTAGAATGGAGGAGAGGGAAGGAAGGAGGGGTAGAGGGAGAGAATGGAATAACCACCGCGCGCCATTGAGAAAGTGCTCGTTCGAGTCCATAGCGGCAGAGAATATACCTGCGCTCCCAGGACGACCATAAACGAGTAAGTGAAGTGCGCACACGGTGATTTAGGATTTAGTCCGCAGTCAGCCGGTTTTATGACGGCCAGCCTGTTACACTCACCATTGTTCTATCGGTAGGCGCACGGGCTATCTTTTGAACATTGCGCCTATACAAAACTTGTTTGGATATAGTGTCTTTCGAAGTGAATACTAAGTGCTCGTTCAGTTGAAAAAATATTTATTTTAGTACCAATAGACTTTTATGACCTCCACTCAAGAAAATAAGGCGGCAAATTTAGGGCTCTTTATATCGCCTACGGTGGCCCAGCAAGTAGGCGTCACGCATGCGATTATGCCCGTGGCATCTTCCCTGGGTTTCGTAAAAGAGACATTCATGGCGCTGCAAGGTGTCCTCCCATCTATTCCCAGCGCTGAATAATCGATCCGCTTAGCTTTCTTATCTATAGTGTTTGCAACTGAGCGTTCCAAGCATCCCACAGCACTTGGGACGTTCTGCGCCGGGTTCCGCTCCCGCTTCACGCAACGGGCGAACACTACACGCCGTTAAGGCTCCAGTCTCTGGAATATTGATGAGGCCCGTCTCACGCCGCTGCCGTTACCCTTCCTTACACCGAGTGCATCTTGTGGCCGGTTTGGGCCCTACTGTAGTAGCATAAACAAATAAATTTTTTTCCGCGTTAGCTCTTTGAAGGTAACCTTTTTTTCTGCATTTTTACGACTGCCGTAAACGCGTGCATTCATATCCTCGGTCGCAGAAACCCCCTTTAAAGCACCGAGATCATAGCCAACGTTGTCCGGAAGAAGCCAAACAAAGTCAATCCGCCGTCGCACGACTAACCCAGAGCAACTCGCTTCACCCCACTAAGAGAAAGTGCCTCTTGGGAGTAAGGCTCTGCACAGCTGGGTCCCAAATTTTTGCATCTACGTTACCTTTTCTCAGTCCTCTTTCTTTGGATAAATTCGTGCGAGACTGAGATCAAGCGATTAATAAATCTTGCCCCGGTGCTCTAGCCGAAACAGCCCGCACCACTCTAGAACGTGCAGTAATGCTACGGGGCTCTGGAGGGCCGTATAAGAAAGGGGCGATAAGGTAGCCAAACGATACAAAGGGGAAGCCATTCGATAATCATAAAAATAAACCTACCCTTGTCCCCTTCTTCCGCCTTTTTATACGGGGAGTGCAAGAAAGAAAACAAAGCCAAAGGGAAGACGAATTCACGCATACACAAAAAACAAACTTCCCATTTACTGCAAAGCTACCTCAAGTAGATCAATCTTACATTCCTCCAAAGCAGCGCCTGCCTTCCGTCGTAATGTGCCCTTATTGCGGATGTTACTTTTTGTTTTCTTTGCCGTAATTTTATTGGCCGATCCCACTGAGCCAGGACACGGGGTTGTATTTTTGCTGTCCAGAGAGAGAGAGAGAGAGAGAAAGACTTTATTTGAGGCCAGCAGGGAGTGGGAGGTCGGGATGCGCAGAGCCTCCACATCCCACCCACGTTCACGACGTCCTCGGGACTAGGCCCCGCCGGTGTCGGCGTGAGCGGTGCGCGAAAGGTACTCGGGAGTTCGTCCCTTTCCCCCCCGTCTGCGACTCGCTCCGCTTCTGCCTGGCGAGAACAGCCTCGAGCTGCTGGACGGCTAGAGTTTGTGCGTTCAGGTCCGTCGAATAGACGGCACTCGTTATGGTGTCCGGCAGCCGGCCGTAGAGGTCGGCAGCTTCCACGGGGTGCACTGAAGGAAGGCGGAGTTCAAAGGTACAAACGCAAAAAGAAATTTTCGCTAATCAGAGTTGGACAATTTCCTGTGGCGTTCACTTTCAACGTGCCTTTGCTAAGATCACATCGCTTCCGTCAAAAAGTGGTAGTACATAGTCCCAGATCGGCATTGGATGCACTAAGCAGCGCTGCTTGCGTACATTGACTCCCATTCTTGAACTGAGCCCTTACTAGGCAGGGGCTGCGATTTTGTGTCATCTCATTACGCGGAATTTTTTTCTGGGGTAGGGGGGGATAATGACAGCCTCGTACCAGTGAAGTAACGGCCCTCTCTTGTGTTGGCACCGCCAGTATGCTGACTTTTCTTCATATTTTTTATTTACGGTGCGGTCATTTCAGATTTCTAACCCCTTTTTTAAATTAAGCCTGTTTTTTTTTTGCCCCATAGTTTCAATGCGATTATTGCCTGAAACACTTTTTAAATGAGCAAGCACCATCAGCTTACCTCACCCGATTTCTCGTGAGCCCTTTTATACGGCGAAGACTTATTTGTGAAGCCTAATTTCGGAGGCCTTCAGTTTTTTCCGGTTAATATTTTGTTTGCCTAAAGTTTAACAGGCAGCAGCGGAAGCGACATGATGCCCGGTGGTCGGACGTTACAGTTCGAGGTTTAACATCATCAGTGAGTACCTGCAAGTCGACGTACATTGAGTGTGACGTTGCTTCGTGCGTAATAGAGTATAATTTGAAAGTAACCTCACCTTACCTTGGCAGTGAACTCGTATAAACATATTCATGAACCTAAAATACTGGGCCTACACTTTTCATCGCAGCTGAGTCGGGAAAGCCATGTAGGCTATATATGTATAAAACTGGCCCATATAACCACAGTGTTATTTCGTTGCATGCCCAAGTCCCAGTAAAAGCAGAAGTTCAGATATATAATGCGTTATTCTGCTAACTTTTGGCGCACAACAGCTCAAAGACCCAAACTTTCTTCGTATGGGTCTTTGAAAGTGTGAAGATTGATTGGAAGCACTTATCTCAGCTTTCTTAGGAAGAGATGGTACATTTTTTTTATAATATTTAAAATTTTGGCTTCAAGTACATGTATTTCGCTTGACCTGTTATCACAAACTTCTTAACATCCTTGGTTGAATTTGAACTTCGTTGCACTTATGTTAATAGAAGAAATCAAGATTTTTGAGTTGCACGTTTATTTCCCATGAACGATCAACGGCCGTCATTATCATGTAACGTTCCAACACTGATGAGTAAGTATAAAAACATAGTCGGAGGTACTTGTACAGAAGGGCGGCAACAATTAAGGTACAGTTGGGATTGCTCTTTGCGATTAACATATTTTAATTTTTGAGATACGTGACAACGAAGCCAGTAATCCGCCTAAATTCTGTAATCATTGGACGTCAGTATAGCGGATCTTCAAGGCTGTCCTCAATATTTCATTATAGAAATGTTCTGCTCTATTTATGTTTGCCTCATTTTTGTCTCTTATATAATTTGTTGTTTATATATTGCTTACTCCTTATGTTCAGCATGAAGAGGTTAGCGAACGTTGATGTCTGTGCCCCCATCGGAAAATGTGTATGTATATATGAATATGTTTTTCAATGTGTGCATATGTACAGAATTATGTGTGCAGTGTGGGATTATATGCACTAATAAACTAAGAACAACCTAATTGAAGCACTCGTTAAGTTTACTTTAGCATTTTTATTTGTGGAAAATCTGCGCCTGAGAGACAGGACAATAAGAAATGGACAGGAAAGATAAGAAAGACTGACGCAATCGCTCCCACCTCGCTGTGGGTAAAACGCTTCTAGTAATACAGCTGCATTCGCGTGCTGACTGCTAATGAAAATGATTGTCTTCTGAATTTGAGGTTGCGACATGTACGCACTGTAACGCCCGGGCACATGCACACCTCCCCCATTTTTTAGCGAAATTTAGTATGTGAGTTTGCGTCATCGATGCCTCGAGGCGTTTCTCTCACACAGTCTTCTTCACACCGCAAATGTATTCGATGCGCACCTTCTGCTCAGCATTTTACAAAAAGTATGGCAGGCAATCCCTACGCCTGGTTTGAGCTCTCTGTGGTGTGTTCCCACCTTTCATTTCCCTTTTATGGGTGAAGCACCTTAGGGGCTCGGGCTGTCGGCATCTCATGTCGTTGTCTCCTGTAGTCACAGTACTAAACCCCGGATTACTCGTTTTTCACCGCCTTGCACTACAAAGTTACGTGTACTAAAAGAAAAGTGTATAATAGATAAAACCGGGGCACAACAAACTGACGGGACTTAAGGATTTGTGAAACGCTCCCTGTCCGCTTCAGCGAGCGTCAAGCATAAGCAGTAGCCGTGTCTAGACGGGTTATAATTTGTATTATACACAAATACCCAATGGCTATCGACGTTAGGTCTTATCGGGTCGGGTGGTAGGTCGATGCAAGAAAAGGCATATTTGCCTGGTGCCGAGGTTCGTTTACCAGGGACGAGGACGAGCCCCCAGGGCGAGGCGCGGGCATTGTACTGCGTTCGCGTCCACCCCTAGCTGTCACTACCCCAAACCAGGGCAGATGCGGCACGCAAATCGCTTAAATCCGGTTCAACGCAAGAAATGGCGCTACCGCCTCAACAAGCGTGCTAAAGCTCCTCTCACCGGCGCTTCTCCGGAGCCCAATAAGATGTGCGCGCCGTGTGGCAAGAGAGGGACTTACAATCTTTCCCAGGTTTCACGTTAATGGAGATTGCCCGCTTTGTTTGTTTATTCTGTTTTTGCTGCTCTCAATTTTGCCCACTCGCAGGATACCAAACTAGGCTAAAGCCTGTGAAATATTCGTGCCTCTTGCTTATTTGTTGTCTGTCTTCTCAACGCTTCATTACATGTAATATCACAGCTTCTAATGTCGACACGACAATCGCCGTTCATGATCTGTTGTCTTCTACCAGACGAGACGGGGAAACCTTAGCGCATAGGTGCCGTGCACGAAGCGCTGAGTGTTGTGCTGCTCTCTTTCATTTCCCTTGGTGGAAGTGACGACTAATCTTTCTGCCAAAGCGCCCTATCTTTCGACACAATATCTTTGGGACTCATGGCGCCATTAAAAATAGCGACAACTAAAGCGGGACGCCGGCTGCTGCTCGTGCATATTCAATAAAAGATTGGACAAACGACTGACCATCGCCGAAGGTGTACCTAAAGGCTGTTTCCTAGTCTCCTTCCATTTAGTGCCGACTCCGGCTTTTTCAGCCGTTGTGATTTTGTTTGCCTCAGCGAGACTCGCGTGGGACATTTCGGTAAAGGCCCGAATTAATGCGATGGAAGAGTAACATAACTGCGTTCGGCTGGAACCCTCTACTCCCTTAATGCCGCTGGATCTGCAATATATATGGAACTAAACATGGATGTGAAGCCGTCGCGTCGGGTATAGTGAAGCACAGGTGGGCGGCTATTGGCTGAGTGCATAGAAGCATTGCAGAAGGGCCTGATGGGAGTGCATTCAATTTGTGTTTTTAGGATAAGCGTGTCACACGTGCCAATCCTTTTGTCTGATGGTTCAGTAAAAATGTTTACGGTGGTCTTGTGTTGTTGGATTTATATCTTCCGCATTGTGCTCTAAATACGAACAAAAAAACAACTGATGGTAAAAAAGAACACACGGAAAAGGCTTCACCTATAGCCCACACATACGATTGAATGAATAATCGCGGTTGGAACTGTAATGTTAGTTGCGTAAGGCGTGTATTTTGCCACTGAGGTGTGCCAGTTTTGGCCGCTAGTGTCATGTCTCGTAAATATGGACGCCTTCGTGCCCCATAAAAATCGTCCATAATGCGAGGCGTCTATAATAACGATTCAAAGTGAAAAACACAAACATTAGGAAATAAAGGTTTCAGAAAAGAACAGGGTTTATTCAGCTAAAAAACGAGACGTGCATTTGCACTGCTGCGTTCAATGCTACTGTAATGTTCAGAAAGCACACCATGTAGGCTTTTTAAAGTACTTGAGCACCGACCATTGCCGCCACTCAACAGTCCAGAGTAGTGTACATCCCCTGCTTTTATGATCAGCGAATATTGGCACGAACTCTTATTGTCCTGTTATCTTGCCCTGAGCCTCAGGACTTGCTCTTTCTGTCGTATGCCACGCCGGGTAATCTTGTTTAATGGAGAAAGGGCGGTCATTACCCTCGAATGTTGTTCGCTGATCACGAATGTCCTCGATCAAATAAGATTGCACTGTTAGGAAGAGTGGTCCGATATAAATGCATGCTTCGGCTTTGTATGCTTCGCCCAACAGTCACTTCCTGATACGTACTGGGGCTGCTGGGGGTCCTCTATCATTTCTTTCTTTTTTGCTTATCGGTCCCGCGTCCATATTAACGAGATAAAATGCCTGTATTTGTTCGTTTCGTTCCCAACATGGTCTCCATAGTCCGCACTGCAGGTTTCTATATAAGTGGGCCAGAAATGCATGGCCAGCGAGCCGTCGCCAAAAATTTCGTCTCTATTGCGGGGTGTTCATATTAACGAGGTCCATATTAACGAGACATGAGTTTATCTGCATTTTGACCCAATTTTTTGTGTCATAACTTCATTAGAGCACTTTGCGCACTTAAAGGTCGAGCTTTGCCGAAATATCTCTCCCTCAAGGTAAAGCATCCTAAGCCGTCTGCAGGATAAAAAAAAACACTGCCTCGCATTTTGGATAGAATAAACATTTAATTTGGTTTTAGTACTACTGCAAGTACTACAACAATTTGTCCCACGAGGATATAGGGTTTTTTATGCAACTTGTTGATAATACGTTTGGGAACCGAAAGATTTGCACAGGCACACCATACAAACGTTTTGCAGCAATGTCAAAGAGAAGATATCAATTTTGCCCAGTATATACAGGTGCAGTTAAAATATAGTGTAACGCATAAATCGAGGCCCTCAGAAAATATTGTGAAATGCGTGTCATTTTGCACGATTGGAACATCCAGAGATACAGGGGAATGGATAGGATGGTCCAAGTACATTCACTGCTCCCGCGCGATCTCTTGAGAAAGCGCACATCATTTCCTTTATCCTTCGTTTCTGATTGTGCATCAAACATTACTAACTCAAGCGCTGTTTCCTTTGTGTTTGCGACTTTCCGCGTCAGTATCAAGGCACTGGTTTTTTTCCCCTTTGCCATTGTAAAGCCGACTCAACTTGTATACTAAGGAAACATCGGCACTCCCTGTTGTGTAATTACGATTTGCCTGAAATTTAACTTGCCTGAGGTTTCCTTGGCGCTTAATAAACTGGATACGTATGACCTCGGCCAGCAGTTTTAGTTGTTTGGAACGGTCCCGCCTATGCATACTTCGTGCCTAGGTGTACTCTGTGTTGGCTGAATTTAGTGATAGGCACACGGGCAGTCATAGAAATATTTTCGCTTTTATGTGGCCCAATGAATGCAGAGCATAACCTCTACCCAGCCTAGCCATCGAGAGCACTGTCGACGAGTTGTTGGCGGCTGTTACCGTAAAGCGCTAAGGTGTGCCGGCGCAACGTCCGAGGTTCACAACGCATCAGAACCGCACAGAAAATGAAGGCAGGGACTGAGCAACGTGACCTGCACAGAAAAGAACGCCAGCGGAAGAGGTGCTTGAAACCAATAGCACGAATGCGGGAGCCCCGTTTATTTTAGCGCGATATGAGCAACGCAAGAACGAAATACCAGAAGACCTCAGTAACACGCACAAAATGGCAGTCAGGGCTAGTAAAACGGAAGAAATGAGGACCAAATGAATGGCGACGTATTATGCAATGCGACGTGTGCTGATACACGACCTTTACTTGCCAGTGGAACGAAAAAATAACAAAAAGAAGGTTCATGAAGAAAACAAAAGCTTCTTCCAAAATGACAAGACAGCCTAAGGTCGAATTGGAGATATTCGAGGGCACTGTCCTGTTTCCGGCTATGCCAGTGACCGGAGTTAGCATCGGACACGCGCAAGAGGACCTGTGCCATGCCGTCTATGACAGGAGGGAAACACAAATACATCGGTAAATATATCGGGCCTACCTGTCACCGCGGGCAACATTGATGGCCTGGCATTCTCTGCGGCTCAGTGCCGCGGGGCCGTCGTCAGAAGCCCAGCCGCCGTCTCGGAGGAGCCGTGCGCAGCCTTTTTTTTCTCTGACAGTACGAAGCGTATGTCTATAAAGATTGATCTCTTCCACAGAGAGGGACGGTGCTGGTATTTGTTTTGATATGATGGTCTTACTCTCCTTCCCAGCTCCGCAGTGACGGAAGAAATATTGCGAGGAACTGAGCACTGACAACTGATTGCCCTTCCTAATTCCCCGCATGCATAAGATGTGGCTTTCAAATATAAGTAACCGTGTGTAGCTCTTTCAATAGCTCGATTGCAAAAGTGGCTTCACCAGGTAAACCTAAATTACTAATTTATAGTAAATAAAAAAACTAGGAATCAATTTGAAAATTTGTGTTCATGACCACGTTATCATCGCGATTGTTATACTAGTTCAGGGAACCTATGGTGGTTAAAAATATTGACCACCAAAAATACACAGTAGCCTTTTGCCTCAGCACCTTGGCAATTCATGATTGTCAAAAGTCCAGTAAACTACTGTGTGGCCTCACGGGGAAGTTTGGTTAGGGAAATATGAAAAGATGCTTCAGTTGCTACTGGCCTCCGTACTCTGCTCATCAGACGTGATTGATAATGTAAGTTCGTCCTGGCGAAGTCCACAAATTCAAGCACAGCTTGCTTAACCTGGCGCGTCTTCATCAGTAATTTACAGTGTTGGTACGTGGGTAGGTTAGCGATGTGTCGGCGTGGGCACCGATCAGATCATATACAGCGCATTTCCAGTTCATGGGCCCAACATTGGCTTCGCAGTACGCTCGTCGCTGGACTTGCGTTTCATGCTTTTTCAACAATCCACTTCCTCACTCGATGCGTGAGGAAATGCACCCTTGCGTTCACTTCAAGGAGCATCGCTGCCAGATGACCTGAAGAACTTGAGGCCTCATTCATTCCTATTCGGCATTCTCTGCCGACTGTCCTTCTGGTTTTTCCACCTTCCGCTACAATCTTTTTCATCCCCTTCTCACTCTTTTATTTTACTCGCACTCTCTGCACCCCTTTATCTCCTATAATTCCACCCTACGCTCCGCTTTCACATACGGACCGATTTCTTGTGGGTCAGTAACGCACAACTGAGCACACCCCCCATTAAATTTCTGTCTGATTCCAGTGACGACAGGCAGCCCGAAAACCTATCATGTTTAGAAAATAGGCTCCTCGCGTTTGTCAGATACTTCGATACGGATTGCCAGGTACGAACACATCCGTCAAAATAATAATGCAAGAGCATTTTCATTTGTGTAAGTGTATTTGTGGGCGGGCGTAGGCAGCGTCCGGCGCTCGTAGCGGCTTCTGAATGCAGATTGGTCCTACGCATTCTAAAGCATGTGCTTCATCACATGCTATATTACTAAGAAAAGCGCGTCACTTACTTGGACGCGTTATGTAAATCGTAATTTCAAAAATAAAATAAAATAATCCAACTTCAGTGGCTTAACATGACGAAAGCTGATGTTAACAGCGGAGCTGCCTAGAGTTCCCTATGGCAGGGCTAAGCTTCATAGGACATCTTAAAGGGACCCTGCAACACCCTTTGAGCAGTGCAAGTAAACCTGCGCGATGTTTTAATTACACTTCCAGGAATACTTCAACCAGATATTACACGTGCATGCGAAGCGGTGAGCGCGTGAATCGCTGTGAAACACGCGGGAAACCCAAGCGCGCTCTCTTCAATTTTCCTCATTATGCAGCCCTGGTATGGTGTAACGCAATTACGTGTAAACGACGTAATTGCGGCCATGGCTGTCCTATTGGCTGTCGCTGGTCAACTTCGCGGCTCATTTCTCGCATTTCCTGTGGTGATCCGCCGTCGCCGGCGCTGTGTACCAACCTCTTCTATGCCTGAACCTGCACGCACAGTTTTGGTGCTTCTTTTGTGTTTTGAGAGCGCGCGGAGTTTAACTCAATACTCACCTTTCAAATGAGACCACTCTACAACAAAAGTTTATGACTTCAAAAACGCCCTACAGCCTGAGCGCTTGCTTGGAAGCAGGCAGCCATTCTCTTTTTTGTGGCACCAGTCAGGAAATAGACTCATCCACGTTGCGCAGAAGAGGAGAAAACTCCCCGGCCTATGATATACCGAAGGCCGCTGAAGAGAACTTTTTTTTATGTTCATTACGCATTGCGCTTTCTCTATGTCGTCTTTAGTGTTAAAAGGGACTTCGCCACCCAGTTATTTCTTACAATACTGCCTCCTTGCCTACCCTTGCACACCTACAACCAGCTATTAAACCTTTCCGCTACTATCCTTTTCTCATGCTGTGCGTAATGTACCACTTTCTCCGCTGTGTGAATGAATTCAATCTTTGCCAATAGCAAGCGTCTTCTTGTTGCATTTATGCTGCCTATACTGTTCAAACATTTCCTCAGTTCTTGCCATGCACGAATGCCGCTGGCCTTAATTATTCGCACTTGTTTTGACAGCTCCTGAAGCTAGATTTGCTTCTAGCTTGTCTTCTTCCTTTGACATCCTTGCGTTTCGCAATACGTTCATTCGTATCTTAAGTAAGTTTAGTAGTTTTTTTTTCTAGGAAATTTCACCGATGGCTACAGCTCACTCGCTGGGCTTACGCCATCCTCATTCTCTTCTGTTAAAACAACAAATACGTTCCGGCGCGTCATTGTAAACTGCTGCTCTCTCTCTCTCTCTTTGCTACTTCAAGTTGAGGTTCTTATCGGTTTATCGTGCTCACTTCTAACCTGCGGTCATTGGTTTAATGTGCGGAGTACCTTAGGACCGCACTATGTTCGTCAGCGTCCGTGCGTATAGCATTTACAATCGCAAAAACACACACAGGCACCGGCTGGATTCGAGCTTGTGTCTGGTAGACCAGGCAGAGTTAGTGTCAGTCGTCTTACCCATTGGGCTACGACCGTGAGTTAGTACCCGAAAGTCAAACGGCTGGCTCCCCCGCCTGTAATGGTGCGGAGTACCTTAGGACCTCCCAATGTCCGTCCGCGTCCATCCGTGCTCACACCACAATCAAGTGAAAATCAAGTTGAAATCAAGCCAAAATTGATTTGAGCCAGGAATCCTAGTTTAATTTAGGCTATAATCAAGGTGCAACTCACGGCTCAAATCGAATGACGGTCGGCGCGCAAATCAGGTGTCACTCGGAGCGCAACTTGGACGTCATTTCGAGTCCCCATACTCTGCATCCTCGTCGTCATCCACGGAGTGGAGATGCTGCCATTTTTTATAGAGACATCTGCTTACGGCAATATATTATTCCTCCGAGTAATGCATCTGTGCGCTTTATGTTTCTGATCAATTGATCAAAGCTATTCTGCTTCTAACGCTGATCTTAAGAGTTTGATTCTACAAATCATTGGCTGCTTTCTTGTTGGAGGCGAAAGTTACATGTGTTTACGCGATATCAGAGCTCATTGAAAAGTCCGGAGGTACACATTAGCGCACATACATTCTGTAGGCCATTGATGAAAGCTTAATACAGTTTTTCTGGCTTCAGCTACAATATTTTGTTTGAATTTTCTTTTGCACTGACGGACTAATTACTCGATTACAAGCGAAATTCTGCCCTAAATGAGACGGACAAGAACTATAGCGCTTCCGGTCTTCGAGAAAACTTGACCATCAATCCCCCCTCCCCCCTCAGCTCCTTCGAAGGAAAATTCTAGGATCCTCCTAGTGTCTGTATTACACATTGGAGCCAACCCAAAGAGCTTTTTATATGTAACTCACTCTCGCCTATCCCTAGGCCGACAAAGTAGGGGCGTCTTCTGGACTAAGAGGACTTCATCTTGAACGCTGAATGGCATGCTGGAACTTGGGTAAACATCCGCCCGCTCCGTCTCTTCCCTTTCATTCCCACTGCGACCGCTTCCACGCAACAGGGGCCGTGAAATATGAGTGCCACATTTCTTTCGAGTTCGTGTCGCTGTGCGCCCGCAATAATTCAGCTCCCCATGCATCACAGCGCTATTGATAAATGTCTCCTCTCTTCTATTCCATTCCACTTCCGCCTAGCGAACCATATATTCCTGTTCCTCACATCGACCAGCAAGGCAGGAAAGAAAGCTACCATCTTGTGGAGATCAAGCAAGTTGTTCCCCCCTGTCACCCTCCCTTCGAATTAACGGCCCTCAGCACGAAAGCGAGTTGCATTGCGCATCTCGTATTTATAGACACACGTTGTCTGTTTTACCTTTCAACCTATTCCTGCGTCACTTTACTTCCACCTCCAGGCGGTATGATGTTGCGTTGCGACTAGGCAGAAGTGGGAAGGATTTTAGAACCACTAGGGGTTCAAAAGCGAAGCCTGCATGATAATTTTAAAGAAAGAGGTTATTTTTTGTTCGATGGCGTGCCCTGACGACAGTCTCTGCTGGTACCGTGTCATGCACCGAAGAAGATTTTTCCGCCGCGCCAAACCCGATTCCCAGAAGAAAAAAGAATCATGAAAAGTAAAAAAGGGGCCCACGTCCTTTATAGTTTGATCAGAGAAGCATTGAAGGACTCTGGTTTTATATAGGACGTCTGATATTGCACCCTCAAAAGTGCCTTCTCATCAATGCATTTGTGTTTGAAAATGAAGCCGACTTTAAGAAGACCGGCATAAGCTTTGTCTTCATGAGATGGCTTTCTCACATTGTCTGTGGCGGCGTACAGCAAGGCGTTCTACAAAGGAAGTATGATTAGAGAAAATGGCGTTAATTCTTGTTTTATCGGAATTATCCCAAAACCCATTACATGCAAATTTTCAATTCAGGTGACTCTATCATTATGTTCAGTTTTATTTTCTTTTCATTGTGAGTCCACAGGAAAGTTGTAATCGTTACAGAATTACTGTGGGCTGTCAATACATGCACATGTATATACGGAGGGAGTACGGTTGTAGAAAATGGCTGTGACAGTTATTATGTCGGAACTATAAGGAAGCGAATGAAATGACAATTTGCGATCAAGGCGACTCTAGCATCGCGCAAGAAAGGAGCCGAAGTTCAACGGAATCTTTGTAAAGTCCACCAACACCTCCGCTGGTTCAGCACATTTCACACTGGGTGGAAACGGCTTTAGTTCTTTTTTCTTCCGAACCCGATTCTTACATTGCTCTAATTTTAAAAGACGTATGCCTTTTCCAGTGGGGTCAAATTAAATGCTTTGCTTTCCAGTCACCTTCACAGCACGGAATGGGGCCATTTTTTTAAAACTTCTCCTTACACCCAATACTTCACATCGACGTACATTTTATTGCTAAATCATCGAATCAGAAAACACTTTCCTTTTTTTTGCCGCTCTCGCAACCGATGGAGCCCATTTAACAACAGAGAAGAAAGCCGACCAAACAATATCAGAATGAGGAAAGAGACTGTTTTTAATTTCCGATGAAAAGTTGCCTAAGCTATATTTTTGCCTGTTAATATTCCCTTTTCGGGCCGCGCTTCTAGTGCGGGCTTCCCTAAATGAAAAACAACCACAGAAATAAAACGATCCGTCAAAAGCAATGCAGTAAAAAAGAATGTTGATCGCGTATTTTAACCGGAGATTGTGTGCACCTTAAAACTTCTCCCCGATTGTCTTTATTCATTTCGCGAACACCTCCATATTTATTCCTGTGATTTCCCTATTTAGTTTCCTCACCCGAAATGGCATCCAGGAAGATAGGAAAGGAACTCATACATAACTCGGGATAGTATCCGGCCACATGGTTGAACATCGAATAATTGCAATGGATGAGTTCACATTTGTCTCTGTCCTGTATAGGTATTCGTAAGAGGGTAGTTGGCGGCACGGCCATCTCACAAAAATGTACGACATTTGATCGTAGATCGTAAATCTGGAAACTAACTAAACCCTATACCGCTCCGCGGGAACAAGGTTGTGATGTTATTATGCACTAATAAGATGTATGTGGACCCCCATTAAAGATGAGTCATCTTCATGTTTTTACTATAGGGAAATTCCCCCGGGCTCTTAGTCTTGTCTTTGTGTATTTTTCTTTTCCCATCTCACACGAATTAGCTTTCCTAGCTCGAATAGCCAATGACCCGACATTGTAAAACTTTTGCAGCTTACATTTATCTCTTGATGGTGTTACGGAGACTGCATGGCGTTCAACTAGCTAAACCTTTGACTAACCGTCCTTTTTGTTTTTCATTTGGTGGGCTTTGTGTTTGTCTTATGTTTAACAAGGACTACAATTGGAATAATGGTTGGCTATGCCAGGAGGGCTTGAGGCTGAGATGCACGTATTACTTCCGCTAACTATCGCGATTGAAGGAGAGGCGTTTATTGCCGTATAGATTGCGACACAAAAGCGCACACCTGCTTTCACATGTAAAACACGGTTGTCCACTCATCAACGTAAAATGCTTGCAAAGTAAAATACTGCACACACGCAGAAACAGTGGCAGCGGCGATTTACTGCGGACATTGGAGAACAAATTATCAAAGGTAACGAGCAACAGAATAGGAGAAACCTCAATTGAATTCAGTATATATTTTTTCAAAGCTGTGCACTATTTGCTAAGCAGAAGGCTGCAAATTACAGGTTCTATATGGTGGCTGAAGCCACAAATGACGTGACGTAAAATGACAGGCGGGAGATGTCAGGAGCATAGCAAAAACGCTTTGAACATTATTTAAGAGCATGTAGCGCAGAAGCAGCAATAAAAATGTGTCCGTTCGTGAAGGACGTGAGAGTCGGCATGGAATAAAAATGCGTGATTTAAAATTACGCGACGCTTCTGTCCCGGATACGTAAAAAAATGTCCCCCTCGCGAGGGGCACGATCAAATGCAGAGCATTTCCGGGGGCGCACGACGTTAAGTAGTTTGCGTTGCGTTAATGTTGTTGCACTTGTGGCAACTGCTGACGAGAGAGCGCTCGTCAGCAGTAATTTGAATGGTTCAAGGATATAAGGCGCGTTCGTAGCCTCCCATTCTTTGTCGGCTTTGTGGCGCAGTGGGTAGAGCACCATGTACATTGCGCTCCGCCCGCAGGGTCGAGGGATCGAAACCAGGCGCCGGATAGTATTTTTTTTATATAGTGTAGGGGGAGGGGTGTGGACTGCGACTACGGACGCCTACGAACGTCAACGCGGGTGACATCGTGAGTTACTGAAATGCTCTGCATTTAAAATAGCACGCGAGAGGCAGGAAGATGGTGAAACGTGAAACGTGCCGTGAACCCCCTGCCGCGGCTATGACGTAACGTGGAGCGACTATGACGCAACGTCGCGCGGCTATGACGCAACACAATCCAACACAATCCACTTTAATCCAATCCAATCCAAATCCAAACCAATCCAAGCCAAGCCAAGCCCATCCAAGCCAATCCAATCGAATCCAATCCAATGACAGACCGATGGGGAGCGATGCGGACTACGACTACGGACGTCAACGCGGGTGACATCGTGAGTTACTGAAATGCTCTGCATTTAAAACAGTGAAAGTGATTACACACCCTTAAGGAACTACTACGCAGTGTTAATAAATCTCAAATTGCGTTCCCAGTAGATGAATCACTGTTGAAGAATGATACAAAAATGAAGCAAACTCACACTATCGCGTAATACCTGAAGGTAGCGAAGCTGTACGCAACTTTCACGACCGTCACAACTGTTTAAATCTACGATTGCAGCCGAATTGCTTCTTTGCTGCCGCAACGACCTTTACTCCGTCGTTGTTGCTTCAAGTGTTAGATTCCTTTATTAATTATTGGACGTCACCTTAGAGGAGCGTACGCTGTGACCTGTCTTTTTCGTTCCGAGCAAGTGTTGACATGGTTACCATTAACGCTGGAGTTCTTTTTTTTCGGCCAATCTTGTCCAATCACCCAAAGTGGGTACGCTTGCCTTGACAAACGTGCGCCAGGGATGCTGGGAATTCGCCGCGAGGCACGCACACGCGAGCGCTCATTATTTTATTTGTTTTTTAATTGCGTGGCGATCGTTGCGAGGCACGCTCTCACGCTTGCTCGGCATTTTTTTTTTTTTGCTCATTTAACTGCAGACACGAAAAATAACGATTTTTTAAACAGTTTTGCTGATAAAACTAGCAGCAGAAACTTGAGTTTAATATCAGATTACAAGGTTTTCTCTAAAACTTAAACCTGGGGAGCATTATATGCACAGAAATTGGTGCAAAGCATACTTTGTGGCGTAGATGATGGTGGAGTTTAGCAGAAAAAGAAAAGTAGTATAAGCGGACAGATGACAGATGACCTCAACCAAAAATAAAGTTACCAGCGACGTAATGACGTACCTAAGGTTCGCCTCTGCGGGATAGCGATCACGTGATGAAGCTCACAAGAATAACCACGCTACCAGGAGTTTTCGAAGTGAGATAGAAGGCATGATTGAAGAGGAACTCGCTACCCTTTCTTCCGAGGCCGCTAAAAATGAAATGGCTATTTACGATGGATACAGGGCAAGAACGATAAAGCAGTGAAACTTTCTATATTGTTAAAGCCTCGTGAATACCCGATGCACCACCGATGTGCAAACTATTTCCTTTTCGTCGACATTTCCAACCTTTTTGACCGTTTCCCTTGTTTCCGTGCCCACCACTATGTTTAGTTTCTTTCAATGCTTTCATAACTACGCTGCTCATTTTTGTGCGATTCAGCTCCCTTAGCTCTGGAGATTAAATCACCCTCTCTCCGCTCTTTGTTTTTGTTTCTATTTCCTACAGATTGTTGCTCCTGCAAAACAGAGTCCACCTATGGGTGCATGTGTGGACGAAAATGGAACACGCGAAAAAAAAAACATTATAGTTCAATGGGACGACGCGACAGAGATGATGTAACTGTATTTCGAACGGTCCTCTAAGATCCTTCCCATTACGGAGCTATGTCCATGCAATCCATCACCGCAAGCTTCCAATGTGTAGGTGATTTTTTACTCGTCGTGTCGTTTTTTTCTTGCATTCACTTGTTCTGTTACTTTCTTGTTAACTCAGAAGTTTCATGTGTGCTCCGCTGCTCGGCTTTGTTTTTTTTTTATTTGTTTTGTTATTCCATTTTACGCGTAGTGTACTCAGCCTACCAACGTGACGCTTGATATGGTTAGACGAAAGGCAAATCCGGTGCTCCCCTTTACTCAGAAAGCTCCTCCAGCGCAGCCCTATGCGCAAGCGCTAAAGCAGCAGGTTGAAGAGAATTTAGGAGTTAGGAAAGAGAGATTTGCTGCATTTTTTTCTCTCCCAACCGAGAGCGCGGGCGGCGAGCTATTGTTTCAAGGGCAGCTCATGCGACAACAGCGGGCACAACAGCAGCGATAACAGCAGCGTTAACGTGCCAATCGCAAACAAATTCGCCGCACGTTAACTGGAAATGGGTTCATCATGGGTCAAATGTGAAACAGCAACCGCACCTGACAGCTTCGCTACATGGTTAACTATCTGTACAGAGTACCTGGGCACGTGTTTTGTTTCTGTAAAATTTCCCTACCGGTATTTCTACATCTGCGTGTTATTCTTAATAACGAGGCTTTGTCTCTGCAAAAACTTAATGCAGCCGTATTTCCCTTTGCACCGAGGACATAATGTTTGCAGAGACTACAAACAAGGCTGTCCTAGGAATTAAGATGAACTAGGAATACTGCTTTCCCGTCTGTTTCAAATTGTTTCTTCAAGGACTTCCTCCTGCATTTCCACAATTAGCATACCACATTTATTCCTACCAGCCGTTGTTCTGGAGTTGTTCCTCTATTCACACAACATAGACATAAGATTTCTGACTGAAAAGCCTGATGGGAAGCCTGTGATAAGCACCACGGGATTCATGACCAGAGTTGGAGGGGTAGCTTGCAGAATGTGCTAACTCGTTGCGTGCTAACCTATTCCCCGTCTCTTCCGACTTAATAAGGACCCGCTTGCCAACGGAAAATTACAACAACGAAACCTAAGTGTTCCAAATAGATGATAAAGTTCATGAAGGCGAATGTATGTTCACACAGGTATAAAATCAGCTTCTTCTAAGATTAAGAAAATTCTACAAAGGAATAACAGTCGTGCTGCAGCTATCTAAGAACAAATGTATGCGTCAATACTGGAACGTTCTTGGGAACGTAGCTACAGCGTTCGCTCTTTCAGTGTTAAATAACAAGTAGCCCATTGAGCGGGACAAAAAGCGGTGCCCCCCCCCCCCCCCCTTGAATTTACCTAAATCTAAGGCGTCGCATTGAACGAGCGTCGCCTTTATAACACGAAGAAGAACTCAAGATAAGGCCCAGGCTGAGCATGGGACAAGCCCCGTGAAAAGCGGGGAGTGAATAAAGCACGGGGCGCTCTGGCCTCACCCGTAGACGCAAGTCATTTGCGAGCCAGGCAAACCAGTGCCGCAGTGGTATTATCAAAAATACGGTATAAATGATTCCGGTGTACAGCCAACATGCTGTCGTAAAAACTCTGCATAATAACCAGTGCCAGTTTACTGAAACAATCCAAAACAACCCGAAAATAAATTAACACTACAACTTCACTCGCAGCGCCAGACCTGATAAAGGCCACAGCGGTGTTCAGTAGGACATTAATGCGTTCGCATTTCGGACTCACGAGATGAGCTTAGGTGTGCCGAAATATTTTTAATCCGAAGCTGAGCATAGCTTACCTTCCACAAATTTTTCTGTAACTAAGATTTTTCTGTAACTTCTTGGTGTAATCACGTACTTAGTTGTGTTAAGAAGGAAAACGAGAAACAATTATACAGAGCAGCGAAGCTAACAAGCTCTCCCAAGCACTAAGCTTTAAAACGGGATAACAAATCTAAGGAATTCTTCCTTTCGTTTCTTCAAAGGCTAAGCATTCAATATTTTTTACGTTGCACGTTGTGTGCTGCGATACAACCCTTGATAATTGTAGAAAACCACCAATCCGAACATGCCGAAACTGATCTCGCCAAGTGCCAAGCACTGCGTTCCCATTCCAGTTCACCGAATAGCTAACCCCACGTTTTCATCTCTTGGTTCAGCTAACCTGATACCCATCTTTCCCTCTCGATAACAACCAGTTATGCTGAGAAATATTATTGACGTTAACGATAATATAAACTTGTACAGAGCAGTATTATCACACCTGGAAAAGTAAAAATAGCTGTGTTTGAGAGAGCTGCAGTAAAAACGAGAACATTCTGGTGTTTGTTGCTCGATAAAACGCTGAAAGGTCAACTTGAATCGGCAGTCTGTGTTAAGATGTTAGCTGGGTGTGCGTACTATACAAAAGAAAACCATGACGCTGCTTTCGGGAGCCAAAAGCATTATTGCTACCTAAAAAACAACATACCACTTTACCTTAAACAATTGCCCGGGTAAAATTACCGACCTACAAAATTTAACGCTAATAGCGCTTAATTTTCTGCATGATCTAGAAAAAAAAAAGTGGTGTGACACTAGTAAAAGCTGAAATTTTGCTGCAGGCATTTTTAAAGCAGAGTAAATTCGAAGAGGGAGTAAAGTGTCAGTAGCCAACCGCGTCTTGTTCACTTTTCATCGCTTGCTCGCTCGCTCGGTATGCTCTACCAGTAGACACGGTTTCCAAGGAACAAAAAGCGTGTTGCAGCTTTGAAAAGAACAACTCGAGCAAGAAGCTTACTGACTATGCGTTTCGGCACAAGCAGCTACAATATTTAAGTAAGCGAAGTAGCAGCGAAAGTTTGTCCTATCATAACAACGGTATCCATCGCCCCCTGTGCACTTGCTCACATGATATGACGGAGATCGTCTCGCAAGAACCAATCTTCGCTTATGATTCCGACAACGCCGTTCCGGAATTAGCAAAAACAGCCATCCACATATTGCTAACATTCATGCGTGCACGATCAACGATGCCACAATGCTCGCAGGCGCTGTGTGAAAAACTACCATAAGACTACGGGCATAAAAAGAAGAACCAAATGTAAACAAACACATACCGGCAACGTTAAGAGTTCTTAAAGGGCGGGGATTGAGAAGAAATAAAATGGAAATTGATTTCTAGGAATAGCGCCGATGGTCACATGAACCATCGGCCAGAGTATGGGGAAGTACACAGACACCCAGTTCCCACGCATGGCTCATTCGCAACAGCTTTGGAACGTTTGAAAGCCCCAGCCTCTCTGTTGATCTTAGCGAACATTGGAGTTTCAACCTCTTCATCCGGGTGAAAATAATAGTGGTTGCCCTATAAGCATTCGCAACCGTTTCCTCTCAATCTCAAGAAGGTTTATAACTACCTGGCGCGCCAAGCAACGACGCTGTATGGTAGAGCGCGCACACGAGAGCCTATTTCCCACGAAAACCCATTTCGGGAAACGTCGTCCTACAGAGAACGAATAAAACAACAGCAACAAATCAGTGCCAGGTGACCAGGGTTGTAGTTGGAATACACTTTGAGTCTGACAACGCAATGCGACCTCGGGCCATTAGGAGGCAGGAGCAAGTTTCATTCGTGTGGATCGCTGATTCTCCTCGTATGTCGGATGGCGTTCCCTCCGAGTTGCAAATGCGGACCGTTATTTTGTGTGCGGCGAGCGAACGTTGAATTACACATGTCGTGACGCTATGAAAAGTAGCGTGCGTACATGCAACGCCTGTGGGGTGCAAACATCCAGTGTGAACCAACCCAGCTGTGCCCCCATTTCAAGCAGCAACCGTTGATTCGCCACCTACCACGGGCCACGGCAAAGAAAAATGGTGTATGATTGCTGCGCTTTTATTTCACCTTGAAAGAACAAAAGAGTAGACATAAGAAAAGATATAAAACTTGCTCTGAGAGTATACTGAACGGTGGTCTACCGTGTGGTGGTCACAGACGCGTCCAAGCGTGGGAGAAACCTCAACACACTTTCAAACCATGGTGACCGGTCGCCAACCCCGACGCACGCTTCGTCCTTCCCCAATCAAAAATCGTAGCTATTTGGAAGGACTTCTATTTCTATATAAACGTTTACCTGCTGTAATTTTATTGGCGAAAAAGAATGAACCTAATTGGATTTCAATACTTCCCCGTGACTTCTGCTTCCGTGCATTATTTGAAACAGCAGAAGATTGGAATTAGAAATGCAAAGTTTGGAAACGCTCAAATCCGCTTATTCAAAGCATTTAAATTGATGAAGCTATTGAGGGAAACGTATCATCGAGATTTATGGGAGTGGCGGCATCAAATTTGGTTCAAATAGCTGCTTCAACGTAACAGCTCTTGATAGACTAAATCATTTCATTTCAATGTTGCGATGTGCAAAGTAATGCACAATTTACATAACCTACCTTGCAGCGGCAGCATTCACCACTTACGAGCCAAACGATTCAGTAGGGGTTTAAAGCAGGTGAAAAATGTCAATCACGGTTTGTTAACTTTCCTAAACGTGCCCACAGAGCCCCCTGTTGGGGCAGTCTTAAAAAAAGTATAATAACACTGCAAACACCCGTTTGAAGAATTACTAACGAATCAATGAATGGTATTTCCGTTTCAGGTGAGGCCACATGCGCCCCTAAATCCTGACGAAATGTGCAAGGGCCCGACCGAAACGAAGCTGGCGGGAACATTGAGGCTTTTCTGCGACTACAATGACGACATTTTAGTCACACCTACGCCTATTATATTAATGAAATAGATAAGCCCTCGATGCAAGCTATCGCTCTGGCGAGCTAGTCCAAGAAGCGAGACGGTTTCCACGTGATTACCACACAGTCCGACTCCTCTAGCTTCGTGTTTCCCCCTCCACGTTCCATCCTGAACCTCGCCCGAACCTATGTGGTCATTGGAAAACCCATTAGGCTGATGCTAATAAGTGAGCTTCTACGGTTTCACGAAATGATCCCGCGTCGCACGCCTTTCGAGGCCTCGAACTGGTAGAGAATTGGCGTTAAACTGGCACTACTCAAATCAGCTGTGCTGAAAACTTCTAACTGCACTCTCTAACCGCCTACAAAACTTTTCTGTTCCCTTCTGGTCAGATTTTTCGCTCCAAACAACTCTCGTGCAGTGCCTCACGAGGACCATTTCGGCATCTCCCGCCCGTTGTAACCAAACGTATTCGCTCCTTAAACACCAGTGATAACGCATGCGCCTTAGCTGCCACGTACTTCTCTTTTTCGTCTGGCAATTAGGCATGGTTCACTGACAGGTTTCGTTACGAAACCCCCGGCGTGGTTCTTGCAAGCCAAATACGAACTTGTCCTTGGCCTTTCAACTAGGTCTCCCAGAATCCGTTCCCCCCTACAGCTCGAACAGCCTTCGACTCATTGCTTCTTCGTACCTCTCTGATTGTCAACTTTTTCAAACAAAGGTGATAGTGGCAGGGGTGGTTCTATCACGAGTTTGGTACTTTTCCCCCTCCATATCTCCAAAACACATTGGCACCGATGCCGTCTCCGTGGGCGTGTGATAGTTTTCACACAAGAGTCACGGAATAGCCCAGAAAAAACGGCGGAGGTGGATAATCCGTGTAAGCTAGTACCGAGTAGCTAGGTTGGTTTCGACAGCAAGAGGTAACTTCTTTCGATATCGAATACTGTGCATAAACTCACAGTGCCTTAGAAAGCTATGTAAATAGAGATAAATGCTGCCTTGCATAATCTTCCGCAATTGGCAAGCCAGAGCTCTCCTATGACCAGCCATGTCTGCGTCGTTGTACGTGCATTCACATAAGTGGCGTTTACGAAGTGAAACATCACTATGAGATTCCCTTCAAAACTACAAACTAAAGTAAAAAATCCTGTAATGCAAGGCAAGATGCGTTCTTATCCCGAAGTTTCGACCGTGCTGGTCGTAGAGACATGTTGAAGGAACATCCCAGGGATGCTGACTCAGCGCACAGTGAACAAGAAAAACCGGAAAGTGACAAATGTGGCAAAAGAAGAGGGGTCGTTTAGCCAGAGGAGAGAGCAATAGCTGGGGAGCGCTATAATACGTACGAAAATGAAACAAGGCCAAAGAGACAAAAATTTTGATTCCTGTAAGACCAGCGTACGGGAGAAAGTGAAGAAACGAAGAGCAGCGGAAAGCTGGCAGTCGGAGAAAAATGTCTCCTATTCACGAACCACTGGCACTGAAAGCGAATTTATGGCGATTCTGCGAGTTTCACACCTTGCAGTATCCGGCTGAAAAGAGCTGAAAAAATTATCTTCGGGCGCATGTCTGTTTACTTCCGAGCCTGTTCTGCCAGCGCACCCAATACTGGAACCTTAGGAAACACGCGCGCTTCTTTACAGCGTGTTTACCAGTTAGGAACATTTTCGTGGAATAGGCTGATTCGCTTTCTTTATACGTACGGCTTTACATTCTTGCCTACAAGCAATCAGGCCCAATCCTACTTCGCACGCAAGGCCTTCGAAGAGTGAAGACTGCAGCGTTCGTAAAGACAGCCGGAAGTTGAAAGAAGTAGGAAGAATTTAAGACAAGGATCAACAATACTTTAGACCTTAGATAACTATGCACGTCACAAGTCCAGTGGAATCTTGACTTGCTTTAGGACATAAGCAGTAAGCCGCTAGGACGTAAGCCGTCTTGACCGCGATGGTGTTTTGCCGGCGAGGCGACTCTTCACGCCTTCACCAATGGCGTTGCGATGGTGGTACATCTCAACGTGGCCCGACGCAACCTGAATGCGGTCTTGCGGGGTCCAGAGGCTTGGACGGGAGTGCTACCCGGACAGAAAGGCCCTTGCGATGCAGGAGTGAAACAACAGCACCATGTTTGTCAAGTAGCATACAACTCTAGTCCTTGCGGGTTTTATGCAGCCAATTATCAGAAAAGTATGCTCAGTAGCAATTTACAAACAAACGTGTGTCATTTATGTAATCTTGGACTGCGCCTAGCTGCGTGGTCACCCTTTTGTGAGAGGGGGGGGGGGGGGGGGGGGAAGCTGGATTTTTAATACACGCATGAAACACGTCGTCAGCTTAATTGCTGGAGCTCTGAATGGGTTAAATTGCTCCTCCGGTGCGTAGAAAAGTATAGGAAGAAGAGGTGCTCGGCGTTTTAATTTCCTGAGTTCCCCCTCAGGTTGGCTTTGCACAAAATACGGAATTTTTAAGTTTCAATGCTAGCGCCCGAGCTGAATTGGACATCACCGCCTGGCATGAGCTATCGTCCAAAGCGGGTGGTGGCGACCGCAAATGTCAATGCTGTAAACTGCTGATGAAAGAAGAAAACATTATAAGCAACTCCACTATATGCATGTGGGTAAGTCGTGAAGCATTTAGAGCGAGAGCTTCTTGGTGGGATTCATGGGGTTCTGTCAAAAAATAATGTATTTTCCCATAGAACGGTTGGTCAACCGAAAAGCTCCGATAAGAAATCTGGAGACACGGTGCGTGCGTGAAAACGGGCTTCCATTGTATGGAAACGATTACGTGAAAATTGCGAAAAAGGAATGGTTCTACATAGGATAATGCCCACATCGATTATGAAGAAGGAGTACAATAGTATATCTTATTCTCATAAACCTCTTATCGGTTTACATTTACAGTGTTCTTAGATGCGTTTACAAAGTTCCTGAAAAATCGTCGCATGGTTTGTTCTTCGTTACCGATTTGGGTATTTGAAAGTTTGACGGTCGAGTGGAAGCACTTTCCGCGGAGGTTGGATGCTCTCTTAACGAAGATTTTGACGCACCTTTGACGCAGTTTTTTTGTGCGGAAGCTTTCCGCTTTTTTCAAATTTCTGTGGGAATGGGTGGTAAATTGTTTCGCACGAGTCATAGAAGTGAGAAAATGTTCACGTTAACGCTATGACCAAATTCTATTTTTCTAGAGAACTGGTGGCGGCAATTCCAAAGTCTGTTCATGCGTACTGGTACAAACGTTTATTTTGATTATACCGGTCTTAAACGTGGTGCTTATTTATAAGCAATCTACTTGAAAGGCACATCCAGGCGATGAGCATTTTGATGTAAAGTCAACCTTTCTTCTTTAAAAGGCTGCCTACTTTTATATAGTGTACTTGACGGTGTGCTAATAGCTCACACACCACGACGTTCGTTTCTATTGTATCGCTCTATAGAACGCCTCGCTCTTTGAAGGCTCGCGGGTCTTCGCGAGGATTACATCGAAGCTGTGTGTGGCTAAGATCCAGCATATTATTTTCGGCGACCGATCGATGTACGAAAGAGTCGCACGGGAGCGTAGCGCCACCTTTCCACACCTTACCCCTAACAGAAATTTACAAAATAAAGAACATTTCCTACAGCCTTTTATTTTCATATAAAACGGCTTATACTGTTCATAAAAAAATGACCCACCAATGCATTTGTTTTCAGAAGTAACGTGAACTTCAAGAGGCTCGGTAAGAGCTTGGCCTTTGTAAGCTGCCTTTTCAACGTTATGTGTTGCACTGGGACTTACTGGACGTGCACAGAGAGTATTATTGCTGAAAATGGGTCTAACTCTGGCTTCGTTAGAACCACCCTGAAGACAATTATATGACAATTAGCCACTACGATGACTCATCCATTACCTCGAGTTTCATTTACTTGTCATTAATGGTTAGTTCACAGTGAAGTAGTAAATATTCCCAAAATTACTGCCTGCTGTCAGTACAAGCCATCGACGGAGGGAGTATGTTTACACAAAAAGCTTTTGTAAATGCTGTTTTACCGGAACTATCCGGAAACAAATCGTATGACTATTAGCCGCTAAGGGGAATCTAACATTACGTACCATAGCTTCGCTGGTCATCCTTCTTCACGGAGTGGAAGAGCACTGAATGTTTTGCGCAGACCAGGAAAATACAGAGAAATATAGCCATATGATCTTGAAAGCTGAAGCACGACGGTACCTACGGCCATGAATCACGTAGATTGGAAACAGTGTCACCCCGTCGCTTTTTCTTTAACCACCTTCGCATTGAAGGAAGGTTGCGAGGTAAACAAATTTCCTGGTAAAGCCCGCATGAATTTTTCTGTTGTTTATTTCGCTTAGTGGTTGCTGCATAGCGACGGCGGACTTCTTGTTGTTGATTGAAAACGTTTATTGAGACAGAGGAAGTGGGGAAAGGGCAAAAAGGGTTAAGAGGGATTGGTTGCCATCTTATTTGGGTAGGCCGGGCGCTGTGGCCGCCGCCTGCGCCTGAGAGATCAGGACTTCTGGTATTGGGGCTGACAACTGCGCAACGCACCCTCGAACCGGCTACCCCTCCTTTATAGTAGGGGTAGCCGATTTTAGAAATGTTTCTGCAGAAGTTTAGAATGGTGTCTCTAAGTGATTTGTTTGATTTTACCTGATTATTTGTTGCTACACTTATTACTCCTTGGGGAATTCCCACTTCAAAGACGTACACTTTTTCCCTTATGGTTTGGGCCTCCGGCCTGCAGTCTGTACCTCAAGCATGCCCTCTGAATCAATAAACAACTATGTTTAAGCATTCTTGAATTCCCCCTGTAGTCCGACATGTAGACACGATGTTGAGTGGCTGCAACCTCCAATCAGCCCAAGAAAGAAGAAAAGGGTACTAGCACAAGCTCCTATTTTAAATATGTTGCATTTAAATACCAGCTTCGTATATTTTGGGTAAAAGAATGGATCGTAATGGCGCAGTATATGGGGAGGATACGCGAGAGAACGAGGCTCCAGTAGCAGTAGCTGAAATCAAGAGTCTGCCTTGTTTCTGCTAATAGAATGCTTCCCTTCGTTGCCTTAGTTATAATGAGGAGGTCACCTCTCCGGCTTTAAAACTTGGAAGCACCTCACAATACTAACTGCTTAAAGTATTGCCTGAAATAGAAGCAATCCATTGTAGGGAAGTGTTCTCACGTGTTTTCAAATGAGCAATGGCAACAAAACCGAAAAAAAAAACACGGCATAACACGCACTCAAATATTTGCGCCGGCCTGAGCTACAGCTCGTTGCTTTCCTTAAACACTGAGTAAACCAAACGTTCCGAAGAGCCAACCTGAACGCTAAAAATGAAAACAAGAATTATAAAAGTTAAAATGCTAAAAAATTCAAAGGGCGTGAGTTACAGGTATGTCGAACAAACCGGTGCGGTGGTAACACGGAAGCGGGCAGAAAAGGCACAATGACTGCCTAAAAGAGCACTTCCACCGTGGAAGCGGAGGCGATGGAGATGTTAAGGTACTACCGGTAGACAACATGTGAAATGGTGCCGCAATCGTCTTAGTGTCTCGTTTTGTTGTTTTTAGTGGCTATATAGCCAGAGTTCGTGAAGAGCTTTCCGTCCTCTCTGCTCCCCACTATTTATCGTACACGACTTATTTAATATACGCTCACAGCTTGATCTTTCCTGTGCTCATGTTCTTTTGCGGATTCAGGATACTATATAGAAATGTCTGCCCTAAAAAAAGCACTTTAGCACAGTCCTAACATTTTTACCAACGTTGTAACCGGGACGCCTACATGCGCCATACGGCTTTTTTGTCACATTGTCTGAGCTCTCAAAGCTGTCTCTCCCGAAACGTTTGATTATTTTACTTTCTCATTCTTAGTTTGTGTTCTTCACTCCCTTTTGTTCATTTCTTGCTGTTTGCAGAATAAACTGTCCGTAGTTTTTGCTTCCTTCCTGTGACATATGGTTGGACGCAGAAGAGTAATGTTCTTTCTCTTAGACCACGAAATATACCGTATTTACCAGATTCTAACGCGCACCCGATTTTCCTGGCAAAAAAAAAAAAACGAAAAAACTTGCCCCTCCGATCGTAACGCGCACGGGACTTTGTGACCCAGGCAAACGAATGCGAGAGAAGCGGGCGATTTATTTCCCGAAGTTCTCTCACTCATCTCACTCCTCGTCGCTCTCCGCTGACCACAACATCTCGGCCTCGGTGCCTTCAAGCGCGTTCGCGGTGCCACACTTCTGAACGAACGTTCAACCATGGTCTGTGGGATCGTGGCCCACACCTCGCACGCCCATCCCGAGAGCTTCTCCAGAGGTACGGCAGCCCGGGTCTTTGATTGCACTGGCCATCAAAGACCCGGGCTGCCGTACTGTCCTCAGCGATTCGCGGCAAGCAATCAGGAACTTTGCCCGAGGAAGGGTCTCTGCTGCTGCGACGAAGATTTTAAATGAGATACCGAGACACCGGGAAAGGGCAAGAATAAAGTGGTTTCCGGCACACGCAGGGAAGTGTCGGACACCAACGCCAACCATAACGAAACCGCACACGCCCGTGCGCGCGAACTAACAGACCGCGCCGGGTCAAGTGGTGATCACTTGTGGTTCAGTACAAGAGACCGAATGACCAGCTTCAACGAAATAACCAAGGCCTATCGGCTCGCCAGACGCACGCTCCCGCCGCCCTGTAAAGGGCTGAGCAGGGAGCAGGCAGTCATATATAGGCAGCTCCAAACACGAACGGTCATGAGCCCGGCTTTCATGCACAAGATTTTCCCGGAGGCACACCCAGACGGTACGTGCAGGGTGTGTCGCAACGCCCCCGCGACTCTTGAGCACATCGTCTGGGACTGTCTGAACTTCCCAGAAGATTCTACATCAGGAAGGCTTCCGCCCGCCTTTGAAGAGGCTAAGCGATCTGGCAACCAAGACCTCCAACTCGAGGCCGTCCAGCGGGTAATCGTGGCGTTGGCCAGGCAGGAGACTTCGCAGCCCGGTAACGGGCGGGGGGCCTCTAACCCTGGTGGCGACAGCGAGGACGACACTGGCCAAGTCTGAAGTCCTAACTTGGACTTCAAACGCAGGCACAATAAATGTTTTTCCAATCCAATCCAGAGGTGCACGCTTCAGCCGACCGCTCGTTTTGAACGCGTGCCAGCCGCTGCTGCCATTGCTGTTATCAAGCGCGCAAGTGAAACTATTTGACGATTTGTGTGAACTCCTATAGAAAAGCTTAGGCGCCTAGGCTTGCTGCGTCCGAAAAATCGTTGCTAAAAGCTTTGGCGACATCTTGAGATGGCGATGGCGATGGGTGGGACGAAATTTCCGCTGTTTCGGCAGTTTCGGTTTTGTATCAGATTCTAACGCGCGTGCGATTTTTCCGCCTATTTTTTCGGACAAAAAGTGCGCGTTAGAATCGGGTAAAAACGGTACTCGTCATGGATCGCTCTTGCGAACTCTATCTCCGAAGGTCTGTTTAAAAATAGCTTAAAGTGAAAAAATGCGGCGCTTTCAATCAAAGACACGGAAATAGATTCTTTAAAGTGCTGATATTGTAATGAATGAAGGCACAGAAGCAGTATTTACTTATTTTCTGGGCTTAGAAGACCTACAGACGACACCGAAGCTGACAGTGTAACGAACAATAAGAGCTGTCGTGGTACCACCATAGCCTTCTCTTCTTCCGACCCCAACGTTTTAAGGGCGGCACATACCCAAACAGAAATAATGTACCAATGCAGGAGTTGAAATGAGGCAATATATGCGGCACTATTACTGTTACGCTCTGCTCAACACCGCAAATCGACGGTCCTTGTGAGCACGTAGGCCCGCCACTTAAGGGTCGTGTCGGGCAGAACCAGCCAGAGGTGTCTAACGGGAGACCATGTTGTCTCGCGCTGTGTCCCCAGTCCGCGAAAAGCCGATCGAGTCCACCTGGGTCCAGACGTGCTGAGAGCGGTCGATGATGTCATGTGCGCCTTTCTCTCGTCCAAAGTGGTTTCAAGCCCTCGACGCCGAAGCTCACCGTAATCCGCACGGCAAGGACCTCGTATCTGTATATACCTCTGTCACTTTTCGTTTTCAGCGCACTCCCCCACTTACCACGCCTTCGACCGGAACGGCGATGTTACCCGACGAAGAACTGGATAGTGGCGCTGACTCTACGCACACCCATTTCCGTTGGAAGAACAAGCTCTGTGTTTTTCACGTCGGCTGCGGAGGCCCTCTCATTGCCGTCACTCTCAAATATAGGCTCCGTTTCACTCGTCCGCCTGTCACGTAACAATATACTATTGGGAATGTTTACATAAACGCGATAGCGGGAATACGATGTCCGTGCACATTGCAGCATAATCTCATTAAAGCAGCGAAACTGGGCGCCGCTTCTTCTCCAGCTTCAAACGAAAAGCGCCAGGATATGATGAGTAAAAGTACAAAAACACCACTAACAGAGCCCCATCTAAAATTAGTGAACATATAACGCATTTAGGGTTGCAGTGCATTCGCTGTACACAAGCGTTGATTATTTTCTTTGGTTTGTAGCGGCAAGTTACAACATGGTTTAACGTCTCCGCTGCAGGAGACGTCGAAGCCGCGTAATGGGGCTCTATAGCGCTAGTGAGAGATGATGATGAATAAACTTTATTGGAGACCAGGTGCTGATGTTAGGGCACCCGCCCGGTGGGAGGCTTCCTTAGTCCGGGATGCCTTGGGCTATGCTGGCCATCCGTGCCCTCTCCACCAATCGCCGGTGGTGTGGAAGGTCGGAGCTGGTCCGCAGCTCCACCCACTGCTCATAGTTAGGGTTGGGATTAGGGGTGAGGGAAGGGGATTGCTGGCACTCCCATACAATGTGGTACAGGGTGCCTGGGTGGGGGCAGGATTTGCATGTGGCAGGGTATTGGGTGGGATACATGGCATATAGCAGGGTGTTATGTTGGTAGGAGTTTGTCTGTAGGCGCCGGAAGGTAGTAGCTTCATCGCGAGAGAGGTTCGTGTGGGGGAATGGGTATTGGCGGCGCTCGTTCCTGTAGCGGGCGAGTATTTTGGCGTATGTTTGCAGCGGGGTGGGCTTAACTGTTGCTTCCGATGGGGGTTCGTGGCCCTCGTGGGAAACGGCCTAGTGTGAGTGAGCGCGGGCAGCGGCGTGTGCCGCTTCGTTACCCCCGAGGGATTCGTGACCTGGAGTCCAAATTATTTGCAGTTCTGGGAGTAGTTTCGCTTGTTGCAGAATTTTCAAGGCGGGTAAAAAAACAAGGCGGGTACCAGAGAAAAGTAAAAAATGGCCGTCGATTTTTGACGGGTAGGGATGAGTAATGGGCTTTGTCCGTCCTCCTCCTCATTAAAAAAACCCAGTAATTTGAAGGAGGAGGGGGCGACCCTCTTCGACGAACTCGCTTCTCTTGGGTGAGCCACTGCTGAATAGTCAACAAAAGGAGTGACATCCAGCCAATGGGGCACCCAAAGCGAGAAAACGTGATTCCCTGGCGGATAACACGCAAAGCATGGTTTACACGGTGGGTATACGGGGCATGCCAGAAATGGCGTGTTGCGAGCTTCTAAAACCTCAACTAGGTGTACACGGGGGCGTGAGCCATATGCTTGCGAGGGACAAAGAATATATGTTGGCGCATTCCAAAAGCTCCCCCTATGAATATTGCCACGGCATTATTATCACCATTACCAGGCAGACCCAGCGGCCCACACCCAATATTCGAAGTGAGGACGTTGAAGTGAGCAGCTGAGAAATAAGGCGAAGAGAAACACGAAGGAGCAGTTTCTGTGAACGCTGTAGCTAGCGGTCACAGCGGACGTACGAGTACAAGTTCGCCCTCTAAATAAAGTGATTTTTCCCCATTGCTACAAACACCAGCGCTCACTTTCACCGTTAGAAGTGGTAGAGGTGCGGGCTACATGATACCCGGTCCTACTAGGACACCGGCTGCAAGGCCGCCAGGTACCGAAATTACACCAGTTCACGAGCGGATCAGCCGACGCCTACGCGGATTGCCGGCGGAGTGCGGGCCCTTGGCTGACCAGAATCCGAAAATGACGGGGCGAAACACCGGTGCCGTGAATGCACCTCCTGCACCTACCACTTCCATTCAGTACGTGGTTCATCAGCCACGTACGCCGAAGATCTTCTATGGGGAGAGCTTTGAAGTTGTGGAGGACTGGCTGGACTAGTTCGAGCGCGTCGCCGCGTTCAACGAATGAAATGAGGAGCGCGAGCTGCATAATGTGTACTACGCTCTTGAGGAAGGCAAATGAACGTGGTTCGAGAACCACGAGGCCAAGATGACGTCCTGTGAGAAGTTTCGCCGGCCGGTACTCGCGGCTTACGTGAGCGGTGACCGCAAAGAAACGGCGGAGGCTGCACTTCAAGCCAGGAGCCAGCGTCCTAATGAGAGCGTCTTGATGTACGCCGAAGACATGTCTCGTCTGTTCAGGCGGGCAGACCCCGCCATGGCTGAGGACAAGAAGGTGCGGCACCTCATGCGAGGAGTCAAGGAAGAAATCTTCGCCGGTCTAGTACGGAATCCGCCATTAACGGTTTCCGAATTTATTAAGGAGTCTACGGCGATCGAGAGGGTGCTTCGGCAACGGGCCCGGTAATACCAACACGAAGGAGCCACCGTGTCAAACGTACTCGGCTCAAAATCCCTGGTCTCCGCGAGGTCATGAGGCAAATAGTAAAATATGAGCTCCACCGCCTTCAACTGGGAAACGCGTCACCTGCCTCGGTGTCCATCGCCGATATTGTCAAAGAAGAACTCAGCCAAGCTGCTAGGACATCGGAGAAAACAGACATGTCGCGACAGGAGCCACGCATTTCGTACGCGGCTACCTTGAGGAACCCTGCGTGCTGCTTTCCGCCCGCAATCGTCCCCGTCTCGCCGCAGCCTAAGGTACATTTGGGACCCCGTGACGTGCCCTACCAGATGGTTGTAACACTCCGGAAGAGCGACGTATGGCGTCCCCATGATCGCAGGCGTCTCTGCTTCCACTGTGGGGAAGCAGGGCACGTTTACCGCATCTGTGCATACCGTCGGGGTGGATGACGGGGATTTTCGGCGAACGCACTATGCCCAAGATACAGAGAACGACCACGGGAGATCGAGGAGTACATCGCCGGACGTCAGAACATGTTTCCTCCCATACGCCGTGACTCCCGGTCACCGTCTCCTCCCACCCGACGCAGATCCCTGAGTCCACGTGTCGCGCCCGGTTCTACCAGCCGTCGCCCTGGTAGCCCCGAGAACAGGGGAAGGCAGTGGAAGGCAGTGACTTCCGGAGGTGAGGCCGCTGACGTCGCTAACCGCGAACATCCTCCACTGCGGCGACCACGACGACGACGACATGAAAATGGTCAGCCTAGTCCCAGTCGCTGTTACGCCGGACCGGTATCGTGTGATTTACGTGTGGACATCGACGGCCGCGAGGCGACTGCCTTGGCTGACACTGGCGCGGACCATTCCGTTGTAAGTCAAACTCTCGTCGCTACTTTAAAGAAAGTTCTGACCCCCTGGTCTGGCCTTCAGATTCCTTCAGATGGAGGCCACTTGATTACTCCCGTGGGCAGGTGCACTGCCCGAATCAAGATTCACGACCACCTATGTCAATACATTCATTTTGCTCCCGGATATACGCCTGTCTTGCTTACTAATTTTGCCAACGAGCGTCCGCACCTCGCAAAAGGCACCGCCATCGGGATCGTTGAAGAGATCGCTGACGTAACGCACGTGAGCGCTCTGGAAACGACTCAATTTGATCCACTGGCAGCGACTCTGTGCATACCCGTTGAGATCAACCCCGAACTCTCGACCGCTCAAAAGGAGGCCTTGAAGTCTCTCGTTAGAGAATTTTCTGACTGCTTTGCCACGTCATCTGAAGTGCGTCGGACACCCATAGCAAAGCATCGGATCTTTACTGATGAATCTGTCAGGCCAGTGCGCCAGCACCCTTACAGGGTGGCGCCAAGGGAAAGGGAAATCATCAAGAATCAGGTAAAGCAGACGCTCGATGATGATGGTACGGTTCTCGATCGTCTAAAAGCGCGTGGGCCTCTCCTATAGTTCTAGAAAATAAAAAAAGACAATACGCTCCGGTTTTGCGTTGACTACCGCAAATTGAACACCATGACAAAACGACACGTCTACCCGCTTCCTCGAATTGACGATACGTTAGACTGTCTCCGTGATGCCGAAGTCTTCTCGTCCTTAGATTTGAAATCTGGTTATTGGGAAATAGAGGTAGATGAGCCAGATCGCGAAAAGACGGCGTTCGTAACCCCGAACGGCCTCTACGAGTTTAGAGTCCTCCCGTTTGTCTTGTGTTCCGCCCGTGCAACCTTCCAACGGATGATGGACACTGTACTTGCGGGGCTTAAGTGGCAGACGTGTCTGGTTTACTTAGATAACGTGGTCATTGGTCATTTTTTCCAGTTCATTTGAGGAACACCTTCAGCGACTAAGAGGCGTTCTGGAAGCTCTCCGCTCTGCAGATCTAACTATCAAGCCTGAAAAATGCCATCTCGGGTTCCAAGAACTAAAATTTCTTGAACACGTTGTCAGCACTAAAGGTGTCGGACCTGATCCCGACAAAACAGCGGCTGTGCGCTGCTTTCCACTGCCCACCGACAAGAAGGCGATACGGCGCTTCTTAGCCCTTTGCGCACATTACAGACGTTTCGTGGAATGGGTTTCCAAGATTGCCGAACCATTAACGCGCCTTACCAAAAACGATGTGCCATTCATTTGGACAGAGGAATACCAAGCGGCAGTCGATGAGCTACGTACCCGCCGTCAGAACGCCCCCATCTTGGCCCACTTGGACTACTCTAGCGAGACAGAAATCCGAACTGATGCCAGCAATGTTGGAATTGGCGCTATCCTAGTGCAATGGCAGCAGACAGAAAAGGTTATCGCATACGCCAGTCGCGCGCTTTCAAAAGCTGAGACGAATTACTCTGCGACGGAACAGGAATGCCTAGCAGTGATCTGGGCCATAACTCAATTCCGCCCCTACCTGTACGGTCACCCTTTTAGGGCGGTAAGCGATCACCACTCCTTATGTTGGCTGGCCAACCTAAATGACCCATCTGGACGACTCGCTCGGTGGAGCCTACGCCTCCATGACTACGAAATTACTGTTGTATACAAGTCGGGAAGGAAACATATCGATGCAGTCTGTTTTTCGCTGGCGCCGATTTCATCCGACACACGTGAATCAGAAGAGGACATCCGGTTTCTCGGAGTGCTCCGCACCACTGACATGGCTGACTACCAGATGCAGGACGCCGAGCTAAGGCTACTCATCGAGCATCTGCGCGGCAGGAACTCCACCGTACCGTGTCCCTTCCTTAGAAATGTAGCGGCGTACTGCCTGCGGAACAATGAGCTGTATAAACGGAGCTATGATAGCAAGGTGAAATTTCTCCTTGTCGTGCCAACTGTGCCACGGGCGGAAATCCTGCAAGCCTGTCACGATGAGCCTTCAGCCGGCCATCTCGGCGTGCGTCGCACATTTGCGCGCATCCACCAGGGGTACTTTTTGCCGAACCTTCTTCAATCGGTAAGGCATTGCGTAAGGACGTGCCGCAATTGCCAGCGCAGGAAGACACCTCCCGTAAAACCGCCCGGACTGCTTCACCCAGTTGATCCCTCCGACGCGCCATTCAGGCAGGTTCGAATGGATCTACTTGGGCCATTTCTAACATTGTCTCTGGGAAACAATTGGATTACTGTAGCCACTGACTACTTAACACGATATGCCGAAACTAAGGCTCTTTCTCGAGGCACCACCGTAGAAGTCGCCAAATTCTTCGTAGAGAACATCGTTCTGCAGCACGGCGCACCTACCACTGTCATTACAGATCGGAGCACCGCCTTCACTGCTTCCTTCACGGAAAACGTCCTTAGGCTAACTAACTGGGAGCATCGCAAAAGCACGGCATACCACCCTCAAACTAACGCGCTCACGGAGCGCCTCAGCAGGACCATCACCGATATGTTGTCCATGTACTTCGATTTATAACACAGGAATTGGGACAAAATTCTACCTTGCGCCACGGCACCTTCGCTTATAATACGGCTACGCACGAAACAACTCGACTCACCCCGTTTCAACTTGTTTATGGACGCCCGGTGACCACTGCACTAGACGCTATGCGTCCCGTAAATCCCACCGACGTTGCTGACAATGCCGTGGAAGATTTCACACAGCGCGCTGAAGGAGCTCGTCAGCTTGCCCGACTCCGCATTCTAAGACAACAAACAGTCGACGCCCAAAGATGCAACCAGGGACGACGCAATCCTGAATATCTAGCTGGAGACCTTGTTTGGGTGTGGACACCCGTCAGTCACCGTGGGCTTTCGGAAAAGCTTCTCCGCCCATACTTCGGCCCTTATCAAGTCCTTCGTCGCGTATCTTATGTAAACTACGAGGTAGAACCCAAGCCAACTACAGCACGCTCACCGAGACGCCGGCCTACCACAGAGACCGCAAATGGGGCACGCATGAAGCCCTATTCCTTTTGCTCAGACCAAGTCCACCCTGACTGAACGTATCTGGTTCCCTTTATGTATTTGCACACTGAGACGTCGCCTTTCAGCTACTACGTTTTCCAGACTGGTTAGGCTGGAATACCAACAAACATACCATCCGGCATCGGGCCGATGCCGTTTCCGGGAGGGGGAGTAATGCCGTGGCATTATTATCACCATTGCCAGCAGACTCAGCGGCCCGCACCCAATATTCGAAGTGAGGACGTTGAAGTGAGCAGCTGAGAAAAAAGGCGTAATGAAAGACGAAGGAGCAGTTTCTGTGGACGCTGTAGCTAGCGGTAACAGCGGACTTACGGGCACAAGTTCGCCCTCTAAATAAAGTGTTTTTTCCTCATTGCTACAAACCCCAGCGGTCACTTTAACCATTACAATATTGTGTTAACATTAAATGCAGAGCATTTGTATAACTCACGATGTCACCCGTGCGTCGGCGTCCGCTGCAGCCAGCCTCCCCCTACACTATAAAAAGAAATAACAGTTACCGGCGCCTGGTTTCGATCCCACGACCCTGCGGGCGGAACGCAAGGTACATGGTGCTCTACCTACTGCGCCACAAAGCCGACACAGAACAGAGGGCTACGAACGCGCCTTATATCCTTGACTCATTCAAACTACGTCAAGAAGCTGCTGATACAACGCGTTCACTACCTGTGGGCGGAACGCGAGGTACATTGTGCTCTTCCCACTACGCCACAAAACCGACACAGAATCAAAGGCTACGAACGCGCCTTATATCCTTGACTCATTCAAACTACGTCAAGAAGCTGCTGATACAACGCGTTCACTACCTGTGGGCGGAACGCGAGGTACATTGTGCTCTTCCCACTACGCCACAAAACCGACACAGAATCAAAGGCTACGAACGCGCCTTATATCCTTGACTCATTCAAACTACGCCGTCAGCGGCGTGCGTTGGCGACTCAGCGGCGTGCTAGCGGCGTGATAGCTGCGTGGTGTACACGTGATAGCACCAACCCCCCAAACACTAACAATACACCCACCCCCTATGCGACGCATTTACTCGAGTCCCCCTCGAGGGGAGATGGGCCCATTTTTATTTAAATTTTATTATGCCGTCAGTGATCTTTTGATTCCTTTCTGCAGGAAGCGTTGCACTTCGCGACAAGCGGTACTCTGAGGGTGTCAGCGGTGAAATCAGCCCACGTTAGCTCCATTAGGCTGAATTCACCCAGGTCTGTCCCTGAGGTTTTGGCATCGGCATAGCAACGTTTCACCTGCTTCTTATCGGACGATTTCAATTTTACCTTGTCATGTGCTGTCTGCGAACAGCTCGCGCCCAACGTAGCCGGAGCAAGACGCGTTCGTGACAGCACAGTCGCGTGATCAACTTCATCTGCAACCTTTCTTCCCGCGTTCTAACAGCTGTTATTTTTGTTTACCACGACATTTATTTAGAAAAGCCTGGAGCACAGCACATATTTTAAGAAGAACGTGAACTGAAAGGAAGAAATTGGTTTTCAGGCTTGTAATTTTAAATAATGCCACTGAACGCACTGGCGCAGTTATCTGGGCTGTATCTAGGCGCGTCAAAATGAAGGGCAAATGACGGCATACTTACCTGGTGTCGGAGTTTCGCTGATCAAGACGGGCGAGCTCCCAGGGCGAGGCGCGAGCATTGCACTGCGCTCGTGTTGAACTCTGCCACTACCCCAAACAGGGGCAGATGGGGCATGCAATTTTTGGTAGTGGGGGGACTGCGTGCGCGCTTTCCCCCCTCCCTATTGCAATTCCAAAATCAGAGCGAAGCAGCAGTTCAAACACTTCCGAGAGATGTTTGAAGGGTTTCAGGTACACCCTGCATGATAGTTAACTTCATTAATTATCAATGTTTGAATTCCCTATGTGTATTCAGGAGACTTACGATGAAACACAAACACAAGACGAGCGCAAATATACGTTTTATATATGTGTATTTGGCCGTTCGCCCTCTGTTAGCAGTTAGCGCCATCAAACATTGATGTTGTTATGCGAAGAAATCGCAAGGTCCAAAACAAACGCCGTTTAAAGACGACGACGAAAAGAAACTATAAAGCAGACGACACGCGCGAGATGCTCCGCAAATTCATTGGCACCAACTACGACGCCGAGCGTTCGAAACCACAGCACGAGCTCGCGCCGGCCCCCGGCCAATCGTAAGCGGCCAGCGACAGCGGCTAGGGGCCTAGGGGCCAGGGAAAATCAGCGGTTGATAACGGCCTTGGCAGATTGAGGACATAAAAAGTTCGCAAAAAAGAAATTCATTCAATGTATGATAAAGATAAGTACAATTTTGCTCATGCTGGCGAGCGCCGCAAAAGGAGGCACTTGAAAGCACAAAAATAAAGCTTTTTAGAATCTTTTTACATGCAGGGACAAGCCTGTGAGTGCGTATTTGTGCCGGATGTATTGTTTTCACCTCAAGGCCAAGGCTTGCCAGTTCGGCGTCCGTGCTCACGGCACAGCACCCTGTAAATGGAAACATCTGTGAACAAAATGTTCACAAAAGGTTAACAAGAACAAAATAAAAGGCTGACAAAAGTTTATAGCGAGAGAGCGAGAGAGGGAGAGAGAGAGACGCACAGCACCGTGTGAAAGGAAACATCTGTGAATAAAAGGTTCACAATAGGTTATTAACAACAAAATAAAAGGTTCCCAAAAGGTTAGAGAGAGAGAGAGTGCTACTCGAGAGCCGTGTGGCGCATGCGCAAGGAGCTTTGGATTGGATCCGATTGGATTGAATTGAATTGGATTGGATTTGGATTTAGATTTGGATTGGATTGGATTCAAATTAATTGGATTGAATTGTATTGGATTGGATTCGATTAAATAGGGAATCGTTTTAGCAGCAGTAAGCACTCTCACGGGTGATTTACGGCAAGAACGATCCCCAGTGCTTCGCCCACTGGTCATGATTCACTTCGTGGAGATGTGTGAATTGTTTTTATTTAGCCCCTTCCTCTCTTAATCTAGTTTTGTATCCTGATTCACTTTAGCATAAAGTATGTTTGATATGTCACCATGTAATGGCTACCGTGAAATATGGTTGTATTTACTCTTGTCACCCCGGTCATTTTGTTGTATTTTATTTTTGGTCGTCTTGTTGTATTCTATTTTATGTCGTCTTGTTGTATTTACACGGAAAACAGAAAACGCAACATTTGGTGCACACTGAAACCACAGACTGCTTTCAGAGATATTCAAATACTTCAAAGCTGCGTGCTATCGCGTTGAGTGCTAGAAAAGAAATGATCGGAGGAATACAAGCAACGTGCGTGGACACAGTCGGCGGTAACAATATCTAAAGAACATGAATCCCGTTCGTACTTCTGAAGCAGAACCTCCCTAATAGACAGCAATTCTCTCGTTCCCGCTAAGCTAAGCTAACAGCGTCGATGTTACATTGTACCACCTCCTCCCGTGGACTTCGGGGAGGTCCCACCGTTAGCTTTAGTTCAAAACAGTTACAAAATCAGAGCGGTCATCGCGACTATCCACTGAAACCACTTGAATCTTTTTATTTGTCATGTTATTGCATTCTACGACTTTGCCGTCCTTGTTTCTACTTTAACACAGCCACATCTACAGTTCCCACCTTCGGGGCAATCAAAGATTGCAACACTTACCCGAAGAGTTCTCACTTCGGCTGCAGGCAGTCGCGTCCCGTCGGGACACCACTCTGGTCTCTTTCTCTCCCCAACCTTGGTTTTCTTTTAGTGGGCATTTGCCGCACAGAGATCAGTGTTTGGCGCACGTCGTTAGCTGGGCCGCACCATCATCCGTCTTTGTCTGCCAGGTCGGGAGTCTTTGTGTCGCCGTTACCTTTTTGCCTAGCGGACGTGCCTAGGCTTTTGCTCTTGATTCATTTTCAGTGGTTTCCTTTCTTTTTCGAGATACTTAACGTGGCTGAATGTGCCGCGGCATGCACCTCCACTTAGCATTCATATCATTCCCTGTAGAAGAACTTTTCCTAAGACGCATGCTCTTCGTTACACAGCATCCGTCATCAGTTATATCAGCCCTACATTCCGAAAGATGGTAGTTTGAGCTTAATTGTGTTGGTTCAAAACAGCGGCATCAACAGAAACGAGCAATAGGATAAAGACATCACAGCGCTAAGGCTAAAATGTGCAGGTATATTGGAAGAACATGCATTGGACTTCTCTGCACGCGTGGGATGCAGCTCCTATCACAATAGGACAACAATCTAGGAATAAAATGATTTGTCAGAATGACACGCAGATCAGTAGCAGGTCCCAGCAAAATTTGTGGTGTGACTTCAAAGGACCAATAGCATACATTATTTGAGGAGCGGAAGGTGAAAATGAAAGCGCTGTTGTTCAGTTACCACGCACTGGTAAAGCACGTGTTTAAAACAGTCAGTAAAACACCAGATAGCGCAAAACGCTAAACAAATTATCTTTTAATTTAAACATACTGTTCCTCCACTTCGATGTTCAAAATCTGTTCTTCGTCTGTTAGTGCTGTAGTGTGGCCTTAGACCGGAGGGCGGGATGTCAAATCAGTCGTATTGCAGCCCTGTTCTCTTACTTCTGCAGGCTAGTTCCCACGGTAAACACACTTTTTCTACTACTTCGCACACTCCGCGATATCTGGCGAGGTTGGGTCTAATAGACGCCAACACGGAACCTTCGCCTGCTTGCCTGTAAAGAGTGCACTGTCCAAGTGTGTGTCGTATAGCGGTGAAGAGAGCTTTCGCATTCTGGGGCGGGCAATATATGGACCATGTCGGTAAAATTGTCGCGATTTTTGCGCCACTGTATAACCACAGTGCGTAAAAGAAGAACAGAGTGCACCAATGTGCGTACAAAGCGGGGAAAGCGTTTGGAACTGTTCAGAAGGTGTCATCCCACCGCTGGAAATCCGTTGTTACCGACGGGAAAGTGTTCCAGCCACGGGCTCCGTCATCTGAGGTAGAGTGTTGAAGAGCGGCAACCAAAAGTTAATGCCTTGGTGACGACGACAAGAAGCCGAAGGCAGGCTTTACTGTTTCATTTTATGGCAAGAGATGAGCCGAAGCAAGACAAGAACAATACCCTTCCGGGAGAGGTTAGAGTACAGGACTCAAGCAGAGTGACAGCATTGATTCGCTGCTCCAAAACGAATTCCGTTCAGCGATCGCGGCCCAGTATTTATGCTAAACAGTCAAACAATGCTACTCCTGCTTTTGCACACGGCACGACATAGTACAGGCACACACAGCGCTCTTTCCATAGTTCCTGAGGAATCGGAAGCAGCGGCGCACGCTTAGTCTAAGGGAAGGGAGGAGAAAAGACTGCGGCTGCGGCGTCCGCGTCGCTGGGTCAAGTATGAACTTGCCGCGACTGCAGGCGCCGAAGTTTGAATCCTGCAGACAGCGAGGCGCCCTTGCGCCGGCCGTTCTGCAGCATGCTGGGATCCGTCCGAGGCAGGCTTCACTCGCAAAACTTTGTGGCGGCGCGCTTCTGAGAATGGTTGCGGAGCGTAGGATCGCAGCAGAACGTAAGTCACGTTCACATGGCGAAAAGTAGAAGGACGGAGTGCCAGCTGCCGCGCTTTGTTTAGAGTCTGTGGCCGTTGCGGGTGGCAAAAATAAAGGAATGAGAATGTCAGCGGGAAGGGACGGATTCTGGTGACAGAGAAAAGGAGCTGCCAGCAGCCGATGTCGCCGTTAAAGCAAACAAATATGACCGCAGAGGCTGTTAGAGCGCTATAAATGGCTGAAAGAACGAACGAGGAACGGGCGAGAATCCTGACCTTGTGGATTTCTGAAGCTGAAGCAGGTCGAGCCGTAAGTTGGTGAGTAGGAAGGGCGAGGTGCGCGCGAATGCTTAAAGATTAACAAATAGATCTTGTATAATTTCTTTGTGCAAGGAAGCAAGGAAGCAGTATTTATGCAAACCTCGGAGGGAAGGGTGACTAATTCACCTGTGGCAAAAGGGCTCCGCATTGAAAGGCGGTGATTTCAGATGACAGCTGCCGGCAGTTTTTAAGGGGACAGACCTCTTTCATCGTGAATTTCGACACGACCACACCGCAATCCACCGCCTCTGATTCCGCTCCATTTTACAGAGTCACGTACTCTTTTCACTTTGTCCGATCCCGAGAGAAACAGTGTCGAATGTTTTGAGTCACGGTAATATTTTCATCAGAGTGGTTTCTTGGGCGAGTTGGTCATTCATCGTGTAAGTAAGCGCAAAATGGACAAGGACGAACGAAGTGCCGTGTCCCGTTCACTTCGTTCGTCCTTGTCCATTTTGCGCTTACTTACACGGTAATATTTTGTTTTTGAAAAAATATTCCCTCGTGGAGAGTGTTAGCAGCATCTTGTTCTCTTTCTTTCCTTCCTTCTCAGTGTATGAGCGCTACCCAACGCCAACCTCCCCTTTCGTCTTTCTCGATTATTCAGGCTTGGGCTTGTTAATATAGCTGTTTCTTCAACCAACAGCGGTGTCCCCAAAATTATTCTTCAGGAGCAGGCACACAGAACCAGACCACTGTCTCACTTCTAAAAGCCTCCCGCTGTGCCTGCGACATATCACTGCGGTTCGCTGCTGTTATTTCATTCTCCTGCGGGCTGTCTCTGATTCAAAAGCTAACAATAACAAATATGAAATCTGGGAGGCTATGTCCGCCTGACGTGGCAGGTCTACCCCAGTGGACCCGGATGGAGTGACCGCGAGCGCACTGCGACCTAAACTGTGATTAATATCTTTCCTCTGTGTTTCCGGCCTTGGCTATTCGGCAGCTGTTAATGGGTTTCTCGAACTACGTCTGTCAGAAAGGCTCCTCCGGAACGCGTCCTCTGGTGTTGTAGTCAATCCAAGTCCGAATTTCGGCCCCTCTTCCTTAGAAGCATTGTTATCAGCAGAAAGAAGCGAGGAACCACGAAAAGAAAGTCAGATAGAGAAATACTGGAAGCCTTGCGATGGATGAAGATTAACCACCCTAAGATTTTCAGATAGCTTTGGGTCTATTGTATGCAGTTAGTGTTTCGCTGCTTCTACAACTCTTACATTTGTAATTTAAGCGAAAGAGGGTTAGTGAGGCCGGTGTTGAAGCTTTTATCTTAGATGTATTATAAATGTGCACGAACACTAAACTACTCATGGATATGTAAAATTTATTTCAAGTTCTTACTAGTACCTGCGTACCAAATAGGAAAAAGGACTTTTTGACCTCTGGCACTAAACCATTACATCAAAGTTACTGTATTGCGTAAATAACATGAAACACTTTTTAAGATACATGTATTTGACTGCCAATGAGCATAATTCCCTGCGCGCAGTTATCATATCATGCAGTGAAAATTTTAGTAGGTTTTGCTTCCACTGAGATTCTTGAATTTTTTCTGTATTGTTGAAGAGTTAAAAATGCTATCAGTCCCGGGCTTAGCCGAACATCATTGTAAACACGCCTCAGCTGAAATACGCTTAAAAATTCTTTACGAATTTTAACCTAAGAAGTGTAAAAAACACATTCGTGCCTTACGCAATAGCTCATTGCGTTAGCTTTAGGGAAATTAGATAAAGATACGATTTAGTGGAGATAATCAAAACAGCAGCTGCAAGAAATGAGTTGTTTTGGATGCAGTATAGAAACTCAGATATACGACTTGACATAAAATAGAGCACAGAAAGCGCGGAGAGAAGGGTCCTATTTCTTATCCCAAATTATCGGCGGGTGCGTCTTTTTAGGCACTCCTGCTGGCTGGCTATGCGCTTTTGTTTTCTGGATTGAAGGTGGTGGGTTGCCTAAAAGAAATTGTGGCACACAAGCTTTTGGAGGCTTCTCCGCGAAAAAGAGAAGGGCAGACATTGCGTCAGTTTAACGTGAGTGGGCGAGTGAAAAAAAAGTTTGAGCTTTTATACCGAAATTCGTAGCAGGAGATCTGGACGGTTTATGCCTGGTTGATGTGTGCGCAGGAGCATCGGTAGTGTACTGAGATTTATATTGTACGATTCACTAGGTTTCTTTGGTAAAGAAACTTGAGGAAGTCTGTTAGAATCATTTTCATTAAACCTGTTTACAGCACAGGACTTCGGCCAGGTTCCTGGTCGTTCTATGCGCGACACGTTACGCCCGTGTCGAAGTAACTTCAGACTACAGAAGCATTCGAAGTTTATTGTGTTCTTACAGCAATACAGACAGACAGGCCCTTTATATACATCGCGTAACTGATGACTGACTGAATGAATTAAATAACTATTTGTTAAAATGGAAAGAAAAGACCACTAGCAGGCGTAGTGTGTCTCGCCTTAGGGTGGACACCGGAACGCCTGCTGGTATGGGGGGGTGGAGAGTGAGGAATACTGGCAGACAGGAAAGGGATAAGAGAGAGAGGAAGAGGATACAAATATACATATATAAAGAACGAGTAAGTACATGTATGTACAATATATACAGGACTAAAGACTCAACACTAAATATACCAGAATAAAGACAAAACACTAAAAATAAAGAAACACGGCCACAGTTTGCAGTGCAGTATGCACTATGTTTTGTATTGAAATGCTTTCCCACCGTATTCCCAGTGTTTTGCCGTGTTTATGTGTATTAAATGTGAGTTTGCCGCTAACTATTGTATACAATATTTTACTGTGACTTTCTCTGTTATTTTTCTTGTATAATTTTTGTTGTATTAATTTACTGCGTTCTCAGAATAACACTGTACATAGCTTTTGCTACTGCTGATAAGTTTTTTTTCTTCTACTCGTTAAATTACAAGAGGTCCCATTACAGTGCTAAACTCTGGGACCCCTATCTGTATAATATGTTTTCACACATTGTATACTTTGTTACGAATAATAAAATGAAACTGAAACTGAAACAGTTCAGTTTAGGTGGGGAGAAAGGGGAGAGCCCGGAGGAGTCCCGAGGCACCGAGTTAGGAACCCAGGGCCTCGTGAACTCCAGCCCGCTCTGTTGCACTGTTCGGCGGCAACATAATCTTTTGGGAAGCCTGAGCCCTTCCCGTGAACGAACGAAAAAAAAATGGACTGGAGTTATTGAGCACTCAAGGGGTGGGAGTTCACCTGCATTCAATCCAGTCTGGGGGCGTATATGCGTTTCCTAGTAAGCACAGCCAACCGTCATTCGAACCCGCCCTGGGGGTTGTATCATATCAGAAACCTAGCTAAAGCACACAAAACCATTGGAACTAAAATAAATAGCAACCAAGACACACCTAAAATGAATGAGACGGCACAATTGTAAAAAATAACGTACGTAAACCGTCACTACAGCTAGCTCGCCAGCGCTTTGCCGATCAATAAGATCTGGAAATATTGAACTAATATCGCCGAAAACGACATAAAAGAAGCGAAACACAAAACGTACAAGAAATGGTAGGTTAAACTGAGCTAATATAAAAGAAAGTACCTGAAATTCTATTTATAATGGATAAAGGTGTCATAAATGTATTATAGGCGGAATGAATGGATGAATTTGCTTTCTTCGGGTATGCAAGCCATTACAATGAAACAATATACAGCGCAAACGAGATTCCAACTTGGGTTGGGAGGCTTGATACGCAAGAACGGAACGACTACATTACGAGATCAACCGATGCTGAGCGGTTAAATTGAGTGCCACAAGCACGTGCATATAGCTTAAAAAATACCCCTAGATGGTTCCATGTGTCAACAAGAAAACGTCTATACGCGTCCCGAGGTGCGAGTGCAGTTGGGGAGAATAGAAAAGCGTAGAGAAAATAAAATAAAATTAAAGAAAAGGAATGATACTACAGGTGGCAGAGAGTAGAGGAGCTGCCAATTTGGTTAGGACCACCGCGTACGAAAACGCAACACAGCGCAAAGTCATGGCGTACTGCTCCGTCCGGGAGACAAATCTCGACAGGAGCGGTGAAACGAAGAGGCGAAGCCGCGATGGGGCGACCAGTCCGCGGGAGTCCAGAACACAAGGGTGCATATTCAGTCAAATGGGCGGGAGAGGAGCTCGACGGCCCCACACAGCCGGGTGTCCATCCCCGAAGCAAACAGCCAGGGCCGCCACGTGCCGCCGACAAAGATCGCGAACCATGCCGGCCGCGTGCGCACGAATGCGAACACAGGCCGCACCCCACGGCAGCCGGAACCGAACTCGCATCCGACCACGGACGGCGGAATCGGGGCGCGGTGGATAGAAATCCGAACCCGCCATCGCAACCTTGCGTAGCGCCCTCTGATCGCGCTTCGCCAAGCCGGAGTGCGCGGGACATTCAAACCGCGATGGACGATTTCTATTGCGCGGGAAAGCCACTTGTCTTGGTTGAGTTATATCTTGTCGCGAACGTTTTCAATTCATCACCGTTTGATTTCTGCGATCACGCTGCTGTGTAGATCACTGAATTACCCAAGCTCCCAAGCAACCTGACCGCGTGTCTCCTACACCGGCCACGTATACACTGAGCTGCCAACATTCAGCGAATTAACAAATCTTTGTGTATTCCGTCGATAACTTGCTTATTTTACACCAGGCAAAATAGCAATATTTTTCTTGTAACACCATACAATTCTATCACGCAATGCCAACGCGTCTAAATAAGTTTACGCTATGCCTGCCCGGTTGCCTTTTAAGAAGTCAGCTTCCCGGAGGTTTCCGGATATTCACTCTGGTGTTTCACTGACGTCGATCAATACCACCGTGGGGCTTATCTTAAGCGGGTCAGTGTCAAATATTTATTCTGATGAGCAAGCGAATGAGCACATTACGAGTAAAAAAGAAGACAAGCAGAAAGGCGCCGGCTGGAGCGGGGAAATTTCCATTCGTGTACTCGGTCCCTGCAGAGCAAGCAGCTCGCATGGCCTTTCACAATTCATGCTCCTCGTACACGATCCTCGGCATCAGGAATTCCCGATCAGCCTCATTCTTACAGTGCTCATTTATTAGTGGATGACTCTCGTGGGCGCGCCTTATTAAGTGCATTAATTAAATGACCCCAAGCGCCGACTGCTCGCCTGTGGCGCTGGAGTGATGAGTTGCGTCAGAGTCACAACGCAGGCGGGCCGGTCGTCAGCCAAGCAGGGAGAAAACAAAAAAAAAAAAAACGCCAGCAGTCATTTCTCGACCTTCCAGTTTTACCAACACCATCGTTGCCACAAGGCGGAAGCATCCAGTCTTTGTACCAAGTTTTCCCCCCACCTGATTGGCTGTGTCGGGAGTCTAGTGGCATTTCGGCATTTAGTGAAGAAGAGGCCAAGAGGCAGCTGATCGCAGTATGATGACGTCATCAGAAGGATGATGAGGCGCAGTATCATGACGTCCTCAGGCGGAGGCATTCCTCACATTGTTAATGCGCTCGCTCTATACGTTGCACGCCAGCGCGTGGACATAGGGCGGCCATCGACGTGACCTTCGGTGTCAGAGCGCGTCAAATCGATTTGTGGGAGCGCAGGAATTCCACTTCCGCTCCCTGCGTGTGCACAGCGCAAAGCGCGTCAGTGTCGCGCTGGGTACTCGGCGCGTGGGTGCTTAAGTAGCCAGACCGGTGCCAGCTGAGCCAAGCTAAGGTGCGCCGCCACGCACGCGTGCACGCACGCACGCTGTCGCACAAGCCCACGCCGTACCCCGCATCGCGTACATGGCATTCTCTAAGTTTGCGCGACCGCGGGCCGGCACTCCAACATTACGCGGACCAGCATTTAGCAACACCTGATGAGCTGTGCTGGCACCCACACGATACAGAGGTGTTGTGCCAAACGAAAAATCCTACTTTGAAGCCTTAACGACCTTAGTTCTTCAAATATCGCCTTGAATGGGTTCACGCAAAGAGAAAGGCGGGTAGACAAATTTCAGGATTTCTGACAAGCATGAAGGGTAACGAAGCGGAGACAAACAAGGTTTATTAGGCATTGCATTCTAGGCTGGGCTACTGTCGCATACGTGGGGATTCACGGAGGGGGAGTGGCAGCCGACGAATCGTAGGTATATAGCCACAGAGGACCGGCGGTGGCAGCTCATCCGGCCGTCTTGCATGCTGGCTTGTTGCAAGCCTGCCTCGGTTTTCGTGGCTTTGCCCCCAGCACTAGGCATTCAGAACTAATTGCCGCTACGTGCCGCCGTTCCGCTTTGCCAATCTGGTCACTACATCGTGACAGTGGCTCTTTGTTGCTGAAATCGCAGCAGAGGCAACGACGAAACAAAGAAGTGAGACGGCGTGGAAAAAGAAAGGCAATCAGAGAAACCTAGAGCGCAACAGTATATAAGTAATGCAAAGACACAGACAAGAGACATAGAAAGGACGACAAAAGCTCAGATATCATAATGAGTTGCAACCATCGTCATCACCCATGAAACCGAGAACAATTCGACCAAAAATGCAACGTAAAACGACAGCTGCGTATACACGCTGGTGCGTATGCATCGACCTAAAAAACACGAACAGACAGAGCGGGGACCACTTGCGCCTGCGGGAAGGCTGGATGCGACAGAAGCCTGCATGCCCGGTCGTTATTATTTTTCAGCGCCCCCCGGCACTGGCTGTTTCTGCTGCTCCTGCTGCTGCCCACACGTGATTCTCATTATCCTAATGTTAGTTATGAACTAATTTGCAATGTCGGCGTTCGGAAGGAGCCTCTCAACGGGGTGAGCTTGCTGCGGTGCTATATATTGTTCCTGCGGTGTTGTCGACTGCGCATGTCTTTTCGGGGCTTCCACTGGGTCGTGGCGCTCTTCGACGACTATTTTTGTTGGTCAGGGTTCTGCCGACGCGGTCTCCATTTATGGGTGGATCTCGGGTGCTTCCGCTGAAAAGGGCAGCCGTGTTGCAACGATTTGCACGCGAAAGCAGTGTTGACTATGGGGCTGTTCAGCACTTCGGTTTTCTTGTTTCTAAGCAACTTCACGCGGCAGTAACAAAAACGTTTGGTACTCTTCCACTTTTTTAAAGATGGAAGAACAGTGACGGTGCATTGGGTTATGTATGGGGACTTACTATTGAATATTAACACATACATGAAACTTATTTAGAATTATATCTAGATTAAATTCTCATAATTTGTTCACGGGTAGTTGCAAGAAAGGCAGATTTACCGCAGTTTTTAGTAACCATACTCCGTCAGCAGACGCCCACGTATTGGTAGCAAACGGGAATTGTCTAATGTTTCCAACTTCAGTGAGAACTACTTACTTACGAAAAGTAAATGCAACTTGTCGTAATAATAGAGTCGTCTTGGTGACCCAGTGTAACATCATTTTGTTAGTAAACGTTTATTATAATAACAGTTGCAGCCATTTTCTGGTACCATCGTCCCCAGACAGCCATGTATTTGGGTATTTGCAGCAAACATTATTTCTCTGAGGAGTACAACTTCATAGTCAACTAAGTATACAAGACAAGTAAGTAAAGCTTGGTGTAATGGTAAAGTCGTCTTAGGGGCCAACTGAAAATATAATTCTCTTGGTAAGTGTTAATAGAATAACAGTTACAGCCGTTTTGTGTTACCGCACTCCCGCTGTAGACGGCAGCGTTGACAGCGAATGGAAATTTTGTGACGTTTATAACTCTACTGCGAGCCAACATTACGAAAAATAAATGGAGCTCGGCGTAATGTTACAGCCGTCTTATGGGTGGATTGTCATATAATTTTCTTAGTCAAGTTTTAATAAAATAGAATTTACAGCCGTTTTCTGTCACCAAAGCACTGCGAAAAGCAGAGGAGAATTCCGTCATGTTTACAACTTCACTCTGAACTAACCAAACGTGGAAAGTAAATAAAACTCGTGAAATTAATCATATCGTCTTAGGAGCACGTTTTAGTACGGTTTTTTTCTTCAGGATACCTACACAGCATTTTACACTAGTTCTGGAACGAGCGCGTGCGATTCTTTGTCGATGCGACGTAATAGACGCGCGCAATGTCGCTCAAGACAGCGCGAAATAGCTCCAATGTGAAAGGAGGAGGTACTTGCCTTCCCCTTAAGGCGGGACATACCGGAAGCTGAAGTGTCGCTTAGGAGAAGATCTACTGAACAAATAAAAAGGTGCGAGTGCTCTTTGTTATTGCGGACAAAAGACTGCCGACGAAAAGTACGTAGCCTTTCAGAACCACTGAGGGTTATTGAGTAGAGAGATTTTTAGTTGCCTGTTAAACAGTTTTATTGAACAAGAAGTATACGGGCGGTAATAGAAGAACACGTCGAAGATCTTGCAGCGCGATTTGATTCCAGGTGTTGATGGTACTGCATGCGAATATGATGCGCACGATGGCATTGCATGAACATTTCACTGTCGAACTGTGGCTGCCTGAAAGTCTCCCTCAAAGTCATTGTACCCACTTCAGTACGAGTAGTGCCCAGGCCAAATACAAAGCACCGAATGTCAAAGCAAGAACTCAAACAAAGAACTAAAAAGTAAACAGAACGAGTTGCACTCTCAAATGAAGTTTATTTTAAAACAGTAACACCATTTTCAAAAATTCGTTTTTAATGAAAACTTCTGCAGCTTGAAAGCACATCGATGGTGCAGTACCTCACATACTTCTACTTTGTTTCCAATTGAATAGTTCTAAGTAGGTGGGGGAAAGTAAATTTTGCCTTCGATATACTCTATTGCTCGTAATTTAACCGGAGTTAACATACGTAAACCTGACATTTTATTGAATCGGTTAAGTGAGGCTGAAAAGTGTTACAGGAAAGTGTACCGAAAATGTGGGAACATACATGCTATACAGAAAAAAAGCGATTCGACTCATTTGGTTAGAATTTGTTAGCATCTATCCAAATCTAAGGGAAAGTCCAAGTCCCCTTCTCAAAGCCGTGGGATGTAAAGATAATGAGCGTACAGTAAGCTATAACCGACTGAAAATACATTGTAGCGCTGAGGGAAGAAAATGAGAGAATGCACTGCCGCGTAGAACAATTGCATCCCGTTAGGTAGGTAGGGAGTTGGACTTTTAATGAACCAAAAATAAATGTAGAGAAAAAATTGGCGCAGCCTGTACTACTGGGACAAGGTCGGAGAGACAGCGGAGCTGGGGGTCGACCAGTATTCTTTCGATATTGCTAAATTTTGCTTTTTTTTTCTGAGTTATGATACGTTTTGTTAGGTTTTGTGATGTTCTTGCTAGGCAAGGCTAAGGTTTCAGGGTTGAGGCCAAGTTTAGCGAGATTTCGCAAGTTCGCTCCGGTTTATCTTCCACACTGACAGTGGTACCAAGGAGGGAAGAAGCTCTGTCGACCCTCAGCTCTGCTGTTGCTCCTGCCTTGCACCACTAGTAAAAGCTGCGTCATTTGTTTGCGTTTTAGCAGTCCAAGATAGACTATCACCTTTAACATGGTATCGTAAGGGGTGCGCATACGCATATGGCGTTTGTGCTCCCACTCGAGCAGGTGCGGAAGCTGGCTTCACTGTTATAAGGCCATACCTGCGGTGGGGCACCCTTTACGAGCGGCGCAGTTCTTTTCTTGGTATTCTTTTTCTAACGCCACCGGACCACGCTCAAGCTTAAACAGCTTCGCTATTAAAAAAAATGGACCGCGCATCTGCTCCTTTTGTAGCAAATGTCGCCAAAAGACGATAGTCTTTGTAGACATTTCCCAAGGAAATGGCCCCCTTTGCTTTCCCGCTGACCTCTCATGCTGTTCCTGTTCCGTCGCGCTCATCCCAAGGTAAACACACTAAAGGTTTGCTCAAGGTGATTTGAATTTATCGCGTTCCACTGCTACAGGCCGGGTTCCTCAATGATAGCGCTTCAGTACGGTGGAGATACGCGTGAATCGAGGTGGCTGACTTCGAGGTTTATAGAACCGCGTTCCCGTGCTCTACGTGCGTTCCAAGCAGAACGTGGAACCTAGCTATTGGAACCTTTCGTTGCTGTTGCCGCGTGATTTCTCCATGCCGCCAGGAGGTGGCGCTGGCAACAGCAGGCGGCGGTTTTCTGCAGTAGATGTAGAATATAATTTGCTATCGAAAACCCATGCATCCGTGCATCTTTTATTAAAGGAACACCGTAAATATCCCCTGTGTGTTCATTTTCGGTCTTATATTTGCGTAATGTCTTGTTCATCTTCAAAAAAGTTGACAAGTATTAACATATAAACCAGGCTTAGACGCTCACATTTGGCTGTATATAAGACTATATATAAGTATATAAGACTATTCCGCAATATAGATTTTACTTTTACCGCGTGGCTGAATCGAGTCACAGACAGACAGACAGACAGACGGACAGACAGACAGACATACAGACAGACCAAAAAACTACTTTCATTTATGGAAAAAGGACACAGGAGAGAGATTGTGACGACAGCAATATGCCCATATTAAATTTCACCTTTTTTTTACTCTAGAATTTCCTAACCTACAGCGGCGGTACGTATTCCCCATCCATTTTCCCAAAAAAGCACCTAGCACTTTCTACAGAAGGTAGTGCAGCTGGCAAAATAAATAAATAGTACAGATATTCATGACTATAAATAATTCACACAGCAGAAAGGTTGACAAAAAACATCCCCCTCGAGAGGGGCACGATCAAATGCAGAGCATTTCAGCGGGGGGCGCGCCTGCAAGTCGTATGGATTACGTATTGGTTGTTGTAATTGTTGTCTTCCAGCGTAGACATTGTCGATGAAGTCGCTGGTGAAACGTGAAACGTGCCGTGAACCCCCTGCCGCGGCTATGACGCAACGTGGAGCGGCTATGACGCAACGTGGCGCGGCTATTACGCAACACAATCCAACACAATCCACTTTAATCCAATCCAATCCAAATCCAAGCCAATCCAAGCCAAGCCAATCCAAGCCGATCCAATCGAATCCAATCTAATGCCCCTTGCGAGATAGTGTTATAGCGCCAAAATCGCGCCACCACACGAACGCGTGATGTTGACGTCACGATCACGCCACAGACGTTAGCGACCGGAGCACGCGGGAACGACATATGTGGTTTAAGCGCGAACCGACCGCGGCGAGAGAGCGCGATGCGAGCGCCCCCCCCCCCCCCCCCCCCCCCCCTGTTCTTGCGCTCGAACCGACTGTTGATCAGCGCGAACCCAACGCGGCGAGAGAGGGTGTTGCGCACGTCCCCACATGTTGTGCGCCCGAACCGAACGCGGCGAGAGAGGGCGTTGCGAGCGGAGAGAAGGCGAGGAGGACGCGGGGGAGAGGGCGCACCTGTGGTCGACGGTTGAATGAGTCAAGGATATAAGGCGTGTTCGTAACTTTCCATTCTGTGTCGGCTTTGTGGTGCAGTGGGTAGAGTACCATGTACCTTGCGCTCCGCCCGCAGAGTCGTTGGTTTGAAACCTGGCGCCGGTAAGTATTATTTTTTAAGTGCGAATGCACTTCTTAAGCGACCCTGAACCTGCGTCCACCGGCGGTGTTCGCGCACGTGGAGATGGGCGCGCGCAGCCTGGCCGCTGACATGGCACATACCCACGTGGGGGATTGGCCAGGAATCTCCTCGTCTTCCTTGGCAACGGGGGGAGATGGGTGCGCGCTGCCTGGCCGCTGACATGGCACATACCCACGTGGGGGATTGGCCAAGAATCGGGCGTGAGAAGGGCTAATGCACCTGCTTAAGGGAGTACTGACACGAAATTTCAAAGCTGAGATCCGCTCTAGCAATCAAGTACAACGACAACACAAATAGGTGTCTATGAATAAATGCATCTTTCTTTCTTTGTAGTTGTGTGCGTGCGTGCGTGCGTGCGTGCGTGCGTGCGCGTGTGTGTGTGTGTGTGTGTGTGTGTGTGTGTGTGTGTGTGTGTGTGTGTGCGTGCGTGTGCGTGTGCGTGTGCGTGTGCGTGTGTGTGTGTGTGTGTGTGTGTGTGTGTGTGTGTGTGTGTGTGTGTGTGTGTGTGTGTGTGTGTGTGTGTGTGTGTGTGTGTGTGTGTGTGTGTGTGTGTGTGTGTGTGTGTGTGTGTGTGTGTGTGTGTGTGTGTGTGTGTGTGTGTGTGTGTGTGTGTGTGTGTGTGTGTGTGATCTCTCTTTCGCGAACATTTCCGAACCGCGCAAATTCAACTCGTGCATTCGCACTTTCACATTCTTCCCCGCGGGGAAATGCGGGGAATTTTTTTTATATACTGTAGGGGGAGCGATGCGGACTACGGACGCCAACGCGGGTGACATCGTGAGTTACTGAAATGCTCTGTATTTAAAATGTCTAGGTTGATGTAGCCCAGGAAGGACTATCGTCTTTAAAATTATAAGGTGGGGGCATCCGTGTGCCCCCACTCCTCGGGTGGCCAGATGGGGCAGGCTGCAGTGCTCCCGTGGGCCAAAGCTGGCCAGCGCGCATTTCAAACTCGGGTGTCGACGTCTTAGAAAGCCAAAGTGGGCATTGGAAGCAGTGCCTTGACAGTCGGGGCTGCAGTATGAGAACCGTGTAGGAGAGATACGGAAGAGGGTGATGGATGTATAATATGCGCCGTTTTGTAGACAATACGCAATTTATTTGAGCCTGTCGCTAAAAAACGGGGAAATGAAATGCATTCAATCAATCTATTCAAACATCACTAACCAATACTCAAATCAACCAATAAATTATCCGACAAATTAAGAAATCAATCAATCCCTTTAATTATACATGAAGGTTTAGAGCAGCAACGACAGGGAGGTAAACAGGCGGAGCGGGCGCTTCATATATTAGCAAGGGCCAACTCGCCCAAGAACAGGTTTCGTTGAAGCTTTCGAGTAGTAAAATGTCACGCCAATCTGGGCTATTTTTTTTCTGAGATTTACACACGATAAGCCTACGACATAGTAGAGAGCTACAGCAAACGAAAACTTCATCCGAAAAGCGTGCATTTCACCTTAACAATGATCGTGGTGATACGCTTCAGTACGCTGGCAAGTGGGATCGCAGTGTGACACATACGGTGCTGCCGGTATACAGCGATGCCAAGTTGGTTCCTTCAGCTGAGAGAAGTTCAGAAGTTTGAAACTATTTTCCCCGACTGCACCGTTTTTTTTCGTCTTGCTTCATTTCCTCACTGCGAGAAACCACCGCACTCATTTAGAGGGAATTCCGGACTGCGGAGAATTGTTTCAGTACAGACGACTAAGGCTATGAACAGACTACCGACAAAAAAGCCGTATCACGTTCTATGGACGTACAAAAACGGCGTGTCACGTGTTTAGGCTGGCTCAGACGTGAAAAAACGTCATTATTTAAAGTTATTACAACCACTGCGGCAACAGTCTGACCCCGGCCGAAGATGCGCAGTCGACAGACAATAGCAAAGCCTGTCGTCTGTTTCCCCGCAAGAGCGCAATGCCCGGGAACACCTGTCGTCTGCAGCACGCATACCAAACGGTTCAACTAAGCGGTTGTTAATGGCTTCCCGCTTTGCTCGGCTGCCTTTTCTGCGAGGCATTTACGCTCCCGTCAAGATCAGGGCAACGAGGCGTTCAACCGTGCTCTTCATCTGAAAGCAGTTGAGCTCTACTTTGCGAAACGAGAGTTTTCCCGTCACGAAATATCGCCCAGAAATATTCAGCTCCGCTGCACTCCTCATCGTGCATGCGGACGCTGGGCAGTATGCGAACGACAATAGCCACTTTGCCGCGAAGGAGTGTTCGAGTTCTGCAGTGTTTCAAGATAACACTCGGGCCGCCGTTACAGAGACGGCTGCGGGTAGTTCACTATAGCTTGTAACTCTTCCCGACCTGTGTCCATCGGTGGTGTCAGGCTATGCACAGATCTGAAAAAGCGCTTTTGCCGGGCTGGCAATTCGGGGGATCGAACCCAAGCCTGCCTGCTTTGTGTCATTATACATTTTGCAGATTCTTCGCTGTATCCAAATCGCACAATATTTATGTCATGCCAATCGCTATTTTTCGCGCATATGCCTTCATTTCGTGTAATCGTGTTCGCATCCTTGAAACAGAATAGCCCGTATACTTGAGCTTGTATTACTGCTGCTTATAGCGTGAACAGCTCACTTGGTTTATTTTAATGGAAAGTTTCCCTGACAGTTTTGAAACTCTGGGGAATCGTTCCGCAGTAAAAGAGGCAATAAGCTAAAAAATAGGTTGAATTTAACGCGGGAATCGTAACCACTCAGCCCCCATTTTTCACAGCAAAGCAAGAAAACCAAGGCTAAGATTGCGGTGCTTTGATTTTGCGTTAGCTTGCAGTGCCTGTACTCAGCGCATGACAGTAAATAACATGGTAGCAAATTGGGCGAGTTGGATCGCATTCATGGTGGTCGGCGCGAACGAAAACAATACACAGAGAAGAGAATAGACGACGCAGGCGGTGTGTCGTAAATAACAGGTAAATAACATGTAGCTGTACCTCCGGTGTTATATTTTTTAATATTGTGGTGACTTTTGCTTACCTTTCAACTTGCTCTATCTTTCCTGCTTGAGGCTTAAATCGTTCGCAATATATGATAAATAACAATGATTAAAATAAAGTTAAACTGCACGTTTGGCGGCCTGTTATCAGTCCCGGGTAATGGAAGAAAAAATTACGAGGACATCTAAGCCCGCCTGTTGACGCAGTACTTGCTCAAACATTAGTGCCAAATGGCCGAAAGTTGTCTCTGATCAACGTCACCATCATTTGTGTTAGCGCCTTTTATTTTGATCCTCTATCATGACTCCGCACATACCATGTTCGCATCCGCAAGAAATAAGGACATTCAGCGGCAACGCACTTTGCAAGGGAATGTACAATACCTTTAACTCTCCCACTTAACGACAGACATGATGAATTACAACACCCGACGAACAGATACATGGGGAATTCCTCGAGGATGCACTAACTATTGTTTTCAGATGTTGCGGCATACGCTCCCAACTTTTGTGAATACCAATGCATGATGGTCGGACAAGTTAAAAAACAATGCATGGATTTCAAATATAGAAGCTCTGGAATCCAAGTATTGATTTCCACTTCACGTGCGGATTTTCTTGCTGTTACCCCGGTTTCTTGCATACTTTTTTATTTTCAAATCATGATTGATACTGTTTTGTATAATTATTCGCGGTATCTTTGTCGCACTTGCAGTGCGCATTGTAAACATTACTTTAGTTACCTTTTGGGAAGAAATTAATGCTGTGGTTACTGTAATGATTGCAGCGCCGATGAACCCCGTCTTGACGATGACCCCCCTCTCTTCTCGTGGCCTTGTTGGGTCTCCCCATCCGGTGGCGGAACGTTGGAGTGGCCTCCGCCGACGCCGGCCAGTCGCGACCCTTTGTATGGGCCTCGCCGGCGGCTTTTCGCGGCGTCGGGGGAGGCTTTCCTTTCATCCTGACCTTCGGGGACGGCCAGGGGGGGAGCGGAGGTCAAAATCCTTATTGGCATGTGCGCTGCTGGGGGGGAGGCGGCATTGCTCGCGCCCTGCTCGCGCATGCTTCGACGAGTTCGTCCGGAGCAGCCGCCGAGAGCGCACGCTGACAGACCTGCTCCCGTGGTAGCCTCTGGGCGCCAGAGCTCCACGCACGTTACAGCCAACCGCGCGGCGGTTCGGCACACTTTTGGCCTTCGGGCCCTCATCAGGGGATCGCGCCGCGATACCACCCTTTGTGCGCTGCGGCGCTTAATTGTAACCCAGTTTTCGTCTCGTCCTATGTTTGCTTCATCGTCGTCCCTTGTAAATACGTGTAAATAGACTTCTTTTTCTTCATCACCTACTGGCCTCGTCTCGTCATCGGGTCCTTCACCACCCTCCCGACGACACCAACCACCTTCACCAACGAACCAAACATTACTGTTACTATATTCCCTGTGATGTAATCGTTACTTTTATAAATTGTACTTATTAATAATCGATTTGCACCTCGTTACTCAACAAACACCCGAAGTAGGTGGGGAGGCCCTCGCAAAGCCCGAACCTTTGAGGGTTTTTGTCCTTCTTTAGACATCTGCAACACACCTAATGTCGAGTAAATAATGATTGGCAACAGTGGAATCCAGCCACATGGTGGAAGCTCCACTCACTTAGTGGAACGCCGCGCAACTGATGCCGACCAGTTCGAGCTCTTTTTCTCTCAGCAGGGTTCCTAGACTAACTTAGGTGAGCTCAGGCCATGTCGTCGTGGTTACCAGCCACGCAAAAAGAAGCCTTTTAATCCTAGGGCTACGAATATTACCTTTATACCAAAATTAAATAATTTACACGAACTGAAACTGAAATGTCTGGAAATCACTGAGCAGCGCTATGTCGCCAAATTCTATCCAGTAGTGAGCCGTCGACATCGTTTCGCGTGTCTCATTGAGAAATTGTCAACAGGATTTTCTTTGCATCTATCACGCATCGGTTAAAGGAGTTTACTATTGCTACTTTACCGTTTTGTCTGGCTTTGAAAGTACTTGAGCTCCACGTGCAAAGTGGAGGCGCCATTTTCCACAAGAAATTCTAGAAAACGTTGGAGGGCGCGCGTGGCGTTAAGAAAGAACGAAATAGAACCGCGAAAACCGGAGCCCATACGGCGTATTGCCGTCATCCAAGTGAGCCCCACTAGCATATTCCCTCCTCCGCGCTGCATATATAGGCCGGACAACTACGAAAGGGACTCGATTGGTGGAGCACATGGCTTTGTGCTTGCACTGGTATAGCGCAACCGCTGCTTCAGTCTCTTATGCTCAGCAATGATCGACAAGCAAAGGGAAGAAATGAAAGGGAATATGCCGAAGACACTGATATGAAGTGGCGGCCGTGGAAGCAATGAAATATCTCAGAATGTGGAAGGGTTGGAAGGCCGATAATATTGGTGTACTATTATCGGGAGCGGCGGAGAAAGTGCGGAGCAAAAGAGAAGACGACCAGGGCTTTAGTGAGAGAAAAGAGCCTTGCATGTGGGAAAAGAGTCGCGCCTTGCCAAACCATGGCAGTCACGCCCAGAAAAAAAAGAAGAAAATAAGCTTATTCGCGGCGTCGAAAAGCACATTATTCGTGATGTCCCCTTGTTGCATATTTCACTCTCCGGCGACTTTTAATAACGCCGTTTCTTTCTTCTTATTTTTGACGCGGAGAGGTGGCGCCTTCGGCCGCCACAAGACTGTGTAATTACGCAATGCTGCGGATGATTTGCGTGTTTGTTCGTCCCCGCTTTCGCGAATATCATAACAAACGTCGAAGGCGACACCTGAAACGTCCCCGCCTTTAAAAAAATAAAAAGGGATGAGGGATGCAAAACGGGTTCTGTCAAGGAAAGGTTCCTTACTTCTCGCTCCCCGAAAGGCGCTCTTCCCGCGAAGCTTGAGACTAGTAAGGAGAAGCGTATTACTCGAGTGAAAAAGTGCCGCGAGTGTGCTCAGCTCTTTGTTCCAAGCAGACAATGCGCTAAGGACGCAAGCTCCACCACTGCGGAGTAACGATTGAACATAAAAGTTCGTCGGAGTAAACTGGGGGAAGGAAAAAAAGACACTTGTGTTCGAAAAACATTCGGCGTGGTGGAGAGGAGACGAAAGATGCTAATAAACCGCGTCTAGTAATTTACAGGGCAGTGACGCAGAGCGTTGCGCGCGCACGGAGGTAGCCCCGGCTGCGATTGCATCATAAACTCGACGCTCCTGCGTGATTGCACTTACTTTAGGGGAACCCTTCCCGGCCGACGATGAGGGAAGGTCTGGTCGACTTCCCAAATATCCCGGAAACGCTCTCTCCCGGAGACGTTCTCTTTCGAAGAACGCCGTTTTGTCCAAACTCCGTCCCCGGAACAACACAGTATAACGGCCCTGCGCCACGCCGTGTTTAAATAAGCAGAAACCCGTGTTGATCAACTCAGTGGTGCGGTAACCATTCTCGGCCAAGCAGCACAAATTTGGACGCGCGGCCCGCTTATTTTCAACTCGGCGCTTGTAATCGCCGGAAGAGGCAGCGATGAGCGCAGGCAGCACAAAGATCGTGTGTCCTTTGAGAAGCTAAAAAAAAACAGTGAGGGATATGCGATGGTTTAGATTAAAAATACTGGTACAATGCAGTGTAAGCACCACACACTGCGGCGGAATTATATGGGCTAACATAACTGAAGACTAACATAACTAAATAGAAAAACGTGCAGAAGTTCTCTTTTTTTTAACAGCTTTGGATTCACCTCTTTAGCTGAACTCTTACAACGTGCCGTCGAACCTTCCCCTACCGAAAGAAATCGTTTAATAGGAGTAAAACCTTTTGCCAACTTATAAAGGGCACCAGAAAGTTGATATTTCCGATATGATTTCTTTTTCATCTGAATCCGCCACCCGCCAAATGCATCAAATGACAATAATCATTTCGGTTGTGGAATTACTGCTTCAAATATTCCCTTTTCCCGCACACCGTAACTCAGTGGAATAAACTAACTAATAACCAAGTCTTTCAGCCGTCCTTATTGTTTACTACATCAAATGTGACCTGACTATTCATATCTTGCGGTTGTATTTGTTGCTCTTTGGTTTGTTGTATCTACTCTAGACTGACAACTTTGCAAAGAAAATATGGCTGCAACCACCCTGCTAGAATCTCTGTAATGGGGATTGCAGTAAGAATAAATAAATAAATAAATAAATAAATAAATAAATAAATAAATAAATAAATAAATGAATGAATGAATGAATTAATTAATTAATGAATGAATGAATGAAACTTTATTGACACAAGGATGGCGACTCGGCCTACCAATAAATACCAATAATACCACAAAATACCAATAAATAAATAAATAAACAAATAAATAAGTATAAATAAATAAATACCAGAAAATACCAATAAATAAATAAATAAATAAATAAATATATAAATAAATAATTAAATAAATATCTCAGCGGGTAAAAATGCGCTCAAAACAATGCCATGACCAAAAACTACAAACAGGGCCCATGCTGCCTGCTAGACCTCGTGGCAACATTCCAAGAAGTGCACCTGCATGGAATGCTCGTCCAGAACCATCGCAACTTTCCACATTAGCAGTGAACCAGGGCGCACAGCTTTCCATGACTGCGTGCGTTGCACACATGAATAAGTTGTTGCGCCGTTCCTTTTAAATCTTTTGTGTGGCACTATCTAGAGGCATAAACTGCAATTAACCAGTTCAATTGTCTTTACGTTCGGTGTGTGTGGACAGCTACATCTCATTGTTGCCTTGTTCCTTTTTTTCTTTTTAGGTGCCAATGTGAACTTTGTAACAGACAGGGACAAAGAACTTTCCTGGACCAAAGGTGCGTAGCATGCGTAATGGGTACAGCAGCAACAGGCTTACATGGTTTAGGCGCCTATTTCTTGTGACCTCGCATGCCTGTGAAGACAGAATACGATAGATACAATAGATATATGAAGCCTGCCGCTGGAATATGAAGCCTCCGAATGTGAAGGTGGAATTTGAAAAATATGAAACCTGTGTGGGTAGACAATACGGTTCCATATAAGCACACGAGAGTTCACAACTGAGGGTTGGCCTGTGCACAGTATGAAGAGGCAATTAAAGATGATGTACAAAATTTAGCTTTGCCTTTTTTAAGAGTTTACAAAATATGCTGCAGTAGCGCCAGCACCACCAGCAGTGCAGTAGGAGCTCCTGTAGAAGCGAAATCCAGCGTCAGGGCACGCGTATTCCAGCGCCACTATCAGCACAATCAAGCGCCAGCGCACGTGCATTCAAGCATCCGGACCAGTACATTTCAGTGACAGTGCACGCGTTTTCCTCCGTAAAACGCGCGCGCTGGTCCGGAGGTCAGGGGTGCGCCGCTCACTGCATGGAGCGCGCTGCGTATTACCATAAAGCAGCCGGTGAGAAAATTGTTTCTGTATGATGTTCACAATTTTAAAACACCAGAAAAATGCCAGCGCTCGTGCACGCGTGCCTCGACCGCACGATCGTCAAGCCGCGCATGCCCACTTAGGGAGATTGGCCAACCTTGGCCCCGCCCCCCCCCCCCCCAAAAAAAAAAAAAAACTCCACCGTTCACTGTATTGTGGCAACGTTTGCTCGTAACGAGAAAGGCACGTCATAGCGTACGTGCCTCGTTCGTTCGCCCTCGTGTAGTCGTGTGCATGTGCTCTGCACTGTAGAAGAGCCACGACTTGACCGTCAAAGCTGGTGTAGGCGATCATTGACTCCACATGAACCGGCCACGGGTAGTTCGCACGGCCGAGGAAGAGGCCGCGCGTCCAGAGACTCGGTCTGGAAAGCATCCGCTAGAGATGACAAATCGCGCTTGCACAGTGGCGTAGGAAAACGTCGACCAAACCGACGAGCTAGCTCTTGCCTTGCTCAACATAAGGTCGCTGAAATGACATGCTGCTGGAGTCAACAGCGACGCCACAACGATAATAAAACTCAACTCTGTGTTTGTCAATTATCACCTGGAAAAGCTTCTCCATTCAAGCCTTGCGCGTAAGTGCAACCTTCCCTGAATATTTCTGGTTTTTCAAAGGTCTGGTCTCCCAGGAGCCCTATTCATCTGTAAAGCCCCGCAGATGTTCTTGATTGTTTATTGGACATTGTTTTGTCTGAATCCAATGGTGTGTAATTTTTTCGTTCTACCTCCTTGCCACATTCTAATCGGTAACGTCCTGGGTGACGTTAAATAAATAAATAAATAAAGTTGTATAATTGGATGTTAATAGAGGAATTTTCAGAAAATTTGGAAAGTGGGAAGGTGGTTATTTTTATTTTCCTTTTTTTACATCAAAGCGGCATGTGTCTTACAGTATGATGCCCTCTTAAAATCTTAGCAACAAAGCGATGAGCGAAGTTAAATGAACTGCAAAATCCCGCGTAGTGCTCTCCGTCTGGGAAAAAAGAGGCTGGGTCATCTCCTCCGCAAAATCGGGGAAAATACCCACTCCTCCAATTTCCGCAAGAAAATAGGTGTTTCCAGGATTTTACAGGGGTTATTTGGAAGGTAGATTGCGGTACAATGACATTCTCTTCCATTTTTATCTTCATTCGTTATGTCCCTCCACTCATTCCTTCCTCCTTCCTTAAGTTTCCATTGAATTTTTTTTTTATATTTTCCGTTCATCTTCGTACATACCACTGCATAATACTCTGCTGGGGCGTTGTTTGCCTTGCGCAAGCGCACTCATCACATCATCATTATTGACCCCCCCGTTTTGTGTCCGTAAAGGGCGAAGGCCACCTCCACGTTCATCCAGGCCTTCTAATGTTGCGATGCCCTTGTCCAGTTCTTTCCTTGTCTCCCTATTTACCGTTTTAGCGCCGCTATCGAGCTTATCTAAACTTTACTTCCCTTCGACTGTAGGGATCTCTTGCCACTTAAAAACCGTTGAGGCATATTAGTAACTGATCGAACAAATCATTCCCTGTTGATAACGGGATCCTACACCTCCCTGAAAAAAATTTCCCAAAGTCATTACAAGAAACCCAACGGGGGTCGCCAAATCTGAGGCGTTCCCTTAATCAAGGCCACGGCAGCTGCAGTTTTCCCTGTTGTCCCACCCCTGCAATTGCGCAGGGTTCCCCCTGGCTACATGCGTGACATCCTGTCGCGTAGTACCGGCGCCAAAACACGGCGGAGACACTCATCGGGCGACGACGACGAACACCGTAAACACTGCAGCAGGACTTAGCCGACGGGAAGGAAGCCGGCGGTAGTAATCGAGTCGTGCGCGTTGTTATGGAAACACGCGGCCGAACACCGTATGAGCGGCGCTGATGATAAATTGCCCCTGTTCGGCGGGCCAGTGGCAGATGCTTCGCGAATGGTTCCCGGAGCAGCCCTAATGACGTTGTCCCGCCCCCAGTCGTATATAGACGCCTTCGCGCGTATATACGATCCAACTCGTAGTCGGCATACATGGCGGGGCGTATATACCGAGCGTACATGTGTTTGCAATAACTCTACGTCCCCCGTCTGCAATAAATGCAAAGAACTGGAGGGGCAAGAACAAAAACAAAGCAAAACCCTCGGACAGTGCAAAAGCGTTCCTCGTTTTCATCAGTCTCGTGCTTTTTACTCCGCCTTGAAAGCCAGATAAAAACACACAAAATTTAACGAGAAAACACCACACGGGACATGGACGCGAAACTGAAGTGATGTTAAGACAAGCCTAAATTTTTATGCACCTCCCACTTTTTTACAAAGTGCTTAATTTTTTCTTGTAGTCAGAAAAAGAACGAGCACTTGGAAGAATTTGGCGTAAGATGCCGGCTCAGTGCGGCTTCTATGTTGAATGTCATTTTACATTCTATATAACATGGCAAACCAGTCACCGAAATCAATGTTGGAAGCACCATGTTGATTGAAAGGAATTGTCGCCGTGTTGTTCTGTCAAGTTTTCTATAGATGACACTGAAAGTGACTTCTGGAAGCTATAACTTCGGAATAGCGGTTAGGGTATTGTTGGCGTTACGGGTAGGGAGGAAGTGGTGGCTATGACTATACGTACAAATTGTGGTAATCGGTGGGCTGAAGAGTCATCGAATACTTCGCATCAATGTCTCCATTCACTGGAGCATACCCTAAGCGCAAATTTGTATAATTGGAGAATAGGCGTTAAGTCCTTGAAACCTGCCCAAACGTTCATGTCCTCTCGCAGGGATTGCATGTAACAAGAATAAATTCGCATGATAACAAAAGTTTCATAAATGACTAAAACCATTGTGCAGTCAGTTTTTCCAAAATGGGCTGTTAGTAAGGCTTCGGCTTGTATTGGAAGCAAACTGTAAACGCATTCATCGATATTTTCACTAGAAGAAAAGAAGTCAAAGGTATCGCACCAAGCCATGTTCAGCCATCGAGAACGACGACGACGGAGTGGGCCGCACGCAGCCTAGCTGGGACCAGCATGAATGCTTGTACGTAGATCTCACCGGGTTCTAAACACATCACTTTACCATCACTCACGGTTCATCTCATTTTAAAAGGATCGTCTTTCTTGGGCTACTTAAACGCCGAAATTTTGGTATTTTGTCTGTCTGTCTGTCTGTCTGTCAGTCAGTCTGTCTATCTGTCGGTCGGTCGGTCTGTAACTCGATGCAGCCACCCGGCAAAAGTGAAACCGGAATTGCGCAGTAGTCTTATATACTCAGTGCCAAATCTGAACGTTTAAGTACGGTGTTAATGTTTATACTTTAAACATTGTTGAACAAGTACAAGTCTTCACGCAAATATAATGCAGAAAATAAATACATGAGTTATATTTGTAGTGTTCCTTTATTAAACAATTCACGGAGATTTGGTTTTCGCGCTACCAAATAAAATACTATATCAACTGCGGAAAACTGTAGCCTGCTGTTGCCCGTGCTACCTAGCGGCAGTTTAAATAATTAAATGGCAGCAGCAACGAAAAGTCCCACTACTATAGAAGCGGGGAGGCATGGACGTTATCTCTCTAACTGCCACCCCCTCACTCTTGCTTTCTGTATCACCTCCAAAAAACACCCTCCCCGTCCTGAGACGCTGAATTGAAAGCACCGTCTGTCTCCCCGTCTCCACGTGTGGGCGTAGCTTAGTCGGCAGAACGACGGGCTCTCGCTCCGCTTCTCTTCGGGCCCAGGTGCGATCCCTGGCGGTGTCAGTAGTTTGTGTAGCCAGTAGTAACCTGGGAGTTTTCTGCGGGCACGAATATTTTCTTGGGTGGTTATCGGTATACTGCTTCGAAGTGAAAGGTTTCGCGACACAGGTGCACCCGCATTCTATGAGGCGAGGAAGACAGCCAAGCGTGCCGAAGATTGTGTGAGCACCTCCTGGGTAGCCCTCTACAAAAAGGAACTTGGCTACCTAAACACGCGATTAGCCCGAAAATGGCTCAGCGGATGCGATTGCACTTCGGACATTTGTCTGTTTTGAATGCGCTATCTGCACTGATGCATTCTGACGTCACTTTATTTTTTCTTTATATTTCCTGGGGAAATATTAAGTGCTCAGTTATTAGTCATCGATTGTGCCTGTGTATTGTTTCTTTGGTCCTTTTTAGCGCTATTTTTCGCCATATCATGTAGAACCAACTAGCTCAAGTTAATACCCTAGTAAGTACTCCAAAATGGTGTCGATGACACACTTGTTACTACCAAAGCTGGATAGGCAGATATGGTCTACCTACAAAGGGACTCCCGCAGAGTGTTGGATGCATTTTTCGGCGCCCATGAAACCACTATAAAATAGAGTCGGCTTTAACACCCCGCACTGAGGAACCCCGCGTGTCACTCTGTATACCGGACTGTCCCTGTCGATTACGGAAATGCACCGATTAGATAGGTAATCAGGCGTCCGTGCGTCTATGCGCCTCCCGAGGAGTAAAGGCACCAGTTCTGAGTAGATGGCATCATAATACACGTGGTGGCATGCCGCTTTATGTTATGGAACACAGAAGTGGTGATGCTGCCGAGGGTGTCTGCTTATTTGATGCCACCTTCAAATGCATGACATTGTCGATGTCAATCGGCCGTTTTAGGTACCAGTGGTCTGTGCTGGGTGCACATTTATAACACTCACACCCCAGTGCAGGCAGTGGAGCACTAGCTTTTCTATCAGCCAGCTTACCAATGAAGCCCGGGCCCAAAATAAGACGGAATTACTCGATACTTCATATTGAATTGCGCTAACTATATATATGCCAACGAACAGGATGCTAACAGGACTGGGAGCGTCCTGTTAGCGTCCTAATCGTCTGTATACTTACTGGAGCTCAGTACGAAGCATCACCAACTAGCCCCATTCTACGTCCTTTGGAAATACTCGATGGTAGCGGCACCTTTGCTTAGTTTCAAAATTCCGCAATACGAGCATGTTTCAATCTAGAGTGTAAGCGAACGTCTCCCACAAGCCGTTGAAAACGCTAGAGCACCTTTTCCCTTTTGGACCTAATGGTGAAAGGGCTGGTGATGTGATGTTCCCTCAACGACCACTGGAGGTGGCATTACCTGTGTACCCTCTATACAAACACTTTGAGTAGTACGTTCCCTTGTTACAAATAGAGAAAGAAGGAAAACAGAGGAGGATTACGAGATGCGACTAAGAAAGGAAAAACTTAACAATTACATAACCTTGCACGTGTGTGATAAACGTCGGCTCATCGTCATTTCCGTTGCAACAATTCAATCGAACGAAGCCCCAGTCCGGCTTCCGATGGCTTCCTGTGAACTTCGCCCCACTCTATCTGTTCGGTAATACATCATTTTCCCCGAAACTTGGAGAGGCCATTTCCTTCGCCGTCCATCCGCTCGAGCTGTGACCCTCGGTGCGTGATCGTCTACGTAGAAGCGAGTGCGTACGTACAGGCACGCCAGCGTCTGTTTATGGCCAGCAAAACAGAAAGAAGCTGGCATTGTGAGTTCTTTTTGCATTTTTATATGACTCAGCATGCTTGAAGAACTACACACTTTCTCGAATCCCAGGGCTTCGTTTACGTCTCCTATACGGCAGCAGACCTACGAGCAATGCTTCATAACAGGTTTCCAAACCAGAAGGCGACATTCTGATGAGCTGGCATTGAAGTTATAACAATTTTCACACGAGAAACCAGCGGTCGACCGAAACTATAATACAGGGAATTGCGGTGTTCATACATTCTCGTCAGCGTGATTAATGTGGGTATCGACGGATCCAGGACGTTGGTGGGCACGTCGAAGACACTCGCGTGCAGCAGGCCTCCACTCGTGATGCTTGCGCCCAGTTTGGCTACCGAGTCTGTAGTTTTAATTTCTGGTCTCGGTGGCTGTGCCAACCGATCGGTTCATGACTGATTTCTCTGCGAGCGCGAGTGACTGTCTCAGCGTCGCCACATGACCGCCGATGGAGAACTCCTGCTGCGTGGCGCAGTACACGAGGTGGCACGACAAGAGGGGTAGGGGTTGGCCCGATTCTCTCCCCGAGTGCACACAGCTCGGCTAGACGCACTCTAGCGAACACTGTATTTATCACCACCAGTCTCTCTAAGCTCAAGCGTGGCAGTCTCTCCCTCTCCCTCGAACTTTCTCTCTGGTCGAACGGCGATGCTAGGCTGTTACACTGGGCCCCGGGGATTCCGGAGATAAGCGTCGTCGTGGCCCAATTTTCGCCGGGAAGCATCATCGCGCGGATAATCCTATTATAGGCGAGGAAATACGCCGCTGTCCGGTTAAATATGCAAACTTCGGGCAGCGGGCTTGGGATGTGTATACGAATTATGGTGCGCACGGAATATTTCTTGCATGGATTACTCGTCCAAACACAAAATTGAGGAGCAAGAAAGGGTAAAGATAGAGAAGTGCTTTTTCGGACAACCGGCTGAAATGTCTCGCGAAGATGTTCCCGATACTGAATCTACAGAAGAACCACATTTCTGCTTTTAAGGTTTAATGGGACGTGGGGAAACAAGATGTCCGCATATTTACGTATTCAGTAAATGAAATGCCTAGTGTATGTAAGGATTCTTAATGCTGTGCCGGAAAGCGCTGAAACGAGATATTTCGTTTTGTCCCCACATGGCCGTGTGCGTATGTATGTTAATGTTTTCGCCGATCGCCAGCTGGATGTTACAACACTTGCGAGCTATGTGCGCTGGCGATTTGTTTACTTGAACATAACGAAAGTTCTTCTTGAGGACGGGTAATGAATTATAATGCTGATTGCAGCCGAGACTGATAAGGCGCATTTTGACAGAGCGGTGGACAATCCTTGGGTATTTCCATGTGTGCTGGTATTTAGCAGGCATTTTTTAGCTTTGTAGTAAAAAACGTCGTGCCCCAATAATTGTTACAGCATTACAATGCGGTATGCTACTCTTGAGACCAGTTCTTCAAATTGACGTTCATTTTCACGTGACCAAACATAACTAGCACTGGACTACAACAAACGTCGTTGTCTTTCTGGTCGCTGCGTCCCGGTATTTGTTGCTTCTTGTCACGTAAAATGACACGCCAAAAGAATGGAATGTGAATTTGTCCAAGCTAAACCCATTCGTATATTATTTTCAGAATATCGAAGGTGAACGCCTCATTCATCTCTCCTCTAATCGTTTTTGTTATGTACATCAAATTTACCATTGGAGTCACGTCTACGAATCGATCTTGCGGCTTGTTGAAGTCCCGCCCTCGTTCTTTTCTGTCACGTAGGAGCGAGTGACAAAGGAACGTAGGAATACCAACTAGCCTAAACTGAAGGTTTTTTTTAGAGAACGTTTTACACGTACACGTCTTCTCGTCACGCGATGACCTGAAACATTGCGCCCACCTCCCCGCGAGGGGAACCCTGGGTAGATGCGACGTATCGTGGGGTTCACTTGGTGTTTCCGTTGGATTTATTCTGAAATCGCGTGAAACGTGTCGGGAACGCGTATGATTATTATGTTTTATGATTATTATTATATTTTGTTGGCCAATTTTGGTCAATCTCTCTAAGTGGTATGCTTGGGGCCTCGCTGTCGCAACGACCTTTACTCCATGATTGTAGCTGCAAGTGGGAGCTTCTTTTCTTTTATTGCAAGTGTTAATCATTGCCCCATCATGCCTTGTATCAGTAGCTTCTTGACGTAGTTTGAATGAGTCAAGGATATAAGGCGCGTTCGTAGCATTTCATTCTGTCTCAGTTTTGTGGCGCAGTGGGAAGAGCCCCCTAAACCTCGCGTTCCGCCCACAGGGTCGTGGGCTCGAAACCGGGCTCCGCTAACTATTATTTTTTTATATAGTGTAGGGGGAGGGGTGTGGACGAGAGAGGGGCATCGGGGAAGAGAGTGGGTGAGCGGCGGAGAGCGCAGCTCACACGGCGAGGAGAATGGGGGAGGGGCGGATGACAACAACGCCGACGCTGCATGGATACAGGCGAGTGAATGAGATGCAGTCGCATCTAAAACTCAAAGAGAAACGCGGACATCCCAAAACCGACCTTTCCTTGCCTCAGCCCGGGGCAGATTTCATTGGAAGGAAACCACTGTAGATTAGATACAACAGAAATTTCCGATGCCAAAACTCGAAAACCAAAGGGCAGTTGGTAAGGAAACAAGTCTGCGGATAGCAGTCTGAAGTGATGTGTACGCTGCACACATATACGGACCGAACGACACGTTGTGACGAATGTTCTCGAAAAAAAAAAGGCGAAGAGAGAGGTCTTGCGTGGCATCGATAAAGCAACGACGACGACCACGAAGCCTCCATCATCGCTCACCAGAGCCATCGAGCTGCCCCCAGCAGCGAGGGCGGCCGCGGACGTTGCCGAACCAGGGTCTCTCGAGGCTCGCACCGTTTCTCGTCCGTTCATTTGTCATTCGTACTGGCCACATAAAAAACCGCAAACCCAGCGTTGCAGTAAAAAGCGAGCCAAGCCATCAATTAAAAAAAAACAGGGAAGTGGACGTAAAACTGAAATTCGAAAAAAAGAAACCGCGCGAAGGGGTCGAGCCACGCACTTCAATCTGCCGTCGACACGGAAGTGGGTGGCTCAAGCGGTGCATCCCGCACGTGCCAGTCCGATTTCGCCTCTCGAAAACGCCCATTCGGTATAAAGTTGCGGTATTTCAGAACTCGAAACCCCCGACCAACGGCCATCATTTCTCATTTAGTGCTCGCGCGTTCTTCCTTTTCGGCCCGTCCTAGCGCACTCACGTTCACTTAAGGTTGAAATCACAGTATCTCTTAGATGCGCACGGTGGCTTGTATCAAGTTTTTTATGCCTCGAATGACGCTCTCACCCTTGCACGTCTTATCTCTCCCGTAGCCTTGCTTCCGGCGAAGCCAGCCATAGTTATAATCTTCGATTGATGGAGCGCGGTGAACGGAAAGGAGTACAGGCACGGTACCGAAGGAGCCGATCTCGAACAATGAGAACCTCGGCTGCCCGGGCTGCCCAGAAGCGAATACGGACCATGTCGGGATGAGAAATTGAAGCTTTTGTTGCGGCCGGACCTCGAAGGAAATATAACCCGCATGTTGTGGATTTTTATGCCTCGAGAATTCCAACGGTACAATTCATTTGTTCATGAGGGCTCACTGTTATGAAAGCAGAGCATTGACTTCTACAAAAAAGTGTCCTTTTCGGACGAAAGATAGAATTCTAATAAAGCAATTTTGTTACAAGAGGGTTTACTGTATCCTTTGAATGGTAGTTGAGTACTTCGAGGTATCGCTTATAACGAATTCAGTTTCCTATCCCAAACACTTCGTAATAACCAGGGTTTAGTGTGTATTACTTCATGCCAAACAACATCGCGAAGGGCGACTAACTTCTTGGAGATGTAGAAATAATATCAGTCCCTGGATATTATTTCTTAATTTACGCGTCTATAAAGCAAGCATAACGAAACGAGGCATGACTCACTACTCCGGCACTGCCATGCTTTCCCCGAGTTCACCCCCAAGCAGCTCTGGAACTCGGCTCTACTGTTAGCACCATGCCCCCCGCTCCAAACAGCACGCGCTTGCTCCAGTGTTGTGTGTGCGCGAGTTGTGTGCGTGACATTGACGAGTGGCCTGCCCCGAGAACCGCATACATCACGCACTATTCGCAGTTCGGGGCTGCCAAAAAACGAAGTTTCCGTGGAAGCGGCGAGTGGCAAGAGCGCCCATTCGTTGCTGGCCCCATTTTTCAGCCAGCAGAGAGAGAGAGAGAGAGAGAGAGAGAGAGAGAGAATAAACTTTATTGCTAGAAAAAAGGCTGCGATGGAGCTATTTCAGCTCAGTCGGAGGGGTTCCTTATTCACAGGTTTCCATATGCTTCCCGAGCCTCCTGGCCCCTGTTGATAAGCCGAAGTTCGTCTTCCAGGGCGGGGCTGGTCAGCAAGATCTCCCATCGCTCATCTTCTATGCTGACGGAGTCAACAAGAATTGGGGGTGACTTGAGTTTTGTGCATTATTCTATGGTGTGTTTCAGGGTGCCTGGTTTTGAGCATAGGGGACATTCTTTTGCGTATCTAATTGGGAACATGCGGTTCAGGAGTAGAGGGTGTGGGAAAGAGGCTGCCTGTATCTGTCGATATATTGATTGTTCTTCCCTGGATAGTTTAGGGTGAGGGCGCGGAAGGCTTCTTCTGTTCTCCCTGTAATGGCTCGCACGCCCCTAAACGCGAACATGACAAGCGAATCCTGACGAACAAGTCACCCCAACTCTGGTTTCTTCTTCTAGGCGCGCGCCGAAGCGACCAGGAAAATATAACTAAGAAGAAAAAAGAGTAATGCTTGCAGGAGTAGAGGCAAGAAACCCCCAAATAAAAATCGGCACCTGAAGAATTGCTGGCCGGGTCAGGTTCACACCTCCTAGGAAAACAAGGCCTCAGCACTGAGTCATTGTCTCATTTTCCCAGAACAATGATTGGTTATACGTCTATTACACGTAAGCGACGTTCTTTGTGAACTGTGGGCACAAGATGCACACAAATAATTTCATCCATGAGACAAGGGGGTCTCCCATAAAGCTCGCTCTCTTCAGGGAGGTGTACGTATACTGCATGTTTCAACATTGAGTGTTATACCTAATAAAAAGACAAAGAAGGCCGCAAGTAGAGTTGCAAAATCTGCCCGGAGGCGGTCGGGAATACGGGAGTCGCGCGTCAGCGACGACGTGTTCATCCCTTCGCGCACTGCGTGGCGCGGGAGACGCGGGTGGTTACAGGAGCCCGACTTTTGTCGCAGTACATCGGGGGCAACGCGGTGTGCTCTCGATTGGCACAAGTTTCGAGTTCGCCGAGTTTGCCCGGGCGTGCGAAGAAGTCAAGCTCTCCTGCCCGACGTGCTCTTTCAGAAACGCCACGAACACTGCCTTCATAAACACGCTTCCACGCTCCGCTCTCTTCACAATGCGGGCCGTCGGAAGTTGTAGCTTCAACGGCGTCATCCACGACAACGTCGATTGTAAACTGGAGCAGTGTTTGCAGCGCGCTTGCGTTGCTAAGCTGAGAGCGAACCTGGCCGCTCTACGTGTTGCTGACACGAGGTTAGGTAGCCGCAGACGGCGGGCTGCTAATCACGACAAAAGCGCGGGCTTTGGGGAACAAGGTTTTGGGACATCTGTTTCGGGCAGGTTTGTGCTCGGTACTTTCGGGCGGGAAATTTTAGCACGATTTTAGACGATTAGTGTTTAGAAGGTTTTCCGAGTTACGCTCTCGGGTTTGTCAAAAGCACGGAAATATTCATTGATAGTGATTTCATACGTACGAAGTTTAAGATCAGAAAGAGTACCATTTGAGAGCCGATACGGGATATTCAGCTATCCTTGGAACCTGATACATTAAAGTAAAAAAAAAAATCATGCACCCCTTCCTCTAACGATGACGATGGCTTAACGTAGAGATTTCTCGTGATGGATTCTTTGGTTGGCAAATCCCACTGGTGCTGGTATGTGCTACTCTGTAGGTACGCACCAAGTTTCTAGAAAACACACTTAAACTCTCAGGTGTGCAAATCGAACAGACAGCGAGAGAAGATTGCTGTAGCGCCCATACCGCGTAGCAAGCATCCAGTACACGAATCTTTAACGAAAGCCCAGGACAGAACACTTAGGCTGCTTCAAACGAATACGTTTCCCCACTTGACGAAGTGCCGCTAATGTATCCGACCCAGTTTTCCTCTCTGTGTCAGTTTTGTAGCGAACCTGGCACGCTCTACCATATGGTGTGGGGTTGTCAGAAAAACCCCAAGTTAGACAGAATTTCTCGTCGGTATTATGAGGAGTGGGAGAGCGTGTTGTCCAGTTCCAGTCCGGAAGACCAGCTTCGGTTGGTTGAAAGGGGTGTCGAAGCTGGCGTTACGAATAGGGTCCTGAAATGAGGACGCCACTCCCATTTTTCGCCAATGAAGAAGTTTAGTCTCTCTCTCTCTCTCTCCGTAGGCCAAACGTTTGGGTTTGGGGGTACGGCGTGAACCGGCCCCTGCTGCTTGACGTTCACTTTAAGCGTGTCGAAATGGAGCCCTCGGTTAGACGCCGGCTTCACAACGTGGGGGACCGAGGTTTGGTTCCTGTCACGGGAAACGTTCTTATCTTTCACTTCACCGGTGATCACTCATCACCATCGTCATAAAAAGTTGGCCTTTATTCAGGGCTTATTGGCCTACAACGGCATCAGAGAGGACACTAAAGTGTATCTTTAAACAAGGTTTAAGTGAACGTCTTAAAAGGTAACTTTAGTGAAGAACACTATTCGAACTATAGTTGATAGAATGAAGTTAATCTGTCTATCTCTCCCTCTGCCAAATGGCTGAAAAGCTAGAAGACTTCGCGCTGTGCGCAGATCGTGACATGCATTGCTTATAGCCCTAGGGACAATAGTTAATTATGGGGAACGCTATTATGAGGCGCGTGTCGCCGTGTGTCCCTCGCTTGTACCACTGCGCATGCGGACCCAAACTCAAATCTAAAAAACAAAATCTGATTGCCAGCACAACAGTTGGTCGGGGAAACCCAGGGCCCTTTGATTTCGAGGCTAAAAGCGTAATCACTAGTACCATAATTGCTTGCGGTTTTTATATTCAGGATTTCTGGCCTGTGTAAATATTAGGAGGCGTCGTTTAAAAATTCATCGTCGCCTGCAGATTTCAACGAAACTAGGCATAGCAACAAGAAAAATAATAGCCGGTCCTAGGGTTGTGAAATCTCATGAAGCAGCGAAGCTGTTGGCCTTCACGGGCGAGCGAGCGCTGACTTTATAGACCTTGATTTGATTGATTTGATTTATTGTAGGGTTTAACGCGCCGACACAACGCAGGCGATGAGGCGCGCCGTAGTGGAGGGCTCCGGATTAATTTTGACCACCTGGGGATCTTTATCGTGCGCCGAAATCTCGTACACACGGGCGTTTTTGCTTTTCGCCTCCATCAGAAAAGCGGCCGCCACGGCCGGGAATCGAACCCGCGACCTCGTGCTCAGCAGCGCAACGGACTTTATAGACCTCTTGTGTCCCCTGTTTCCGTATCGTGTGCAGGCGAGCGTTCACCGGTGAGCGTACTGGAGAGAGAGAGAATAAACATCTTCTAAACATTCGACGCCCATGGCGGGAAAGCCCATCTGATGGCGGCGCTATCTCTTACATTCTCCTTTCCTTCCCCTCCTACTCCCCATGCCCTGGCTCGAGATCGGAAATCTTTTACCGGAGGGCCGACGAGGCGGTGGCGCCATTTGTCGGCCCAGTGATGTACCTTCGCCTGGCGTGACGGACACCACCGGACTTTGCGAGATCGTAAGCAGCACCGGTGTTAGAGGGCTTGCGGTTTCTCTTTCAGACCACTAGCACGGACTACTACAGCATTGGTTTGTTGTAAGAAAGAAAAGTGGATGTCCTGAAGCTTCTGTCATTCGGGTGATGATACCTATCTCAGCGTGCAAGTTCTACGAGAGGGAATGCACGGTACGGAGAGATACAGAGAACGATAGTGTGAAATATGAAATAAAAATCCATCCACTTGTGGATCACTATGAATACGTATGTACGTCGCACCTGCAGTTGTTAAACAGCTTAGTCATACCCCGTCGCCGTCGAACGCATCCGTATTGTTCAGACGTCTGATCGGGCCTCGTGGCAGCTGGACGCTCATGCAAAACGGAAATGATTGTTGCCGGAGTTGTCGGGATCGCCAACTTATATTTCGCTATTTTTTTTCTTTTCCCGTAAGCCAACTTTATTGAATGCATATGCGAAATAACACAATAAATATTTGGGCCGATAGACAAAGGCTGGTGTCCGCTGTATACGGGCAAGACAGCATTCCAACTACGTTTCGTTAGCTACCAATAAGCTGCAAAGTACTCCTATGACGTCGGAATATTGGCCCTATTGCTTACATTCCGTCGCGCATTGTTAGCCTTTGTCTATTTCCCTTGTTCTTTATAATACCATCGGCAAGCCATCATACATTCGCCCCGCAGCACCAATCTCCAGTCGCACCGGTCGCTCGCCGCAAGTTCCGTGACCGCGTGCGCGTACCGTCACATCAACAGCAGAACCGTTTAGACTAACCTTTGTCCGTCCGTCACGCCGAAAAACCTCGAAGCCTCAAGAAAAATTGTTTACGGAGATCCCTAGAATCAAACCAAAAACCTTTACGCGGTACAACCGGCATCCTCTCCACTGGACCACCCCAAAGGCCGCAAGGGTACGGTTTTAGCAGCGGGAGGGGAGAATGACATGTGCAGCCAATAGGAATAAAGAAAAAAAAACAATTCGGTGGTCAGAACTGAAACAGGAATCTATCGGGTCGAGCTATCATCGCATCGTTCGCTTTAGGCGCAGCCTTGGGAGGCCGCATCTGGAGTTTCGCCGCGTCGCCGTCGTCGTAACCGAGCGAAGGAGAAAAGCGAAGGAAACAAGGGAATGAGGAGAGTGTCACGAAACTTTGAGGCGAGGGCGGTTCGCCATGGCGGCGCGATCGCTTTCAGAAAGTGTGTGGGGGGGAGGGGGCGGTATGCTGTGCCTTCACGAGAGGCTCATATGCACGACGCTTGGCGAAAACGCGAGGGAGGCGTGCGCGTGACGATGCTGTGCGTTCGGTTCCTAAGGCGCGGGTTGCGGTCCCTTCCTGAGACGCACTTCGTGCCGCCGACTCAGAGGCTCATTATGCCTTCGAGAAACCGCACGAGTGAGTGCTGCCTCAGCGCACTGCAGCACTCAGCAGTGAGTACTGAACTGCGTCTGGGGCAACCGGTCATGTGCTTCACCAGCCGCTGCAGCTAAACGAGCTGCCCGAGCGGAGGCCAAGCACCACCGACGCCAGAACACAGAGGGAGGGCTGAAAAATGAGTGAGGCAACCGGTGTTTGTGCCCCGTCAGCCGCTGCAAATAAAAGTTCTTCGTAACCATACACATATGTCTGTCTGAAACTCTTTGCCTCAACGTATTTCGCACAGTCAATACAGCTGAACAGCTGCGCCCAAATTTCACGTTAGGGAGTATCGTAATCGCCAGCCAACTTTTTCATTAAGAGCAATCATCGCATTTCGGGGTCACGGCATTTCCTTTGGGTTCGTAGCGCGGGCGTTCGCTGTGGACTTCGCCGCGCACTCTAGCGCGTGCTAAAGTGGCCCACTATGGGAGCGATCTGAAAGCCTGCGGGCGAAAAGATTCGGGCCTGCCAGTCATGGATAACTTTCAGCGGCACGTTCGGAAATAAACGTCAGGTGATTACATACGAATCGGAAAATTGACGCCTTACTAAAACAACTTGACAGCAAACCAATAGTGATGGGAGTAACACTCAGAGACAGGAACAGAGCTTCCTGGATCGAAGAACAAACTAGAGCAAGGGTATCAGGGAGGAAATACCGAGAAAACAATGAACTTGGACTGGCCACGTCGTCAGCCGTGATGACAAGCGGTGGACCACCGTGGTAGCTGAGTGGATACCAATCGGCGGGTCTAGATGAAGGAGAAGGCGGATAACACGATGGAGGGATGATATACGGAAATTCGGTGGCCAACACTGGACTCGAGCGGCGCGGAACAGGAGCGGCTTGAGGTCTATACAAGAGGCCTTTATCCTGCAGTAGACCCAGACGGCTACTGCTGATGATGATGACGCAACAGTCGGGTCTCCGACGAAGGGAGACGAACCACCAGCTTTGCTATTTCTCCAGTCTTGCACCCCTAGTGCAAGCTGCGCCATTTCTTGTCTTTTTTCCATAATTGAACTTTATTGAATGCATCTGGAAAATAATGCAACAAATATTTTGGCCAATAGCCAAATGCCAGTGTCCACTACCAACGCGCAGGATACGACTGCAGTCACGTTCCGTTACCAATAAGCTGCAAAGTACTCCTACGACATTGTTAAATAAAATGATTCCGCTAAAAAATTGCCCCCACCTCCCCGAAGGGAATCCTGAGGAAGTGCGAATGCATTTCTTGCGCCGAGAGTACACGGCGTAGTAATTCTGCCATCGCCTTGAGAGGCGCAGTACCGGCGAGGGGGAGCTGTCAGGCGAGGGGAGAGGCGCGCGCCGAGGGTGAGTGCAAACCTAACGGGGGGAGAGGCGCGCCAGCTGCAGAGCATGTGACGTCACGGCGCGAGGAGAGGGGGAGCAGACGCAAAGGCGCCATCGCGCGGTCACGTGGGAGTGTGACGTCACGGCGCGAGGAGCGGTGCGGGAGCCGGCGCGGGCGCGCGCAGCCACGGCGCGGGAGGCGGAGCGCGCGCGGGTCACGTGGGGTGTGACGTCGCTGCGCCGTTGCTACGGACGCTCCTCTCTGCTCCTCGCGCCGTTGCTAGGGGAGAGGAGGAGGAGCAATGCGGACGGCGGAAGGTTCGGGGTCGCTTATAAAGTGCATCGGACTTAAAATGGGGGACACGGACGGAGTAAAAACAGACACACACGGCGCACATTTGCGCTGTGTGTGTCTGTCCTTACTCCGTCCGTGTCCCCCCTTTTGAGCGCAATCATTTTAACAATGGAGTACCAACGTGTCCAGGACGCTACTCCTACGACGTCAGCATATTGGCACTGAAAACAGGGTACGGATTATCATTGCCTGCATTCCGTCGCCACATTGCTAGTCCCTGTCTTTTTTACATATTCCGGCACAGCTGACGCGCCAAGCCCCGATACATCCTCAGCGCGGCACGCATATCCACTCGTAGCGGCAACCCGCAACAAGTGGCGCGCCCGCGTAAGTACCCCGTCACTTTTTCGTCTTCATTCTTTTCTCACACAGCAACGCACTCGAACGGCCTTTCGAACAAAATCACCGCCATAACCTGCCCTTCCATATTTTCGAACCCCGTAACCTATTGCACTGTAATAAAATGTTGATCTCAATTTTTTTAACACGAAAGTGTTTTATTGCTGGATGCACGAAGATTTCACTGACGTCGTATTCGTCACGGAAGTGACACCAGTGTAACGAAGCAAACAGCCTGTATAGGGTGCATCGCTGCACACAGGGTGTTCTCGCAAGGAAGCAACCTACTAAAGAGTAAGTTATACTTAGCGTTGTTCGTTTTTGAGTTTTAACACGCATGTCTTTTATGCCGCGATGGCCCGAGATTTCACTGACGTCATATCCGTCACAGAAATGACGCCAGTACACCTTTGCCGAAGTGAATCGCTGGCAGGACGTCGCTCGCCAAGCACACCCACAAGACAACCAGCAAATCACGCTCAGCTGCAGATTTCGCTGCACCTTTCACTTTTGTGTTTGACTGATTCTTACGAAGAGGAATCAACCACAACCTTTCTAATATAATCCAAACCTTTATGCAATACCCCTTGAATGGGGCCTTTAAGGTAATAAAATGAAATGAAAACGAAGTGATATGAAAAGACGATGTTTGATTAAAAAGACAATAGAAAATGATACTGATGCAAAACCTGCGCCATTGCAGCCTGCCTCTAAGGTTCTTCGGTGCCCTCTCACAAGAGTTTTCTTTAATACGATTGGGGCCTTACACACGGGTGCAGCCTTGATGGGTCCCGTCAGGCGCCACCGCGTTTTCCGAATTCGCAGAGTCAAGCGAAGCGGCGCGCAAGCAGTTTCCCAGGAACATGACGCAATTAAGACTTTTTCGCAGACAACCCCCCTTTTTTTCGGGAATTCCCAAACCTCGCGCCTCGAGTTGACCGCTAACCCGAAAGGTTTGGGTAACGGGGTTGTGTGAACGCTGCTGTGAAACACTGGCGTCTCGATTCTGCCTGCCCGCGCAATCTCTCGCGTAATCACCGCAGGCAGACTCCGCGAGCTCTGGACATAGAAAACGCCACTCCACTCGTTAATTTTAAATTCTGGCGATCTGCACGACGGACATTTCGGTGCGCAAATAAAATTCCACCAGCCGCCCTACAGCTCGGACGTCGGGAACGAGGAAAGCCGAGTTCGCCAACCGCTGGCATCTCGTGGGACGCCAAACTTCGTTCCGACAGCCGTCCGGAATAGTTGTGCGGTGAGAATCAGCGTTTCAAGTTAGAACAGGGCAGGGAGGAATGTGGGTTTCATGTGGTTAGCTTAAATATTTTAACGAACATTTGGTGTAGATGCAACGCGCGCTGCCAAAGCCTCTCATATGCGGCGTTCGTTGCTTCACTCGCTCGTTCCTTCCTTGGCTCGTTCGCTCTTTCGCTTTCTCGCTCACTCAGAAAACTACTCACTCACTACGATGATCATTACGCTGAATACATTTTGTACAAGAAATACCATATGGAGTAAAGGACGGTGTGCTACACCGCCGACTGAGCTTAACGCGGGCACTCAGCTAGGTTCCAGAGCGCACTGCCTCCCGAACACCCTGGGACCCCATTCGCCGGCGTTGGAACACGTCGCCGGCAGCCACCGCTCGAGGTCTATTCTCTTCACACTTTTTCTTCCTTGTAGATGCTATGCATAAATGTTGCATGCCAGCAAAAAGGTTCGCGAAGAAATATTTCGGACGCACGTACAATGCGAATATGGGACTTTCTCTGATATTGGGTCCGGCAAGAATATTCAAGCGGGTTTAAGCACTTCCCTCTCACTTGAAACACAATGAGCTGAACGGAGCTGAATGAGGGCGGAAAAAAATAAAAACACGTGGCCGAATAATTTCAGCCGGGCTAAACTACACTCTATGAACTACGGGCCACATTGTTGGTATATGACCCCAGTAGCAAAGTTTTTATCTGCTGAATGACAAAAAACAACAAGTGTGGCTAAACAAATACTTTCAGTAAAAATCCGAAAATGCATGTTTCGTTTAAGCGAAACTTTTTCGCGCTGACTAACCAATTCCAACGACGCTGAAGAAAGTTTCCGTGGACTGTGAGCAAAAGGGTAAAATTTCATCTCACTTACTTACTCCGCATACGGAAGTAAGCCTCGCTAAAACTTGACGTCGGCCCTTACCCACAGTACTAAGATTTCTGAGTAGGGTCACGCGTTCCCTCTCGTAGCTGTCCTCCGAGAAGACGTATAAGCGCGGCCAAACGACTATCAGTGGGACACCCGAGATGTGAAAAGTATCCCTGGCGGAGTGCAAGACAAACACATCGAGATGCCAGCGATGCCGCCGGCCATTCATGCGCCGAGAGAAGAGAGAACGGAGGAGAAAGCCCGAAGCAGGGCCGCTCTCTGCCCGCGCGCACTCGATGAATGGAAGGATGGCGGCGGTTATCCCGGCCTCCTAATATCCGGTGCCCAACAAAAGGATCATCATCACCCAAGGGATGTGTAATGGACAGCGAGGAATGGACAGTGAGACGGCAGTCCCAACTTTTATCCCTTTGTGTTCGCTTTTGCCTCTCGCTGTTCCTCATGCAAGGCACTGTCATCGCAGTCATCCGCATTCAGGGTTTGCCCTGTCCACGCGTCCATTAGCCTCTCTTCGGCTTCCGCTAGACGTAGTATTCAAGGCCACGCTGGCCGTTTTCCCCCACAGTGGTTGTGATGTGCTTACTGCGATCTTGCTGCGGGAGTGGCCGCGTTGCTGGCAGAGCGCACGCATTTTCTCCCTTTCGGAGGATGAGCTACGTGCCGGTAATACCGTCTCTGTGCGCGGTGGTGGGTGCCCGGTCGTAAAGCCGAGTGGGAATACCGAGCCATTGTCTTTTCGTGTCGGCCTAATGCCGTACTCTGCGATGTGTCCGGGTTAATACAGAGCCGTAGCGGAGAGGCTTTTGCTGGCACGGGGCGGTGCCCGGTATACGAATTTACGCCCTTTCCACATGGTGCGAATTTGGCTTGCCAACTCCAACGTGCAGCGCCGCTCGTGCGGCAAAACGACCGATTCTAGCTGCTGTGGCAAACTGCCAAATGTTTCGAACAGTGTAACTTCTCGTGTGACTGCCACTTTGCACTTGGCAATTTGTCGTAGCAGTAAAAATAGGAAAGTGTATCGTTTTTCCGCACAGCGGCCCCGTTGCTGTAAATTCGCAACGAAATTCCGAACATGTAGAACAGGCTTTAACCCTTGCGCGACGAAATCAGTTGATTAATTTCGAGCATATCTGTGTACCTGGTGTTTGTTTTACTTGGTACAGTAGTGATAGTGCAAACCCGGTAGCGAGTTTTAACAGGACTCGAAATCCGCATTTGATTTGCTCTTTGGTTTGTGCATGTGGGCTGTTGGACTCCGAGTCGGCGCAGTTTTTTTTTTTTTTGCATCATTTGGCCATAAGGCATATCAGGAATCGAGAGCTCCATGCACAACTTCTTATACAGGTAAAAAAAGGCTCGTACGAAAAACGGTTCTTTTTTGTTATTGTACCCGACATAGCCTGCTTAATGGTCTAAGCGTTTAAAGCGTTACCCGAAAAAAGACAGTTGTGTCTTTGTAGGGACGTTCAAAACGGTTTTGTGAGTCGACTTGTTAGAGCATGACCGCAAAAAGGTGTGTTGCAGAAGGAGTTAAGAATTTAATCCACGTAATTTCACTGGAAGCCGCAAAATTTCCCCTTCTCGTAAAATGAATTATTCAACTGTTTATCGATCAATGCTTGCTGACTGGGAGTATATGTTGGTTTGTCGGGCGTGCATCACTCGCCAAATGCCACGGTTTATATTTGTCTCAGTCAAATTGAGTAAACCTCAATCTCGAATACCTGGATTTATTTTACTATGAAATTATAAATGGGCAATGAATCCACAGGCAGATTTAGTGATAAAAAACAGCTCTCACAACTTCATTGCGAAAAATATGCTGTTGCGGAAGTTCATAATCGGCTAAACTGTTATAGCGGTGAACAGAATGCAGCTGCGACTCTTTCTATATTCCAACTTCGAGAACTGGATACCTGCGGAAGTTAGATAGGAGTGTTCAAGGTACAAGTTCTTAAAATGTTACTACTCTAACAACCTGCCGGCCAACCTATGGTTTCGTAAGGCCTGGTGATGGCAGCGTAATGTTTATTATTTATTATTATTATTTATTAATAGTTGTTATAACATTCTGTAAGGCAAGATAAGTTCACCTCAGCTGTTAATGCAACAATAACCCTGGGTGAATGAACAGAAGCAGAAAAGGCTGACAGGAAGACGAAAGAAAAGTAACAATTCTACAACAATGTTCTTCTATTTACGCCATAGTGTGCTTGCACAAAAGTGTGGAAAAGGGGTTTTAGAGTTGTTTAAATGAAGACGCTCCATTCAGGAAGTAAAATTTAAAATACATGTATATTTGTCAAGCGATTCCGTGCAAATGTAGTAACTCAGTGTTGCAGCTACAGTTAAAAGATACTGATATACCAGATTTCTTGCCATTCCGTTTAGCTATACGGCATCTATTCTCTATTGCACGTTCCAGGAGGAGCTTAACTCGCTCCTTACCGCGCCCTAGGTCATAGGACACAGAGTTCCGATAATTTCGAAACGCCCTGTGAAAGCTAGGAACGGCGCCTTGCGGACACCCAACGCCATCTGGGGTATTTATTAGCAAGTCTTTTATTATTTTATGATCTTTTGTTTACATTTCCCTTGCGGAGAGGGTGTCGACAGTGAAATTTGAATCCGGGGTAGCGGCGAGTTAAGCGAAAATGGGATCCACTTTACGGCGCGCTCCACAAAAGCGGACAGCTGTGGTACAGACTTCGGCAGCTGCGGCTGCTGATTTTAATTGCCCCAGTAGCAGTGGTGACTCCAGCAATGATGTGGGTTCGTCAGATTTTAGTTCTGGTGAAGACGCCTCCGTTTCGCGGCGTCAGACTCCGACGAGTGCTAGGAATAAGGTTCGATTTTGACTCCGTGCTGTAGTTACAAACAAAGCTTGCTTCTTATCGGACACCTGCAGTTTTACATTCTAATTTTAATGTTCACGTCAAGAAACTATTTACGTCTATTTGTTACTCAAAGCCGATAACTCTCTCTTATAACAAGGTTTGTTGCACGGTTATTATTCAAGGAAAACTTCCTTCGCGTTCAATACTTCTCTTAAGAGATCGTGGCTCTTAGTTCCATTCAGAAGAAAGTAACGGGGCATAAATCCATTGTGCCAAAACTCTAGACATCGAGTCTCATTTCTCCTTCAAAGTTCTTTGAAGTAAAGGCTCGTGGTACACGAAATAATGCACTTATAACGCGCTTCCGCAAGGTCCCTGAAAGAACACAATGCCTCAGAACCCGTCATGTACACGGCTGGCGGCGACTATCGGATAAATCAAAGCCTTAACGCGATGTTCCGGCACATATCGCTTACAGCCGGAGACGCCATCGGAGAAAGCCGCCATTACGGTTTCGGACGAGTGGAGGCTGTCGATACACAATGCGACCCTCGTGGTGCCCGCAGCGTACACACGTCCAGGACAAACGGAGATGCTCCCGAAGCCCGCACCGGTGCGAAAGAGACGGCGGCGGCGGCATGCGACTGACGCTTTGGTCGTGTCCTGCGGATTATATAAAACAGGCATGACCGGCACTCGGAAAGGGGGGACATCATCAAAAGGCGCCGCCAGTCTGAGGCGTAGCCAATGGCTTCATTGGTGGCCGCACACGCGCGTACTACATAAAGGACTGCCGCCGCCGCCAGCGCCGCCGCCCAGGCCTACCCTTGGCGAGTCAACGCGGGAACGATGGGAGCATGGCGAAGGGTCACGGAGCGTGAAAAGTGGTGGGCGGCGGGTCTGAAATAGCAGTAATGAACCGGGCCTTGGAAGATAAACATACGAGCAAGGAACTGGCAGCCATGTAGGGTCATCGAAACAGTTGCGCCACGCGCCGCGTTTGTGAAGGCAATTTTCAACAAAAGAACCCATATGTTAGATTCTCCATTCTGAGATAGGCGTTCTTATTGAATGTAATAAAGTTCCGCATTTTTGAGGAAGAAAAAAAATTAAATCAGTTCTACACAACCTGAAAGCTGTCAAGCGCGGAACAGGGATTTACCAAGGGACTGGGGCGTCCTCTCTCGACTAGCTTCAGCATCAGCCTGGGGTTTATACCGAAAGCAGTCAAGGGAGCACGCAGCAGCCCCTGAAGAGACCTATCAAAAGGCACTGAATTGATATTTCAATAGTTGGGGGCAATTAATGCGTTATTTCATGATTTCTTCCGTATTTTATAATATTGCGTCCTCATTTGCGGTTTTTGCGGTCTAGCCTCGGCAGCCTCCGTGGCTACGGCACAGAGCAAAGATCGCCTTAGCACTTTGCGTATCAAAAACGTGTGCGGTGTGGTGCAATGGGATCGATATCGGCTTCATAACCTGAGGGACCCAGGTTCGACCCCGACCGTGATCTTTTAGAGGCGTGATCTTTTAGAGGCCGCTGTATGGGTGCGTAACGCCGCGGGCTACCACGCCTAGATCTTGCTAACCCAGGCGAGCAACGACGACAAGCCGGGCCCCTAAAGTGCTCCGCACTTAAAATTCCGGGGCACGGGCACGATTGTTTACATGTTACAAATCGACGCCGGAAATTCTACAAGGACTCGGACCAAAAGGAGCTTCGGATACGGGGAATAACTGTTTCTGGCGGCCAGATCACGAAGACATAAACTATGAATCAAAGAATGCTCATAGCTTAATCAGATTTAACTGGAATGTGCTGAGTTGTATTGAGGGACAGAAACTCGTTATGAAAGAGAAAAACGCAGAGAAGTTTGTACACATGAGTTTTCCGACATACTCTTCAGGAAAAGGAGGAGAGGAGGAGGCGGAATACCTTTATAGTCAGAAGGGGAATGGGTGCCCCGGTGGGGAAGGAGAGGGACATAAAGGAAGGGAGGGAATAATCGAAAAAACAATCACCGTTTAAGGTTTAATCACTTGAAATGGGTGAAAAAAGGAAGTAGGTGTAGTTAAGAAGAGTAGTAGAGAAAAAATAAAACTAAAATAAAAATAAGATACCGTCCTGCTTCAGGGCATTGAGTTGAAAGATTCTTGATTGAAGGGGAAGGCTAGAAGGACATAGATACAGCAATGCCATCGAGAAACTCGAAAAATGGCAGCATCTCCACTCCGTGGATGATGGCGAGGGTGCAAAGTACGGGGTCTAGAAATGACATCCAAGTTGAGCCACGAGTACATCTGATTTGCGCCCCGACCGTCATTCGATTTGAGCCATGAGTTGCACCTTGGTTATTCCCTAAATGAAACTGCAACTCACGGCTCAAATCAAATTTCACTTGATTTTTGGCTTGATGGTAGTGTGCGCACCGATCGACGCGGGAGGTCCTAAGGTACTCCGTGGGAGGTCCTAAGGTACTCCGCACCGTTACAGGCGAGGGAGTAAGCCGTTTGACTCTCGGGTACTAACTAACCGTCGTAGCCCAATGGGTGAGACGACTGACACTAATTCCGTCTCGTCTACCAGACACAGGCTGGAATCCTGCCGGTGCCTGTGTGATTTTGTGCGATTGTAAATGCTATGCGCATGGACGCGGACGGACATTGTGCGGTCCTAAGGTACTCCGCACCTAATAACGCGGACAGGGCTTGGCGCTGAGCAGGCAGAGAGGGCCATGGTGCAAGTCCCTGTCCCAGGTTTAATGGTCCAAGGTGGAGGCAACTGATTTTATGCTGCAAACGGCACCTTGATTTGGCAGAAGCAGAATCACTCCGGTAATATAAATTCTGCAGTTTCAGTTGAGCCACAATTGTCACAGATTGGGCGTGATGTCTGGCCTATTCTATGTAGGTAGAAATTTGTAAATGCTGCATTGAGACGAAGCCTATAGGAGGTCTGCAGTTGGCGGGTTAGACGTTCTGGAAGCCTCATTTTAACATATGTACTTAAGCCATGTAAAAAACCGTGATGGTACTCTGGCAGGGACCATAAACGGTTTCGTTGCGTCAGAGCTACGCATTATTCATTGTTGAGGCACCATGTTTTGTGAAGAAAATCTCCTCTGTTTCTCATTTGTAGGCCTTTGCGGGCATTCTTATCCGCTTTCTCAGTTCACATGATGCCACTGTGGCCTGGAAACACTGGAGGGTTACGCAATGACCAGCTATGCACGCCAGATGAAGTAAATACTTCACTTCGAGCTAGGCATATTCGTGAAAGCTGAAACAGTGAGCACATTGTGGCCTTTGAAGAGCTGCCCTTGAATCACAGAAGACGGTCCGGTATGTCGGCGGCGTGTCTCACCGTCTCACGGCCAGAACGTTCATAATATGTGATGGTGGTATACGGTCTCCGCCAACGTTTTCCGATGCCGCGTGTAATCTCAAAGACTGATATTGCGGTGGAAACGTTCTTCTGATATTAACATTACTTAACACTATTCTTCTGTTTCTGGGCCCATACCTCGCAAGAAAGGATTAAAACCATTTATTTGACCCACGTACAGGCTACACGAGCCATGCTAATGTAGTGTAATTTACATAAAACCCGCCACAGTGAGCCGCCGCTCGCTGTAGCCAGTGTGGCTAAAAACAGCCGCGTTAGCTGCGGTATAAACTATTCTAACCTAGATTGTTTAGCAGTCTCACACGTGGACTCGTGCAGCCTTGCAGCGCCATCATCATTATGGTGTCCACTTCCTGAGTTGATGCTGCAAAATCACGCTGACGCGGTGCAAGGGACAAAGCCTCTTCGAACTTTTTGTCTGACTCGGGATTAATCGAGGTTCTTTTACCTTAAGATCCCCAAATTTTTTCTCTTAGTGCTGTAAATGTTTTCTGCGTTCCGAACTTATTTCATTTTTCCAGCGTCAGATGGATTTCGCCTCACTAAGTTCAATCCATCTGAAGTACCAAGCACCGTCGTTTGTGCGGCTGCAGTAGTAATTACAGTTCTCTCTCTCTCTCTCTCTCTCTCTCTCTCTCTCTCTCTCTCTCTCTCTCTCTCTCGCTCGCTCTCTCTCTTTCTCTCACACACACACACACACTCTGAAGAACTAAAGCTCTTTAGCGGCACGGCTCATTCTTTTCAAGAACACTCGCCACCTCGTAGTCAGCATGCGCACATGCACTAGCGCGTGCCACAACCTGGTTCCCTGACGGCAAAGCGGTAACATGGGTTTTGGACCGGCCGGTTTCCTATTGTATTCTTTAAGGTAGAGAGCTTTGTGTCGGTATAACATGTCACCTTTTCAATCGCTGTATCGCTCTTCAGGTATAAAATCTCGGTGGTAAAGCCCTTTGAACCGTGGGGCTGTTTCAGGTCAAGCTTTATCGCCCGTCTGCTGGAGGTCGTGCGACACCCATGGATGGGAGCAGGTTCCCAGACCCACTGGCGGCCTCTATCAGTGGGTCGGGGAACCGCCTCACAGGGAGTTTCCAGAGCCACCGACACAGGTCGCAGTGAACCCGCAAGGGCGGGTTTCTCTACCTCCCTTTAGGGGAGGGTAAGGGGAGGTAGCGTTCATTGCTTATGTTTCGCTGCCGATTCCTCAGCGCGAAGCGTAGAACTTGCGTGGCGATGGCGCGGCCGTTCTCGTGTGAGCGCCGTTGATGTTCGGCCGACACGAGCGAACCACAGCTCTGCCTATTCGGCAGATCTCACAATGCGGGAACCTGCGTTTGATTTTCCCTTTAAAACGCGCCTGCATCGATTTCTCCGAGATTCGGTCTACGGTACGATGGATGCACTGTCAAGATAGATAGATAGATAGATAGATAGATAGATAGATAGATAGATAGATAGATAGATAGATAGATAGATAGATAGATAGATAGATAGATAGATAGATATGGTGTGTGGATCGATTAATGGATGGACAACCGACAGATGGATGGATGGACGGGCAAAATTGTATAAAAATAATCTACCCGGGCAACACCATACCTGCATTTTCCGCACCCCAGCTAGCAGCTCCATCCCAAAAAACTACAGGAGTATCATAAAATGTTGATTCCGTACGTGTCCCAAGGACACACACAATGAGCAGGCCGTATCCACTCTTTAAAATTGTGCGGACTCGGCCGTATATAATTTCCACCGCCATAGCATGTCGGCACATCTGCTTCGCAGCTCATCGCAGCTGTAACTTATGTGTGGCGAGGCTCGTGTAAAAAAGAAAAACAAAGAAGGTGAGTACAAGCACAGTAGCAGGAATAGTAACCGCGGATGCACGGTAGAAGCACTTCATTTGCACACGTTCATGTACAAGGATACGCCCTGTTTCAAACCCCTTTTATGCACACACGAAAAGCGTGCTCGTAGATAGCCCTACCCATTAATATATGGCCACACTTTCATGCGAAGTATTATTTACAACAATCGTGTCTCCGTTGCAGATTCAGACACGTTTCTGAACAGAGATTATGCCCCCCATAGCCATTCGTTACCTGGCAAGTTAGATATTCCATCCGTTATTATGGTAAGGCACCGTCGCTTACACTTCAGCTGCGTCCGCGTGTAGCTGGGAAAAAAGTAAATCCTTCCGATTGCCATCTTAGGTCACGACTGGATTTGAATACACTGAGTAAGCAGCTATCTTGCCCACCGTGCCGTCTAAAACCCAAAGGGGCGCGCTGGCGGGTTGTGCTGAACCAGCGACTGGCATCTCCTTTGTTAAGAGGGCGAGCCATGATTTGCATCAGAATGCCCAGGTCAGCTAAAAACATTCCGTCCACTGGGCGGCGCTGCTATTGTATTCGATGCCACGCCTCGCTGTTTCCCTCGGACTCGGAAGAGGCTTCCGAGGCACGGCGCTGCCTCCGTGGAACGGCGAGAGAATTCCTTGCCCAATAGGAAGAAACTGTATGCGATTCGACGCTTCGCCTTGCTGGTTCCCGTTCGTTCCTTTTTGCCCTTTATTGCGCATAATGAGTTCAAGGCTGGTACGTGCTGCAGGGTTGCACGCATCACCGCCTGCGGCATTGATTACGTATCGCGGAAAGAAAATGTCTAAAAATGCGTTCTGGCTCTTGCGTCATTTTTGGGAGTTGGAAGTGTCAGTGCTGAATGCATTAGGCAGATAATAGTCATCTTGAACCCGCTAATCATCCTCACGGTACTTTTTTTTTCACGAATTTTCCTCACAGAAAGAGATGCAATGCGAATGATATTTTGGAGGCCACACTAAAGCGACGGGTGGACAACAAGAGAGTAAGAAACTTCCAGAGGATTACTAGTGTGAAATCCCCAACGCATTTTCATTTTGATGTTATAGAGGACATATTGACGTTGTTCCTTGGGCCGCTGAATTGGCGGCAGATCTAAGCTGGTCATTTTTTTCTGGGACAGCTAATTTTTTTCTTCAAGAATGTTGAGGGCACAGGTAGGTCATGTAAGCGGCAGCAGTGTCAAATGTAAATACACACTGCACCGTGGGCTGTTTAAGATCAGTCTGAAGGCTGACATGCTTTGACAAAACGTTCACAGTGACGATCAACGACTCTTCCTAGGTGAGTGGGAGCTGTAAGTCATCGATGGTCCGCTGGTGCAAGGTTGAATAGACAAGCCAGTTAATCAGCGAATTGATGCCAATGGTGTATTCTATGAAACAAAATTGAGTTAATAAATAGCAAGCTGCTCCTTGGTCTAATCGTCGCATAAATGTCTCCCACTTCGGCATGCATAAGAAACAATGTGGTTGAAGCACTCAAGAACTGGTAAAGCGCCTCTCAAAACATTGGGGTGAATCAGAATCTGCATGGGCGCACTCAAATTGCACACGTGGACACGTCACCGTAAACAGTACCAACAGTTCAACTAAAGAGTTGTGTGAACCCGCCGCCTCCTAGTTTCTTTCAAAGATTTCCTCTCGCGCTCTCAGAATCTTTCGCGACGAGTAGTACCAAAGCGACCTATTGTACTACAAACGTTTCGTGCCATTATCATCGTTTTGGTATGTCAATAGCGGGATCCTGCAAGGGGGCGTTTTTGTCCCCATCATATTCAACACGTCCCTCGTCAGTCTCGTCGACTGTGTCTTTGAAGGCGAGTGAACGATCCAACGAGAGCTATTTCATAATGACGCTTACTTTTCTTGTTTCAAGCATAATGATTTGGCTTGCTCGAGACGGACAGCAAAAACAATTCCGCGGACCTCCACACCCTTTTAAACGACGTGAATTCGCAAGGATGGAATGATTACCACCGGTTCTGGTATAAAAGGTATGCCGTCCTGGAGTTAGAGACATTAGCTTTGTGTAAAACTCTTTCATAGAATATGACAACCACTATTAACAGCGGGTTATGATGACACTCCGGGAGTGGCTTAAGATCCGTGATCTCGATCCTGCTCCATAGGAAATAGGACTAGGTTGGATGCAAAACATACCTATCCCTGAAATGACATCGGTGCTTTATTTCACTCCCAATGCGTTCTCGAGAACAACAGAAAATCACGGGCTTTCTTGCTTCACGTCGCTAAAACTAGGACTCGGGTGCAAACCAGCCTCTAATTGCAGACATTAGCGTTTTCACCCACTCCTAATCAACGTGGCCGGTGGAAGGTGGTAAAAAAAAAATTGGGCACATCACCCCACGAGGGGGGACTCGAGTAAATGCGTCGCGTAGGGGGTGGGTGTATTCCGTTAACGTTAGTGTTTGGGGGGTGGTGGTGGGGTGGTAGTAAATGTGTTATATTAATTATTACTTTCGTGGTTTTGCGACTCGAGTCCCCCCTCGGGGAGAGATGGGCCCAATTTTCCTTTTTTTTGTGACGCAAGAAGTGAAGGCAAGGAGTAGGTTGTTGTAAGTCGTTATTTATTTATTTGTTGCTGTTGTCGTTGTATTGGACGCTGAGAACGACGGCTTCGTGGTCGCTAAAGTGTACTGTTAAGGGGTCTTTAAGCAGTGGTCGTGCGTTGCAGCAACTGCTGAAGACGAGATCGATGCAACTGCTGCCGTGTGTCAGCAGCTTCTTGACGTAGTTTGAATGAGTCAAGGATATAAGGCGCGTTCGTAGCCTTCCACTCTGTGTCGGCTTTGTGGCGCAGTGGGTAGAGCACCATGTACCTTGCATTCCGCCCGCAGGGTCGTGGGATCGAAACCAGGCGCCGGTAAGTATTATTTTTATATATAGTGTAGGGGCAGGGGTGCGGACCTGTTGTTGAGAGCGAGGAGGGTAGCGTGATGCGGGAGAGGAGGAGTGGAGGAGAGGGCGCACCTGCGCGCTGAGCTGTTGAGGACGGACGGCGGGCGATACATGTGACTTAACAACGTGAGGGTTCGAGCTAGTTGGTACTCCATAGTGAAAATTTAAAGCGCAACAAATTTAGACACAAGTGTGTCATTCGTCTTGTGTCTAAATTTGTTGCGCTTTAAATTTTCACGATACATGTGAGTTAAAGAAATGCTCTGCATTTAAAATGAGGACCCTCCTTCCGGCCCACGAGTGACGGCGACGTCAACGCAGCTCTGACCTCATATCTTCGGTAAGTAGGCCAGTGCTGTCTCCAGCTTGTAAAGCAACTTAGCGGGTACGATGTGCTTTCACCTTATTTCTCTGCCGTCGAATCTGAGAATTGTCTTTACGGCTTGCACCGGTCAACCATTATTAAGTATGGCGCAGCACGGACAAAATTGTGTCCAGGCGACCACTCGTCTACATTTACAGAAGCACTAGCGGCAGTTTTTGCAATGGTCGCAGTTAACTATTCTGTGAAGTCCGGGTGCTATTGCGGCCAAAACTCATTTTGCCTAAAATATCGTCATACTGCCCTGAAAGTTGCGGAAAAGTACACCATGGCATCTTTTTCCGTTAGTATTAAAAATAGCCCCAGGGCGTCAAATTACCTTCCGTTGGCAAGGTAATAGATTCGGACGGCCTGGTGACCTGTGCTAGGGTGACAGTCGAAATAAAACCAATGTTCAGGGTTAATTCCCCTCGAGCACGAATGGGTGAAAACAAATGTGGTGACAGTTGCACACGCATGAATACACACAGTCTCCAATCCGCTGTTTACTAACGAGACAACTGTAAGGTGCATGCTTGTAGTGCTTGAGGGGACAAATCCTGGTGTAACCCTTTATTCCCCTGGAAGGCATTGTACTTTTTGTCAAGTGCAGGTCATCCTAGTCCAACCAACCAAGGTGGGCAACAGTGTATCATCACACTCGTCCGCCATGGTATCTCGTGAGCTTGATTCCACTCATCTAATCACGGGTCTGACCTCATCTGAACCACTTCCCATTACTGTGGTAGCGATCCCACTCTTTTTCCCAATTGATGACTCACCCCTGCCTAATACACCCTCCGATACATGGTATTCTACCCGTGACCTGATCCCCGCCGTCATCTCCTGGGTAATGAAAGATGGGTTGGGATGATTATGAGTTATGGTGATGACGTGGACGCATCGTGACGTGCGTATACGGACGTAAAAAAAATTTGTGGTGAATTCCTCAGTAGCCGAGCCGCAAGAATGAGAAGGAGAACAATATTGAGTTTTTCGAGATGTGTGGATGATCTCTTCAAAGGATGGCACAAAAAACGTGACCGAGGCGAAAAAGGCACCGGCGTAACCGTCACCGTTTCCCTATATCATTTTTTTCTACGACTGTAAACGTGAACGCTGCTCTGCAAACCCACAACGCATTCCTTTCTAGTTGCTCAGGACTTCTTACTCTTCCAACCAAACCCTTAGGTCGGCAGGAGGCGTCCCGACGTTCCGCTACAAGTGCCGAATGTTTGATGACTGGCGCCTGCGGGACGAAATATTCGGCAGTCCGTTCTTCCCGTTTCCCCATTCTTTGCCCTTCTCTTTCCCTACTCCGGCCGCCACTCATCTCGAAAGGCGGTGGCGACAGAACTCGGAGAGGAAGTCGGAATCACCGTTGCTTGACAAGCAGCGACGATAACGGGAGCGATAGTTTATGCCGAACAACAACTACGGCATAACAACGCTCGGTCTGCCGAACTCACTGGCCCACTGGGGTGGAAAAGGACGCGGGGAAAAGAAATGGCCAGATGAACAAGACAAGCAAAAAAGAAATGGACGGCCGAGTAAAAAGAAACGTTCTTGCCGCTTCTCGAATAAGCAGATTCTGAAGCCTCTGCAGCCGCCATTGTTATTGAAATAGGGGAACGTTTTTCCTGCGAGCTAGAATAGCTCCCGCCGACATAGCCGGCGTTCCTTCGCCCGCCATCCTTGTGGACGCGGCGAATATATATTGGGTTTTGACGCTTCCCACTCCCGAGGGGAGAAATGGAAAAAGAGTAAAGCGTAATAGATCGAGAATAGGAGCCACCGATGACGGAGGGGAAAGGAGGAGAGGAGGGGAGGCATCAAGAGGGGCTAAAAATGCGACGAGGCAGCAGCCAGGGGGTTTATGTGGATGAAAGTCTTTTCAGCGGGTTCGCAAGGGCTGTCGCTGTTGCGCGCGTCTCCTGTCCATCTTTTATAACCTCGTCTCGTTCGCTTCCCTGTGCCACTCGGGGCGGCCCCGTGGCACCGCTGCTCTTTTTCTTTCTTCCTGCTCGTACAGTCCATGGCACGAAGTTTCGCATACGGCAATTCAAAACTTTTTCTTCTGCGTGCGCGCGCGGAGCTAAGCTTCTAGTCCCAGGATCGCCGGGTCTGAGGGTTACAAGAGACCGAATTTTGCGGGGAGATTAAGGAAGGGTTTTTGAGGCTTAGACGCGCGGGAGAGCTCGACACCCTGTTTGCAACTTTCGGGAGAACGCGCCGAAGCGGGCTGCGCCAAGTGGAGAAGGTGTAGGCTTTTTGGGTTTAGTGGAGCACGTTTTTCATATTTCTTCCTCTTCAAGGCTTCGCGCATAATGTGCGCGAACTTGAACAAAGTAGGCTAGCCGCTAACTCGAAAACGCTGAAATCGCCCGGCCGGTGACTATGGAACATCTCTGTTATGCACGGCCATGTTTCATCATGGGTTTATTAAAGACGATAGTCTTTCTTGGGCTACTTAAACCCAGAAATTTTGGTCTGTCTGTATGTCTGTATGTCTGTCTGTCTGTCCGTCTGTCTGTCTGTGACTCGATTCAGCCACCCGGCCAAAGAAAAACAATGCCTGCGCAATAGTCACAGCTAAATCTACCCGTCTATGTCCGGTGTAATGTTCATACTTGTCAACATTGTTGAAGAAGAACAAGACATTACGCAAATATGAGACAACAAATCAATAGAGAAGTGATATTTGCAGTGTTCCTTTATAAAAAAATCAAACATGCTTGACTTTTGCGAAATTAAATACTTCATCAACTGCAGAAAAAGAATTCCCTCCGCCGTCGCCTGCTGTCGCCCGCGCCACTATAGCTTTTGGCGCCATTTTAAGAAATCAACCGGCAACAGTTACGCAAGGTTCCACTAGATAGGTTCCACGTTCTGCTTGCCACGCACGTGGAGTAGGGAAACGCGGTTCTATAAACGTTGAAGTAGGGCGCATCGATTAACGCGCGTCTTCGCCGTACGGCAGCGTTCGCATCGAGACACCCGGTTTGGAGCAGTGGAACGCGGGAAATTTAAAATGATTTAATCTAACCTTTGGCGTCTTTACCTTTGGAGGAGCGCGACGCAAGAGGACCAACATGAGAGGTGACCGGGAAAGCGAAGGGAGGCATTTACTTCGCAAAAGCCAATAAAGACTATCGTCTTTTGACGGCATTTGCAACGAAAGGAGCAGATACGCGGCCAATTTTTTTATTCACGAGACGCCTCCGGCGTGTGAAATTGTTTGTGTCTCCGCATTCATGGTGAACGTGGATGACAGTGTTTAAACCACGATGTACAATATGTGTAATTCAAAGGTGCACGCGAAGTCCGAGCAATAAAGCCCATGCAAGCAACTTCAGAAAATATTTAAGGGAAGAAAGGCGATGTGTTGCATAATTCTCCGCAAAAGTACCAGAAATTTCACATCCTCCATTGCTCCAATACCTGCCGCGCTGAAAATTATTCTGGTGGAAACGCGCATTTGAAAATGCAGGGAAGTCTCGTTGATACTTTTTTCATGGGAATAGTTAAACAAAACGTATAATGCGAAAGATCGTATTATCCAGGGGGGTTTAAACAAGCACGACAATATACATTGTCCGTGAGCGACTGGCATGTATTGAGCAACGCTAAAGTAGCTGGTCAATCTCTCGCTCCTCTCGTGATAAATTTAAGTGAGGGTTGAAGTGAAGTCAGCCCCGCCTTCGAAGTATTAGGGCAGCGCGCATCCTTTTCTTTGTGTTTTGTTTTTTGCGCTGACTGGAGCCGCACGAGCGGAAGCTCTGTTTTTTAAACCGCGCCACTGCTGTGGGTGGAGCTTTTTCGTCCGTCTGCTGTAGGTTGTGCCGCGCGAAGGGGCACGGAGCAATTACACATACAGTAGGTGAAACTGCGCATTGCCGCAAGCGCGGGAGTGACAGATAATGGCCCACTGAAGACAAACGCGGCTACAAAGTTTCGTAATTGCGGCGGCAAAGAAGAGAGTAGCGGCATCTCCTAGACGAAAGGATAGTGTCCACAACTCATTCTGGGGCTGAGCAATGAAATGCCGATCGCGGCGGCGGCCTTGTTTTTTCGACCGCGACATATTCAGCTAGCTTATCCTAGGCCACGTGCTTGTGACGTTATCTGGCCGTCCTAGGAATCGCCGTTTCTCTTCCAGTTTCCCATACCCGCCGGCGGCCTCGCAGTAACCGGTTCCCAGAGCAACCGATAGAGGGCGCAGTGTTCTCGCACGAGCAGGAAAGTTGGATGGAATGAGCATAGATGAGGAAGGGGGCCACAGTCTGGGCAGTGACCCCAAGCGTATAAACCTGAGTTTGGGAAAATTGGGGGGCGAAAAAATGGGTCGACCGGGGCAGCGCACAAATTTAAGCAGCAAACAAATTGCGGTTATAGCCAAAAGCTCAGAGGCTGACATAGAAAGAAGTCCAGGAGAAGAGTGGGAATATGACAGGATCATCAAAACTATGCAGGAAAAAAATAGTCACGGCAGTGAGGGCCAATCGATGGAGAGGAAAGAAAACCCCCAAAAGCTGGTGGAACGAAGAAATCAAGGAGGCGATCGAGAGGCGTAAACAGGCGTCTAGAGAGCACAGGTAGGCCAAGAGGATGGGGAGACATCAGGAGGAGGTGGACCTAAAATGAGAGCAATATAAGCAACTGAAACAGGAAGTGCAGCAATTAGTGCAGGCAAAAATGAAGGGAGACAGCGAGCCATGGGTAGCGAAAATACGAGGGAGGGGTAGAGACGCACCGAAAACGTTTTGGAACCATGTGCAGACATGAGTCCCACAGAAGGTGGTACTATAGAAACCGAGCAGGGAGAGATGCTCAATGGAGAGGAAGCATTGGCATACCTACACAAAATCATCGCGGAGAAGTTCGGTAAGGTGGATCAAGAGGCCCCGCTGCGACACAGATATGTCGCGACGGGTAGGCCGGAATGTCGGGAGATAGATGGGGACAAGCTGAAATGGAAAAGAGCCGAGGAAAAGGCCCCCAAAAATACCGCAGTAGGCACGGATGGGATACTGATGGAGTTGATTAACCAGCTAGGACCAAAGAGCAAGGTAAAGCTACTACAAGCCATCAGAACAAGGGCAGAAAAAAAGGCAATACCGGCAGCGTGGCAAATGAGCAGGATGAACTTAGTGTACAGGGGCAAAGGAGTAAGGACAAGCCCGAGCTCGTATAGGCCAGTAACCGTCACGTCAGTGCTGTACAGGTTAGCAATGCAGGCAGTGAAGTTCGAACTAGAGCAGTGGGTATAAGAAAACAGGATATTTGGGGAACTTCAAAATGGGTGTCGAAAGGACAGAAGGCTAGACGACAACTTATTTGTGGTAAGCCAACGCATAGAGGTTGCGAAGACCCAAAACCGACCTTTGTGGTTAGCCTTTCTGGACATTAATGCGGCGTATGATAATGTAGTCAGGTAGCCGCTATGGAGTATCTGGAACGAGGGAGTGGGGGCAGAATTCATTAGCTTACTCGGGGCGCTTTTCCGGGAGAACCAAATGCAAATAGTTTGGGAAGCGATAACATACAATACGCCTGTATACACCTACAAGAGATTGAAACAAGGATGTTCTCTCCCTCCGCTGCTGTTCATGATCTACATGGCGGGGTTAGAAAGAAAGCTAGAAGTCAGTACGCGGGGGTTCGACTTATCATACATGAAAAACGGGCAGGTGGTGGAACAACGGGTTGCGGGACTAATGTATGCAGACGACATACTGTTGATGGCGGACAACGGGATAAGTATTCAGGGCTTGATGGATATGTGCGGTGAAGAAGCGACGCACCTAGGGCTATCCTTTAGCACAGAAAAATCGGCGATCATGGTCTTTAACGACGGCGCGGAGCTCAAAACCGTATCAGTGCACCAAGTAAAAATACCATCGGTAAAAGAGTATAAATATTTAGGAATATGGCTGAACGACAGCGAAGATTACACGCCCTCGCATGAGGCTCACCTTAAGACGAAAGGAAGACGGAACGCGGCTATAATAAAGCATAGAGCCCTCTGGGGATACAGCAAATACGAGGTGGTAAGGGGATTAACTTTCGTAAATTCGGTTCTGTGCATGAAACCAGAGACCCAAGCGGGCCTGGAGGTAAATCAGTGGGCGGTAGGCAGAATGGCCCTTGGGGCCCACAGCAAAACAACAAATTAAGTGGTACAGCGGGGTATTGGCTGGTCGTCTTTCGAGGCGAGGGAGGCGCAGATCAAGATAAAGTTTGAGGAGCGACTTCGCGACATGGAGGGCGAAAAATGGGCCGCGAGGGTGTTTAAGTACCTGTATATGAGGGGCGTGGACACGTGGTGGAGACGGAGGACCAGACAGCTGACCAAGCGGTACGGAAAGTCGGTACGGGGAAGTGGGGTTTACAGAACAGTTAAAAAGCAGGTAAAGGGTGCGCGAGACAACAAAGTGGGCACAGAGGATGGAAGCGAAAAAAATTCTGGAGATTTATAGGGCAGATAAACAGGAAATTAAAAAGGGATTCTATGGCAATACGAGAGGCAGTGCATTGCCCTTCGAGGCACGGGTAAAGTAAAGTAGCCCGTAAAGTAAGTAAAGTAGCCCGTCGCTCAAGGTTGATCGCAAAGTGAATGCACAAATACGGCAACGAAGGCCGAGATAGATGAGAAGAGCTAAGTAATTCATCGTTCTAGCTTAAAATACATAAGACGAAGTTAAGAAGGACGAAACCCTTGCTAGCGTGAGTTTTGTCCTTTCTTTACAGGTTTGTCCTGTGTAGTGTTCGCTGGCACCATGAATTCCTTATTGAGCAGCCAGGTTTACCAACTATCCGCTTCAATAGGCTTAAAAATGCGAATAACGGGTGTATAATATCTTATAACCGCTGGGGACTATGAACACTGGCTCCGTAACAGCGGTGTCCGATAGAACAATGATGAAACGTCGAAGGTTCTTGGAGCCACCCTGAATGATAGCGAGGCAACGCAGATCGTTCCGTGCGTGCTCTGGTCACGGCTTGTCTTTTCGTTTTGATCGACCGGTGACAAGCGGGCAATAGAGACCTTGATGGGTGCTAGTCGCGGCAGGTATAGGGTGGCCCGACTTAGCTCGCGGATCTCAAAAGATGACCCGCCGCGGTAGCTCAGTGGCTAAGGCGTTGCGCTGCTGAGCACGAGGTCGCGGGTTCGATTCCCGGCCGCGGCGGTCGCTTTTCTGATGGAGGCGAAAAGCAAAAACGCCCGTGTGTGCGAGATTTCGGCGCACGATAAAGATCCCCAGGTGGTCAAAATTAATCCGGAGCCCTCCACTACGGCGCGCCTCATCGCCTGCGTTGCGTCGGCGCGTTAAACCCTACAATCAATCAATCTCAAAAGATGGTTACAAGACCGATGGGCTCCGAAGATCGACACACCGTGATTTGCCGGAAATAAAACAATACGAATTATGCGTTGCGATAATATGGCGAACTTATAAATTGGCCACCCTAGGACGAAAGTGTGTTCTAATGTACCTTCAAAGAAACAGGAAAATTCGCTCAGTGCACAGAGCTGCATTTCTTAAACCATGGCAAAATGCTCGTTTCTTTGTGTTTACCGCCATGTGGGAGCGGTAGCGTCATTTCGCAAACAGCTGGCGTTGTTCTTCCCCGTGTGTAGGCTCCGAGCTATGACACAGCGGTGAGGAGGTAGAAAGAGTATGTGGATGGTACGAAGGAAGGGAAAGGAGAGGGAAGAGGGGGGATGAGAATGAATTGCGTTGGTGGACACGAGCCTGTCACAGAAAAATCGAATACCATTGCGCGACATTCCGAATATCACCGGCCAATTTTTGATAGCCGGATGTTAGTAGCAAGATTGCATTCTCGCGTCTTTCCTTGTCTGCTCAGTTTCTCCCTGTCGACTTTCTCTTCATGTTTATGACCTCAGTTCACTTCAAGTTAAGTTATGACTTCAAGTTCCTACGGCTAAAGCCTTTGAAGGATTAGAATCCCAGTTTCGCGGTTTGCGCATCCCCTGGCGCCTCCAGCACCTGACAGCTATATTAGGCTGTAAAGTTAACTTACTTAAGCAAGCCACGTGTCACGGAGAGCCCGCAGCAAATGTCTCTGTCAGGATTTGCCCGGGGGATTTCTCTTTGTCTGCCCTTGGGAGCACAAACAAATAGACGAACAAGCGAGCGGGAAGCTTACCGAAGCAAAAAGGTTTAAAGAGAAATTCAAGCCGTCACTTGTGACGCGATCAAGTGTACCAGGCTGCCACTGGCACGCATTGTCCGACGAGTCGAGTTCGACGCCCTCCATTTAGGTAAAAATGCCTGAGGAAACATTCATTTGTCACTTCTGTTCACCTGTAGAGGTAGATGCTTACGTCATACTTTATTCACTGTTCTCCATGTCCTTTAACTGCTCCTTTTTAGTAACTGCAGATAATCTCGTGTCGGTCGTACTGAGGTTAACGCGTTGGGGATGCATTGTCGCCTGAGGGCTGTTTGTGTCCCTAACGCTCCGCTCCCTTCCCATAGGCGCCTGTGTATACAGACGGTGCGACAACCTGCCGAGCGACAGCGAACGAAGATATATCCAGGCGCAAGAAAGGAAATAAAAAAGGACACGAACTGAAATAATTGCGCCCGAACTCCCATTTTTACTTTAAAAACGGGCGGCATTCTTTCTTCCAATCTGGGTCGCGTAGCGTGACATCTTTTGTTAGCAGTCTTTGCGCCGAAATTCACGTCCCTAACACTCCGGGGCTGCAGTGTTTGCGCTCGCTCGGGCATTACTTTGGCGTCTTCTATCTTGGCGCTCCGTTTCTTCTCCCGCATTGAGAAGCGGAGCGCGCTTTTGACTCCTTTTCTTCTCATCCGAGATGGCTTAATCCCACACATCCCATGGTCGCTCGCTGTATTTTCTGCTCCTATTAAAAAGGGGTAAACTAACGTGACTGCGTTCTTGTGGCAGGGTGGCTTTAACGTCCTTCTCCGCAGGCTGCCTGATCCTGAGTCCGCCGCTGCCGCGGTGTAAAAAGCACAAAAGCGTCGACCCCACAAATTGGAAATATTGTTACTCTTGCGTTGCTGTAGTAGTCACCGGTGTTGCATAAGCTCGTCGTGCTCCTGTCTGTTCCTTTTTTCTGTCAGCGAGGTGAAAATCAAGTATTTAGTTTAATAACAAAAGCCCGGAGCGTACACGAGAAAATGTGGCTTCATTGCTACTTGTACAAAAAAGTTTGTCATTTTTAATCGACTGGTATTGCTAACTCTAAAAAGAATGGAAGCTTGGTGGTTAGAAAACATTGTTCTTTTCCAATATATGTGCCAACAAAAAAAATACAAAGTTAACTGCATTATATTTGCATTAGGGTTCACCGGCCAAAGAAGTTACGACTAACGTTTCCCGATGGGCGGCAATGGCTACTGCACTGTGCTGTCGTGAAAGAGGCCCCGCTGTCACAACTGCACAGCCCGTGACCATGCGAGGGAACTGGGCGTCCAACCCGGGCACGTTAGGGGAGTAAGAAGCTCCGTATGCCGAAAGACACCAACGACTTCCTTGTTTGTGGCCTTGACTACAGACTGCAGCAGGGCTGTCCGATTTAGTATCGGGCTCACAATGGATAGTCGCGGGCAGTCCGAGGACTCCCCACTCGTTAAAAATGTCAGAAATGACTTCGAAATTCAAATAATGTTTACTAAACGTGAACGTGAACATGTCTGTTTTTTTTTCCCGCTAGTGAGTTCGTAGCACTCCGGGTTCCAGGAGCCGAAATACGCCTCAAACAAGCAAAAGTAGAAAAGTGACGGCAAAAAAAAAAACATTGTTCACCAAAAGATAGTGTACCCACAAGCAGACAAAACCGCACTAAGGCTGCCTTCCTTCGTAGGAATTCCAAAGTCATATACCAAGTTCCTCGTTAAGTTAAGGAAGGGAAAAGTGACCCCTAATCCCGAGAGACACAGGGGCAGTTAAACGGGATCTCCGATAGGTCGAAACAAACCGTCCTCCGGACTTCCAGGAGTAAATCGACGCGAGACAATCAATCGGAGCAGCAAGAGGAGACAGCTCAATTTGTTTCGCTGCCACAGCTTCGAGAAAGTTGTTCAATAGAATCCACTCGGCTCGCCCCGAACGAAGGCGAAATAGAAAGCTATCAGCAAAAGGTAAAGCTAGCTCAGAGACTCGGAAGCATCGACTCTTCGTTTTCCGTTTCGCTATCTTCCCGGTCGCGACGTGGCGCCGCTTGGCTGGGCGTGCGGTCAGTATATACCGGTGTCAAGTCCTTGTCGTCGACGCTGTTCGAGGCGTAGTATTGATAGGACTTCTACTGCGCCGAATTTTCGGCCCCTCCGCTTTAAGAAGTTGAAACGTGAGGTCGAATTGCGCTTTCTATTTGTAAGGAGCGACCTGACGCGGAGAGAATTACCGACGATATATCCGAGTTTGTTCCTTCGGGGAGCGGTCGCCCTGCCCTGAACAGACACACACGCCCGTACGAACGTTGTTCGCGCTTTGCTCCCGTGTTCTCTTCACTTGGCATCGTTTAAAATTGGCAGCGGTTGTCTCGAACACGACCGCTCTGCTCGCAACGATCACTGCTGCTTCTGGATGGGTGATCCTGGCCGAGTGTGCGTACAGGGAGAAAGGGCTGGGTTGCTGCATTGCTGCTGTAGCTGAGGCTTCTCCAGCGTGATACACAGTGACAGAACTCGAGTGTACACCGCGAAACAAAGTAATATGAGCGAAATTTCATTGAAAGAAAATTTTGGCTGCGGACTACCTCCGTAGCTTAGATCCTGCGACAGCTCATGCACACTTGCGGGGCAGAAATAATTAATCATCCAACGACGGGCGTGGGAGTAAAAATTTCTTGGGACACTTAAGTCTGCTTACATGGTTTAAATGTGAAAACCTCCCACTTATCAGACTTGTTAACTGGAACACCGTGTTTGTGGCGCTATTCCTCTTTTTTCGTCTTTTGATGCGAATTGAGACGACAGAAAGACTGGCAAAATTAACGCGGCCACTTCCCCACAGAAACGAAAGAAATGAATCCCGAGAAATTAAGACGCAGTCGAAAACGCGGGGCAGTAGTGGGGAATCGTTTGGCAATCACTGGCTTTCGCATTCGAATCACGTAAGCGGAGTTAGGTTCTCAAGGAATTTTTTAAAGCGTCAACTTTCTTAGTGGCACCGAAGGCGTCGTGTCAAAACACTAATCCATTTTCCGTAAACCGGTTGGTCTAACGAAAAGCTGTGATATGATCTCTAGCCACCCGCCGAGTGCGTGAAAGTGGACTAGCATTGTGAAAAAAACAATTACGAGAAAATCGCGAAAAAAAAAAAACGTTGTAGATACAACACACGCATCGACCAGGGAGAAGGAGTACATTAGTACACCTTTTATGTCATAAACCACGTACCGGTATGCATTTAAATCATTCGTAGCTGCGTTTACTTATTAAGCTAAAAATCGTCGAATGCGATCGTTCTTTGTTTGCAATATCGGTCTTTGAACGTTTGAATATTGGGACACGCTTTCAGCAATGGCTGGAGCACTTTTTACGAAGGTTTTGACAAACTTTTGACACAGTTCTGGAGTCAGAAAGCTCGCATATTTCTCTAAACTTTCTATTAGAAGGGATTGTACTTTATTTTCTCGCGGCAGGCATTTTGGTACCATTCGTGTTGTCGCGGATGACGCCTCCACTGCGGCCAGTTTTCGGGTTTAATGACACACCTAAGGGTTTCGCCTTACAAACCGCGGCGGCAGCACGGACTGCGTTGAAAAAAATAAATCAGCGAAAAAATTAAAGCAGTTACACTTAACGTGAAGGCTGTCGAAGAGCGGAGCAGTTATTTGCCAGAGGGGCGATGGCTCCCTCTCTTGATCAGTTTCAGTATCATCCTGACGTTGATACCGTAATTAGTCAAGAGAGGGCGACGCCGCCCTTGCAAAGGCCTATAAAGAGACACTAGATTGAGTTTTTATGAATTTTGGGTAATCGGGTGGCTGAGGCCTCTGTCAGGCCACGTTCGCCTTTAGTCTCAGCCTCCCCTTGGTTTTGCCAAGAAATAAAAACCAAATACTCAAATACTCAAATGCGGTAATACGTAATAGTTTCCTTATTTTGTAGTAGTATGTATTTATTTGCGGCCTAGCAACGAGGACAAGCCGGGCCCCTAAAGTGCTCCGCAATGCAGGGCACGTGATGCGGCGGATCCTTTTCAATGTGCGGCTGCAGCGGAACGACGGACGACCACCGGATTCAACAACCCAAAAAAAAAAATCCCTGAAAAGTGGCCACGCATGCGCATTAATCATTGGCAGATTGATAGCGTCACGAACGAGAAAGAGCAAGATAAATACGCTCAGTACGGCGGATATATGCACTCTAAAATCTATCAGTGCAGTTAGTTTTCCATCAAATCATTGCTGATAAATTACTTAAAAGAGCTCTGAATCAGCAGATACAGCCAGTATTAACAATACAGCGCTCGAAGAACGCACGAAACCGATGAATTGTGACTGCAGCCTCCATTCATTTGCGCGTTAGTTTTTCAAGAACCGTGATTACGACCGTGGCTCTCTCTTATTTACTGTCTTGATTTTTACATTTTTCTGCAAAAATTGTAAATACCTAAATTTTTTTTTCTGTAGAAAGAGTGTTTCGCTCTGGGGTATTAACAATATTTTCCCTAAAGAGTCGTCGGGGGGCGGGGGAGATGGATGAGTGACACGTGATAAACACGGCTGGGGAAATCGGAAGTGGATGGTGGGACCGCATCTAGAAAAATTGATGCCAGAAATTAAGATCGGCGAACTGCTGCCGAAAGATTAAACTTTTTCGCAAGCACTCATTCAAAGTTACCATAAAAGAAGAAACCAATCTCTGGCCCACTAGATGTGCGGAACTAGCTCAAGTTTCTGCAAGAGCAAATTTATTGGAAACTTTTTCTGCAAAACTTTCAATTACTGACTTCAAGTAGGCAATTGCTCAAAGGTATGATTCTAAAGCAGTTCATTCACTTAAATAGAGAAAAGAAATTGAGCCAAGGACGAGCAAGCTCTGTTGGATGCCGAAGGGTGAGTCGTTACCGAGCGAGCAGACTCCCAGGACTCGGTCCCTTCGCTGTGACTGACGTAAAACTCGCGTTTGTAGTCTGGTGAGGTAGTGACATATTCTGGGATGACAACGTGACTCTCTCCAGAGCAATGGCTCCGGTGTTCTCCTTGGAACTCCCCAGTTTTGACTTCCCATGGTAAACAGCGAAGGAAGGCCAGAGCAGGAGTTGGCAGCTCCCACCGACTACCTTAGAAGGAGGCTAGAATATGAGATGCCGTTAAAAAGGTAGACTACTTTAGTGAGGTATCGAACTAACGCAAAAAATGGCGCCATTATATAAGAAAGTTCTTGTATGACGCGAATATACTTGCTCAGACTAGGTAGTAAGGGCCAAACGTATGACCTGTCTGGTCAGTACGCGTGTGTGCAGTCAACGTCTTGCTCAAAGAACACGGGACGCAGAACAGAAGGAGCTCGGATGGCGTCGAACTTGACGTTGACGGCTCTCACCAGACCATATCCCCAATGAAACTTGAATTCAGCATTCGTGTTACGCTAAAGTCTACCCTGACTCTCGAACCTACTTCCCAATACCTGTGGACGCAGTCGTAAATGCAGCGGAACACACAGCTCAATGGAGCGCACTGCGCTCATACTGCCTTGCAGAGATCGGAGACACGGAGCAGACGCGACGTTTAGCTAGCTGTCACCAACTTCACGCATTCGCGAATACCCGCGGGGCCCACCTGTCACTCCAAAATACTCTTCTGCACGATCGGCCAACAATCTGCCCTTCCCCGACTAACTTCCCCTGCTCGCCAACATGCCGGGCCGGCGAATTAGGCCATCACCACCACAAGCGATGTAAGCCCCGCTGGCCACCTTATACGCAAGTCCAGAAAACTGATTGGCCCTGCTGGGTTGGTCGAGAACGACGAGCGTAAGCGTCATCACCCTATGACAGCCAATGGGGTGGCTCAAAAGCAGTGGGGAGAGAGGAGATCCTTGGGGGCCGCCCTTTCCGAATGAAAATCTAAACGGGCGGAGCTTGCGCCCCAGGTGCGCCGCGCTCGCGAGCACAATATGAAAACGACTGACCAGTTGACAGGGACGCATAGAGTCTAGCTGTGTACAGAATTTTAGTGGGTGCATGTTAGAAGAGTTCAGAAAAAAAAAGTTGGCTATAATCAAATTCTTTTATAATAAGCGTGGCCCTCAGCGACGTGGGGTTGCCCGGTCAGCACATTTTAGCCGCCCAGTTCCGGGCTTCGTTGGGAAACCTTCTCACGTATCGACGAGCAGAGAACGACAAAGAAGGAATGAAGTGTGGTGACAGTGAGCGACGTCCCTCCACGGTGCTTGCAGTGTCTCGCTCACTCGGCGTTTAGAAGTTGGCTGGCTCGCCGGAGACTTCATCCACGTTTATTCAGGACTTGGACTGTTTACGTTAGTCCCAACACGCCTCGAACCATCTCAGGTTTCTTCTTAGCAAAGTGATCTTGAAAGACAGAGACGAAGAGAGGCTGTGATAGTGGGAAAAAACCTTTGGCTCTTTTGTACTTCAGAATCTTCTGAAGTCACAAGCTCCACTAATTGTGCCTGCAGACTTCGTGCAAGCCGCTCACACTGCCTTTGTTTATGTACGGTGTGACTTGCGGGAGATTATTATCCGACAATTCAGTCTCATTAAAACTCAAGACTGTACGTCGTCACTCCTCTGTCACATTACACATTTGCAGGAAAGTTTAACGCCCCTTTCTTGAAAAAACATGGCTGAAACACACAGCTTTCTCGGATAAAGACGCAAAGTCAACTGTTCAATCAGCCAAAGTCTGTTTCTACGACAACCCTAAGCTAACCGAGTGTGGTGTCAGGATTGTGTATATATGGGGTTGTGATTGGGTCATCTGAACCTGCTGATTGGGTTAGCTCAGCCTTGTTGTTGATATTGGCTTCCGATTGGTTAATCGTGCGGCGTGATAGACGTGTTATCTGTGCGCCTGTTATGGGATACTTTCAGCATCATCATTGCCCCTCCCCCCCGTGTGACACTAAACTGCATTCGTCTACCACAATAAAACCCGTTAGGCATGTGATGACATCACATTGTTTGTGTTTTTGTGAGAACACATTGTGTGGAGTTGGCTTTTGTGCAGTGAGTTTTTACCGACACCACCGCAAGTGAGACATCGACTTCACTTTCAAAGTTGTTGCATGACATGATTGACAGAAGTGCAGCATCGGTAGCACTTGCAAGAAGCCAGAAAGGGGCTGCGTATAAATATATACCACTATTTCATCTTTGCCTCGAAAAAGGCACACACTGGCAAATTGGAATCGACTAGGATGTGGCGGGAAATCTGTGTTACAGAAATGATCTTCTTTTAGTGCACCGTACTCAGCACGCCTGATGTGTTTTCTTCCTAGCTAACCGTTAATAACTGATAATAAAAAGGGAAGCAACAATCTTTCGCACACACGCATGAAAGTAAAAAAGAAACTGTCACTAGTGCCGGAGGAAATTTCACACAATATAGTTCCCCCCGGTTCAATATTGTGTCATATTGTGTTTTGTTTAAGGTGCAAGAGCCGTGTTTGGTGCGGCTAAAAACGTTTCGGTGTATGTAGCGACATGCCCCTCTCTATCAGGAACAAGGACAGGTGTTGTTTTAGGGGTTGAACTCCGTAGTCAGTAGTGAGGAAGCGGGATAATAGGCAGCTTTAGTTTCATGTGCGTACAGAGTTCACGTACGCAAACATGCAAAATATCCGTAGAACCACGCGCATGCAGTTTGAAACGCTTTTAGTTGGACGTACGCGACGCACTTCGCGCTTAGGGTGTTTGGATGCACACGCTCTCCGCCCATAGCTGCGCGTTACTCCTAGCGCCATCTACTAGCAGACTGAAGTACTGCTGTAGCCACTCGTGATCACGCGAGCCCGTTGCTATGACGACGACAAACGCTACTTCGTCAGGCTTAACAGCTGAAAAATCGCAATTTTATATTGCTAAACAAAAGCTGTTTGTCGATTTAAACTTTATGTATGGGTAAGAATTGGCAAATAGGAGGTGAAATGAACAGCTTAGGACACGATATCTCACCAAGGAATTAGCGATGAAGATGTTTTCACTGCGAAGCGGGAGGACAGGACGCCGCCATGTTCTTCAACTCTACGTACGGAAGCAACGTGAACCCCGCAACGTAAAAATTCGAATCTCACGTACGTCCGTGAGACTCACGTCCACGAGACTCACGTAGACTCACGTACGTCCGTGAGACTCACGTGAGACTCACGTAGGACCTTTGCGTTTTGAGCATGCGCACTGGTCACCCGGGAAAGTTTTACGTACGTGGAGCTTCGGCGTACGTGATACTAAAACTGTCTGATGATCCAACTCATCGTTCCCCACGTAAAGTCAGCGAGGGATGAGGAACAAAGTCTACAGAAATAACTACGCTAGTTGTCAACAAAATTCGAGGCACCCTGTTGGAGCTCTCGCAACGTTACTTGAAAAATGGCCAGATTTTGCAGGCAGCGTTGGTTTTAATCATGCGCCTCAGCTGCGTATCGCCACTCTCGGAGGCTGCGCGGCGCCGTTCGCTCTCACCGAGCTCCTCTTATCTGGGTAGTGGTCGCGTGCTTAGGTCCCGTTTTATTTGCCATGACTAGCTGCACAAGATCACCTTTTTATATATTAGCAGCGAAGCTGTTCTTGGTCGACGCTTTTATTGGACGAAATGGTCGTAACGTGGTCGCGATGATATAGAGATGGCGTAGCCTAGCGAGAAGCGCAATTGTCAAGCCCAGGTGCAGCAAGTATAAACAAATTACACCATCTGCCCTGAGGCGAACCCGGAGTAGTATGCGAAGCAGCAATGGGGTCGGCCGAAGTTACCATTAGTTTTCAGTTCGTCGTTTCCGTTGACGTTCAGCATCGCGTGCCTTCGTTGTATCAGTAGCTTCTTGACGTAGTTTGAAAGAGTGAAGGACATAAGGCGCGTTCGTAGCACATGCTCCCGTCTCGGTTTGTAGCGCTGCGTTGCGGCCGTTGCGGCCAGAACCGTTATTATTATTAAGCGAAGAGCTTTCCCGGTGATTCAGAAAAACCCAAGTAATTCAATGCTCGAGCGTGCTACTCTGGTGCGACACCTTGTTTCAGCAGATACCGATGTGTTAGTCCACCCTTTATTCCCACTCGCATTACTTGGGAAATGGCGACTGGCGAGCTGCCTGGCCCCAACGCGTTCGAAAAAATGACGGCTTATGTACCGGCCGTAAGGACGGTGTAGGATAGGGGCCTTGGTGTGTAGAAAGTTCTTGATGTGCTACATTCCCAATTTTTCATTGCAGAAGTGCGCATAGACGTACAGATGTAGTCCTCTTCTCTCTCCCTCTGCCTACCTCCATCTCTGTACGTCATTTTCATTGCAGTGTTGTTTCCGCATTTTGTGCCAGGTTACGCGTTCTGTGCTCCACATTAATGCTGCTTGCCCGTGGCAATTCGTGCACGGGCTTAACCTATTGGCATCTACGCAGGTCTGCCAACGCTGCCCCGCAGCTCTTCGTAATCCAAGTGCATGAACAAGGATGGAGGAGCGCTCGAAGAAGTGGAGAGGCATGAACTTCCGGCAAGCCTAATTACGTTGTTCTTTTCGCTGAACGGAGTTTCAGGTTAGGACGGGTTTGAAGGCGCTGCGCCGAATCTCTGCTTGTAGCGTTAGCACACAAAGGGCTAACGAAGGGAAGATGTAAATTCGAAATCCGTTTTTCGTGTCCTCGTTGAGTATGTTATGTTAAGTATATACCCCCCCCCCCCCCCCAGTTAGCTGTAGCACGTTTTTTTTTTTTCATACTCAGCACACGCCCCTTCTTACATTGCTTGTCGAGAACTGCGGGGAAGAATGCACTTTATTTTTGCTCTGGAAAGCAATTGATAATTCGGTATGCATACTGAACCGACTTCTAGGGTACGTCAATAATGCAAATTTTTCGCGGAATCATCAATATGATAAGGCTCGCTTCGTAAGAATCGCTTCGAATGACAGCGCATTTTTGCAGCGGCCGCGCATCGCCGATATGGTCGAGCGGGGCTGAGAGCTTTTTGACAACGCACATGAAGACGCTGGAGAGACAGAAGCAAAAAGTAATGATAAAGCAATCTTCTTTCACAACAGCGGTTCAAAGAAACAGTAATTGAGGATGTTGCGCCGCGGCGGCTTTCCAAGCTGCGTGTGATCATGAAGACAGCGATGAAATAATCCCGGCACGTGAAACAATGGGATAGAACGAAGCTCAAGCCTGCGGCATGAAGGCATCGCGATGTTGCTAAAATAGCCAAGCGAGATGAAAGATTTTGCGGCAGGACGTCCGTAAACTCAGCGAAACCAGATGAAGCTGGCTGAATGGAATCGTTGAATCGTTAAAATCCTAGTGCACAATTTTTTATTGCCTTTGGTCGGGCCGATGTCAAAGAGTGCGGTTTTTCTAAAGCTTATGGCAGGTCACTTTCCATTACGCTATTCAATATAAATGTTGAAACGAAGCCTGGAATACTACATAACAGTTCTTTTGAAGGGAAGGGAGAGGCGCTTTTGGTATTTGGACATTTGGTCATTACAACTCATCTCTTGCGGTATTTTTTCTCTATTATTTGTTGCTCTTGGGGTTCAGCGTAGGAGCTTAGTTTTTCGTTGAGGAGTTTAAAGGCCCCGTATTTATTCGGGAGCCTCAAAGAAAATTTCCTCGCGCGAACTACGTCGCCGAATACTCCCCCTTCAGCGCCTGTTAATGAAATGGCGCCAAATTAAAAGAACAAGCTCACCCGCAAGCGGAGACCGCACGGCCGAGGAATCAAATATCCGGCTAAGGCAGAAAATGTCCAAAGCGCGAAAATGAATAAATTCACAAGGAGTGTATCTACTCAATATTTGTGCTCCGCATTAAATGACAAATTGTTAGAAACATGTTGTCGAATAAAGGGAGATGCTGACTAACGTTCAGTATATTTGTGTCACGAAAGACAGTATTCAGCCATTCTAGAATCCAATAAACAAACTAATCGGGTGATATTTTAACCGGGAAACTTCTAAAGAACTAATTTCGGCAGTAAACGACTACATACGAGAATAAAGGACGCGAACAATAAGAACTTTTATTATTACAACCTAACGGAGTTTCATCAAAAACACTGATTTGGAAGAATAATAGATATATGAGTAACAGAAATTCGTGGAAAGTTTAAAAGTAAATATTATCATCAAACATCAGCACGGGTATAGGCAATCCTCTCCTAAACCAATTTCTGTTAATTATGTTAGGTTCCCTGCACTCAGCAGTTCAAAATCGCTTGAAATATATGTCTTCATAGGTTCAGTTGTATTGGTTGATTTTGTAATCAGGATAAGCCAATCTTACAAAATATGCCACCCGTTGCTCCGTACGACAAATTTAACGGCATATTTGCAAGATAACGTTACAACATCTCACCCGAATGATCACGAGATGTTCGATAATTACCTCGACATAACCTCCCTTAGATAAAAAGAACAACCAACACTGTAATCATGGGATTTATAGTAAGCCCAATAAGTACTGCATGGGTTTCAAGTATGCGAAATCAGATTTTTCTAAAGAATAATTTGGCTAACTGCGAGCTACATAAATTCGGCAACAAAACTCTTAGACAACAGGTTTACATTATACAAAAGGCGATAAGATATTTTTTGTATCAGATACGTTTTTTGAAGCCGCTCAAAAAGGTCACAAATATCGAGAATATCATCCCAGTCATGGTCCCAAAATTCCGTGAACCACATCGACCCTAGGTCTACCGATCTGAAGACCTGCTCGAGACGTATTAGCACAAAAATTGGGACGTCAGCAATTGCACTTCCGGTGATGATGATTGTTACCGTGAAATCGCGTTATGGGTTGATTATGCGGCAATGGCCTATTTATACTTGCCTAAACCTTTACCTTTACGGAAACAATTCGGCTTGCTAGGGATTGCCTTGCGTCATCCGACCTTTAACTATTAATTGTTATCACTCAACTTACTTTCCATCTCTTCTCTACGGCTTTGGTTGTTACAGCGAAGATATTCGTCTTGGTTGTAAAGCCATCGCTGGTCACCTGACCCGTCGATGTCGTATTACGATCATATATCGTGCCTGTAATGACGAGTGCGAGAATTCCGCAGTTAATCAGTTGGTGGCGTCAACGCTGCTAAGGGCATAAGACTAACGATTTATGATAGTTGTAGTGATATTATCTCATAAACCGCTTAGGACATGCCGCACTGTGTTTTCTGGCCGCGCTTAGAAGTGCTAGACGGGAATTTTGGATCACTGCAGGTTTTTGTGTTTATTAAACACAACTCTCGGTTTGTCTGCCCTCTTTGACGCGTCCACAGTAAAGCGGAGGAGGGGTACACCAATGAACAGACAAAAATTTCTGACAAGAAAGTCCTGTACCGAACTGAATACGCAAATTTTCAGAATTACACTTGTAATTTCAAGTGTTTTTTGTGTAAGCCGGCCACACATTTCTGTAACTTGCAGCCTTTGCTCTGCCGTTACATAGATAGGTTGTTACAGCCATTTAAGCCTGCACTTTCAACGCTCAATAATGCTTTCGTGACAAGTTTGGCTTGCTCCAAATGTAGATAGTTGCCAGAGTCAGCAAAACGAAACAGAGGCCTTGTCCGCTTCGATGCAACCCACTGTACGAGATTTGCCGACAGAAGGAATAGTTAGAATAAATCCCTCATTGTTTTGCTGAGGGGATTCGGAGCATGTATTGAATCGTTCATGTGTGGACACCCACCGTCCCCAACATTCGGAGAGACAAGGCTGCGTACTATTAACAGTACTAGTTTACTGTGACGATCTGCAGCTTACATCCACGAATCCTTGGTCCCAATGACATAGCCACTACCAGCGTGGTTTGTACTACGTCACTTAGGCAACGCCTAAAATATAGGACGTATCATCACCATCATCAGTCTGGTTTTGTACAGTGCAGGACGAAGGCCTCTCCCAAAGATCTCCAGCCACATCTATCGAGTACTAGCTGCGTCCACCCTTTTCCACGACGTATGTTTGTATATATAGCCCAATCTGTACAGTTTTCGGTGGGTGCATAATTGTTATGGGTTACTGTTATGCGATTGGCCTTGTTTTGCAATCCAATAACACATTTCTGTTGTAGACCGGACACTAGCCTTAGTATGGGTCCAAATACTTGCAATATGTCCCGGAACCATTAAATAAAATTACCTTATGGAGAAATGAACATTGACATTTCTACTTGTGCTGTGCTACTGCTTCGAGCCTACACATCCGACTCGAGAACACTGCACCGCACAAAAATGTATGACAAACAGGTTAAAGTTCCCTTGTTGCCCAACGTTCCACTTGCTCGCACTCTTTACGTGCGAAGTCGAACATGATGAAACTCTTAGAAGCACAAAGTCATAGCACTTGCCTAAGAGGTAGAAATGGCCTATAAGGCATACTTCACAGTAGATTTGTATGTTCGCCGCAGTGTCAGATAATCCCTCGGCATGGCTTCGCGCCACCAACATTTATTATCTCGCGTAAATCTAGCTGCGAATATTCACAGCGTCCTTGACGCCATTGCCCCATATCCGCCGCCAACCTTGAGCTGCCTAAACGCGCTTTGCCTCGAGCTAGTAATTCAGGATCAACGTGTGGGCAACACTTGGAACGATGCCGGTCTCGGAATAGGCACACTGCCAATAGTCGCGAGTCTGCATTCTCGAGGGTTCCGGCAATTGTGTGAATCGTGCAAAAGTTCTACACACCTCTCTTCGATGGCGAGAAATCGTCCTGCAATCGTCCAGAAAGATCTAATCATGCCATAGGCAATGAGAGTCTATTGTTGCGCAGTAGGATTCCCTATTGTAGTTTTTGAAATGTTCATTCTGCTAATGCCTATTTCTTTTACCGGCAGTGTAATGCACCTAATCCAATAAACACGCGAACATCCAGTACTTAC